>NC_033624.1:2013187-2367960 GCF_001540865.1 Ananas comosus
TAGTGTATATATATATATATATATATATATATATATATATATATATATATATATATATATATATATATATATATATATAATAAAATTTTAAAAATTATTTTCAACTGTATACAACCAAACAAATTATTTATAGTTACAATACTTTTTACTACATCCAACTAAATAGAATACATACAGTTGCACATGCTGTATTTTCAACTACATGCATATCCAATTATAACCCCTTACTGCCGTTAAAAGTGGTAGAGAAGCATTCTCAGAACCTTTTTGGTAACCAAATTTATAAAGTCAAAAGTTAGCCGCTAAAGTGAAATTTAATTAGCAAAGTGTTTAGGAACCATCCATGCAATTTAACCTTTTGTGTTGTACAATAATGGGGGCACCAAATACTAATTAAATATATGAATAGAAAATTCATAAATTGAGTTTTCGACTCGCACATGAAACACTGAATTCACGCTCAAGTAATCGGTATGTTCGCAGCAAGCCGTGTTTTGCGCGAACACTTTCGGCGTTCATCAAAGTTGGGCTACAGATTTAATTACTTAATTAATCTTCTGCGTTGAATCCCGTTTCTTAAGTTTGGTAGAGAGCCACAATTTTCAAATGATCCAAGATTCAAAATGTGGCTTGTCACAAACTTCCTATTTAATTGTAAAAGTGTTTGATCGAAAATGTTTATTTTTTTCTCTGAGTCAATATATGTAATGTATATATAAATACAAATATTTGGTAGGAGAGCCTTGCCTTAGAGGGCACAAAATACCCAGTTTTCAGGTACTCGTATATGTTAATATGTATCCTTTGTGTGATCACACCATTATTGTATTTATTTACGCATCACTTTTTTATATCTCTCACAAGATGGAATTATTTAGTAGTGTGAACTTGATAGGATGAGCCGAAAAGCCACCTCGTACTTTATGCCTGGATTAGGTACGAAAGTTTCAGAAGTAATTTTGCAGTTGTACTGCATACGTGAACGAGAAGCACCTTATAATGATATTGAAACTTCTCACCGAACTGATCGTCCCTAAAGCAAGTGATAAAAAGCTTGATGATTGGTATCTAAGACCCAAGTTCGAATCCTAATTGATTCACATTTCCAGCTAAGTTTATTTCTAAATGAAATAAACGAAGCGGATAGTATGCTACTTATCTTTCACAAAAAAAAAAAAAAAAAAAAAAAAAAAACACTTCCTGCCGAAGCAGTTTGGTGTGTTCATTGGGAGGTTAACTTGGAGGTCGGAAGTTTACGTTAGGCCTACTGGCCAAGTCTCGGGAAAAAAAGAAAAAAAAAGATAGTGGATATGCATATATTCTTCTGTATTACTGAATTAAATGAACATTCAATAAAAATGATATATTCATGTTGAAAGCTATTTATATCTGTTTCAATAAGACTATTGAGAGAAACAAAATATAAATATCTTAATTGCCAATTAGGACATAATAATGATATAAGAATACAATACATTTGTACTCATTTCACAACTTAACAATACAGGTTATCATTTATCAAAGCACAAATGGCTCTGTAAATGTTACAACATTTTAAGAAATCAGAGAAAATTTGTTTGCACAAGACAATTTATAGGTGTAATAAATAATTTCCTTTTGTTAATCACCATTTGTAGTTGGCGGTAAATGATGTACGACCAGTAGCTTGCCGCTTCTAATCAATTGTATGGTGTGATAGAAAGGAATTCAGGTTACTAACAGGGAGCGGTTTTGATTGTGGGATCATCACCTCCTCAGAAGCTTCAAGACGTCGCCCACGAGATGCAAGGATCCCGTCACCAGAACCTGCATTTGATGCAGAACTTTCAATAGGTACATTTTTGTATTAGAAAAAGTTTGAAAAGAGAAGTATGTTGATAGGTCAAAGGGCATATACACAATTCAAGGGCATTGGAAATTCAATATCTCCTTCGGGTGCGTACAAGTAAATCTCTTCTTCGTTACCATGTGCAGAATAAACAATATTCTGTTTTAAGATTACCTGAAATCGAATAGAAGGGTTTTCTCTTGCACACTCTCTCAACCAATTTATTGCCATCGGAAGCGACGGGATAACAGCACTGCAGATATAGTGATTACCGGCAAGGTCACACTTGTCTAAGGGATCTACTTCGATAAAACCATTTGAAGATGAATTGTGTGTATTATGGAGCTTCAGGCCATTGACAGTAGTTACATCTAATAGCACATAGAAAAGAGTGCAAATGATCATATAACTTAACACATTCTCTATGGAAACCAAATAAGCCCAATTTTGAACTATTCAAACCAATGTTAGATTTCACCTTTTCGATGGATTAACTTCTCCCAAGTTCTTTGGAGAGTTGATTGCCATGATACTTCCCCTGAAGGATTTGATGGAACTGGTGATGTAGCAGAATCCACCCTATGATATGTAGAGATGCTAGGGACAAAAAGAGCTTTTGAGAACTGGACACCTGAGTCACAGAATAGCAATAGTCAATTCAGAAATGTCTTAAACTACAAATACTTATCAAATTACCAAAAGAAAAGGCAAACCATAGATTGAAACAAACATGATTGAACATTGCACTGTTGGCTATTAATTGAAAGACAGATACACACAGATTACTGCTATGATTCAGTCACATAGATAGGTTGTTTTTCTATGAAGCATAGATGGTATTTTTTTAATATGTCGCTGAATAGAGGTCAATTTTCTGCTGCCGTTATTTACAAACGAAATTAGGCTGTACTAAAATGTTTAGAACATCAGATCAGATACAGCTAACATGTATTTGTCCATAAATATCTGTGCTACGTAAGCATTACATCAATAATGCTAAAGGAGAAAATTTGCGACAGGATATTCTAGAAGTCATACTAGCCATGCTAAATTTTCACTAGCAATGATTCAAATCTAATCATCAGCAAAAAGGACTAGAATATTTGCAGATAATTGAACGGGATGAACATACTATGTATATTTGAAGGTGATCAATGCTTAATATTAGATAATGGAAACAGTAGTAAAAATAGTCAGCTGATCAAAAGAAGTTTCAAATAGACAAATATCAGAAAGTAGATCATAGTATATCTTAAATTAATTAGTTTATGAAACTATGAAATAATGCAATTGGTAGGACTTGATTGTTGAGAGAGTAGATACCGCTTGAGGTACAAGTTTTCATAAGCTGAGGAAGCAGAAGCTGAGGATCTCTCTTCTCCATGCAATTAAACAAAAGGATCTACAAAAAGAGAATATTTGAACTATTAGAAAGAGTTACTTTTCACCCCTTCAATTTGAAAAGTTTTAAAGATGTAAGAAATGCACAAGACAGTAGGAACAGCGTAATACAAACAGAAGGACAATTTAGTCACACCGATAAGTTATGCAAGAGAACTGTATAACTTCAAACTATATTTACCTTCTTTGATATTCTTTCAGGCTGATTACAGTGCTTCATGGAGCACTGAGAATCAGAGTTCCCATGAGGTTCGTTGATGAAATCGTTCTTTGTAGGGTGTTGGTTGTCCCACAAAGCATTGGAAAACCACTTAGCACAAGCTTCGAGACTCTCTGGAGTATGAGCACTATCTAAGTAAAAGATCAAATTACCACAGTAACCATTTAGCTCCGAATTCTCGTCAAATTTTTCTGGCTTGTCATTAACAATTTGAGCACGTCCAAAAAGATTAGCGGTGGAAAGGCCTCTAAGAAATTCTTCTGGTAAGCTTCCTTCTAAGTCATCCTAATAGAACTTCATCATATAACAAATTAGACATAATTATTGTTCAAAGTTAAATAAGAGAAGTCCTAAAACATCAACAAAGTATTTGTACGTACTACGTATACACATGTAGACACTTGCAAAAAAATAGCAGACAAAGATAAAGCAAATGGTTTAATCAACATTATGAGTAACCTAACCTTCAAAAGAACTTTAGTATACCCAGTTCTCTGAAGCCAACATTTGCAAAGAGCAACAGCAAGGCCTGCATTGATGTATTGGTGTTCTCCAGCTAATCCAAGCTTTAATCCCTTCAATTTTTCTGAATCTAGAGGTGGTGCAACTTCCAGTGGAATCTGCATTTGGAAACAGCAGGCAAATCATCACAACCATAAGTTTACCAAAAGAGGGAAAAAAAACAACCCAATTACTAGGCACTAACTGAAGTACAAAGGCATAAAAATGACAAATTACCGACAATTTGGATGACTCTTCAGTAAGAACAGACATGGCTTGCTCAAGTTGGGGCACTGTGAATGCAGGGACAGAATGCTTCATGTTCAGGGAAGACATCAACGGTTTTGTTAAACTCTTGAAAACAAAACTGCAGTGTTGTATAATCAAAACAGAAATATTGGAATAAACATTCCATGGTTAAATACTAGCTTTCTCTCTGTGCCAGCCAGTATTCTGACAAATACCTTACCTTAAAAATCCCAGCCTTTTCTGCTGCAATCTTTTCAATGGTGTCTCCTGCATGTAAATTAACTCTTCAGTCATCGATGCACAGGAAATTATCTAGAGTAGCATACAAAACCACTTGCTCAAAATAGAGGAATAAAAAAAGACACTATAAAACCGACCGTCCCTAGCGCAAACGGCAAAGGACTTGGTGGTTGGTACCCGAGTTCGAATCCTAGTTGATTCATATTTCCAGTTAAGTTTATTTCTAAATGAAATAGACGAAGCAAGTAGCATGCTACCTATCTCTCTAAAAAAAAAAAAGACACTATAAATAAGAGAGATTGAACATTAAGGGAATAACGTGTAGCTCTTTTATTGATTAGCATAGGTTGCTATAGGCCTGAGTTAGCCAGTAGCACACAGGATCTGAAGTTCGGAACTACTTTGATTTTGTTTCCTATACTAGCATCAGAGCAAGAAACAAAAACATAAGAAACAGATAAGGACCAACAAGGACATCCATGTAAGTGAAGCAGGAGAAAAGAAAGTACCTAATATCTCCATATGATCCATCCCAAGTGAAGTTATGCCACATACAACAGGCTGCTTAATCTAAAAAAGTTCACCAAAGTGTATCAGTTAACAAGCTGAATTGTAAACAATCAGTAGAAATCAACTAACAAATATATGGAGAGTTTAGATACATTTCTTAACCATATTGGTATTCAGTTATAAGAGAATTGTACAAGAGATAGAAATTAAACTAATCAACATAAAAAACTTATCAACAGAAAAAACCAAAAAAAACAAAAAGAGCACCTATTCTATTTCTTGCTTAACTGGTCCAAACTACAGTTATTGAAATATAGCATCTCTACTTATTAGGAATATAAATGAAAAGGATTTGTTAAGAAAAGTGACTATACAGCTACAAATAGGGGAAAAAAGGAAGTAAATATGTACCACATTTGTCGAGTCCCATCTACCGCCAATACCAACTTCAACAATGGCAACATCAACCTAGATACAACAACTTTTCACATTCATGACTAGATATACGTGATAAACACATCAAATCGGATTGTTATATCTGCAAATGTTACTTTTGATGTTTACAATTTACATCTTCAAGCATGATTCTGGAACATTGGGCAACTATTAGCAAAAAACTGATAATCATATAAGAACAAGAAAAGCCATGAAAAGGGTACACAGAGCATGACAGAGAGATTAATATATGCTATTATTTTCACACCGAAGAACAGGAAAAGCACATTTTGAGATGATATTTGGTTACAAAAGGAAGTGAATTGTTTTCAGAATACAAAAAAATATATATGGATCATTAAGAAAGGGGGTCATAGATATAAATTGCTAAAAATGTGCAACAGCCATCTGTTTTTTTTCCTTCTCTCATCAAACAGAATTTCTATTAAGATTTCTACTCAGAAGCATTAAATAGCTAAATATATCATCATGGTAATGATAGGGAGTCCCAGAAGTCTTCACAAGGAAGTTAAAGCAACAAGCATTCAATCTTTTTTGGAAATAAAGAAACTCATCTATGAAATTATAGAAGATTCAGCATAACTATCGTAAAGATCGCTTTATGCCGAAAGAACACTACATCAATAGTCACTATATAAAACTTCTGCGACAGAGCGTAGATGTGATTCTACTAGATGCCACTTTTGATGCATAGTAAAGCCACAGAATTATGGTTAAAACCTTTTCGCACAAGAATATCTTAAATGCCAACAGTGTGAGGAATTGAAAAAGAGGAGGCATTAGCAAACCATCTACATTTTTCTCCTGCAAAAGAAAAAAAAAAATATTAGTGTACATGCGTTTTTAACTGAATGTACTTCAAAGTTGCAACTTGCAAGGTCTTAAAGAGTCAAACTAAGGAGAGTTAGTTCTCCAGATCTAGCAGACAGAATTTTCTTAGCAAATCAGCACAGTGGTTATAGAAAGAGAAGTGACACCTTCAATTGGTGCCAAAGGCCCCAGAAATAATATAAAAATTTCTCTCTGGATATATCTGACCTGCACAAATAATGCTGGATGAGATAGATACAATTCCATATTTCAGTTGCTAAAAAAAAAGTGTGCATGGATTAGCCAAGTGTGAAGTGAAGCTTTAATTAGAGCTAAGAGAACAACTATGTGCGATCTAAAGCTTGGACATCAAAATATGTAGACTAGATGGTCATAAGATCTGAATTAGCAGCACGACCATTTCTATACTAAATGTAAGTTACAGGTCTCAATAGGGACATAGCTATGTATTGATATCTTGTAATAACTTACCCATTAATGCGAAATCTTTCTGTAATGTCAATCAAGTGAGGAGATGTGAATAATCCAGTTTGCAAACCACATTCCCTTAAAATGGCTTCTGAAAATGTACAAGTTGAACCCTGAAATACAACTAGATTAGCTGGATATAAGCATTGAAATTCCTATCACATCAAAAATATCTTATACCAAGTTCTGTATTTCAAAAGTAGCTTTTCTGGGAGACAAATAATTTATATTATTTAGAACTATAATACTTTTTTCAAAAGAGTGGCAGAGACCCACATATGTGTCTGCACATGAAAATGCAGTTGTTTCATCCACTTGTATAGACCAAATATGTGTTTGTTTGGGAAGCACGTAATGAGCACATGAGCAAGCCACAAACATCATGCATTCAAAATTTCAACTATATATAAGTACATGTAGCATGAAATGACTGTATGAACTAGTCATACACTTAGATCTACTTTTTTCGTTTTTTGACTGTAGAACACAGGATGATTCCCTGTGCTGTAGAACACAGGGTGATCTAATAAATTTGATATATAAATTTTCAAGTTGATGGATTAGATGCAAACAAAAGAAAGAATGTAAATATGTTGATTCTCTAAGAAATAGAGTTGTCACCTTTCCTTTAGTTCCGGCAACATGCATAATCTTAAGTTCAGAAATGGATTTATCCAAACCAGCTACCTGCATATATGAAAGAATTAAGAGGGTCAGCAAAAAAGAAAGAAAAGCAAAACTTAGAAATAAAAATTAGTCCATGAAGTTTGACCAGGTTCTAATTTTGTTGTCAGAATTCATATTGTAATAGTTTAGTTCCTGCAGTTTGACCTTGAATGATTTTCATCCTTTTAAGTGTCAATTCAATACAAGAAAATTAACCATGTTATTGATAGAAGTTCATAAGAAGTATCAGTGTCCACAAAACCATCTATGTTACTGAAACTCCACTAACCTTTAAGCATCACGTAACAATTACTGCTGACATAAGCAAAAGAGGGCAACAGGTTCGTAATTGTCAGACTAAATCTAACAGATGCATATTTTCGATATGGGTATTACAGATACAAAATATGATACATTCTCATGAAAAATTGCATATCAGACCTTAATAAAACAGACGTGCTTTAATTGCATTCAGTGAATGTTCACATTCTATGCAAGGATAACTTAGAGACTACAAGAAAATATGTAGATAGAATAGCAAGCGAGAACATGAACTTGATCAATTCATGAAATTTTAGTTTATACAAGTTTGGGCTATCATCACCTGCAGATATTTAAACATTAAACCAAACTTGCCAGCTTTCTTTGGTTCGGTTCCACGCTTCTGACGACTAATAAGAGAAGAAAGGGCTTCCATTGCAGCTTCATATGAAGAAGAAAGATCCACTTCTTGTAGACGTCCTTTGTCCTCCATTTCTAGAAGCAAATCATCCACAATGACATTCCAATGAGTGCCATATTGGACATAAACATGATACAATGACATAAGCAAGAAGTTGAGAAGAACATTGAGCAGCGATAAGACAATTATTATTCATGTAGACATCTAGCTAAAGCAATGTTGAATATATAAATATTAGAAAAACTATTCTCTAGCGGCCGAAGCTTTTGGCATCTTAAAAATTTCCTCCTATTTAATTATCCCCATCTTGGGCCTATAAAAATATCTAGAGACGTTGGATAATTAAATGGGCTGAAATAATTGTTTCTCTCCAGAAGCTTAAGCTGTCAAAAATGGTATTTTTAGTATTTATATATTCAACAAGCATACAAAACCACAAAACAAATAAAAATCAGTATTCATAAAGTTCTCGTAATATAATCTACCTATTGTTTGCGGTTTAAGCTTACGCATACGAGAAGAAATGCTCCAAAACTTCATGCAAACAATGAACTTTTGTAGATGAAGAAGAAAAGAAAACTTTGGTCAAAAGGCTTGTCTTCATCTTTGAGGCGCAAATAAGAATATGAACTTAAAAATTTTGTTGAGTAAGAAAATGAAAAACAGAGAATAATATAAGCCACGTGATAGACAACGCAAAAGAGGGTTTTGTGTGTGTGTGTTCCCGTGATACTTAACATTTTACCATGGCAGCATCCATATCTAATGTTAAATTTATGAAAATACTGATTCACTCACTCAATCAAGCAAACATCTCTTTCTACGACAAGAAAAAGAGAATGATTATAACAACAATATTCCTTGGCAAGGTAATATGAACCAATCCACTGTAGACTTAAATATCATCCATTTAGCAGTAAAATACAAAGATACTCGTATACTCTTCTGTGGAACTCGACGACATTTAAACACAAATTAATCATCTAAAGAGTATTTCCATAGAAACAGAGATTAAGCCACTATTCTTCCTAATATTTAAATTTTTTTGGCTAAAAATCATATTGCATTCCGCTTTTAAATGCGACCTGCTTATTTTTCAATCAAAAGCTACAAAAAAATTTCTTTCGATCCAACCCCAACCAGTAAAGAAAAGATGAATCCTGATCTAATAATTCCTTCATTGCTCGCATTCACACCTCCTGCAAATCTAATCGCAACCAACGCCACAACATAAATTCTGAAGTCAACTAAATCGAATCAAACAAGAGCAAATTCAACAAATTAGAACACTAAATAAATGAGACTAACCGTGGAAAACGAATCGAGAGAACTGATTACGCGATCGGATTCGCCGATTCCTACAGTTTCCCGAAATAAAGGGGAAAAATAATGGGTGTAATCTTTGAAAAGGGGTTAAAAAAGGAGTTTTTTTTTCCCCTTTTTAGGGGATTTTTTAGGTGGGGCGGCGTTTTAAAAAAGGAGGGAGATATGTCGCCGCACACACTACTAAGCTTCTGATTGCTTGGGCCAAAAATTACTTAAACAATATTTTTTATATATTTATTCAGCACTAAAATAATTTGAGAAAAATAGAATGATTTTAATTTTTGGTCCTTTTCGGTAGAGGACGAAAAAATCTCAAGCGAATTAAATTTTTTTTATTCATTTTTTTACTGTCGAATTAAATAAATGTGAATTTTTTTCAACTAATTGATGAAAATATTATTTTTTTACAAATCAAATACTATAAAACATATATATTAAAAAATATATATATAAATTATTTTTTACCGTTTTACGTACAACGAGACACGCTCTAGATATAATTCATTTCCTTTGGATTTTTAGCTGATAACTAATTTTTATGTAAAAATTTAAAAATAGTTTTTAGTTGAACTAAAATTTATTATTATTTGTTTGAGAAAAAATTAAGAATTTTGGAACTGAAGTTGTTCACTTTCTATTTTTATTTTAGTAGAAAATTTTATCCTAGCAAGTAGCAAATAAGAGATAAAAAAAATTACAGCATTTAATTTTTTAATTATTTTATGGTGATTGATTTCGCGGCTGGTCATAACGGAATTAATTATGGCATTACGAAAACAATATTATGCATGCAAATTGGAGAATAAAAATAAATTTTTATGATCGAAAATTACATCACTTTTTTATATTTCTTGTGAGACAAACAAGTTAAAACCGAACCGCACCAACCTAACCTATTCATTTTGGTTGTGTTTAAATCAAATTTGGGTATCTAAAATTGGAAAAAACTGGTATTTTTTTACAAAAAATTACAATAGTAAATCAACTTTAGTAAATTTAATTACATAATACATTACTTAATTTATATTTGTATTTCAAAAAAAGAAACTGATATGATAAACTGGTCTACCAAATCATGATAAACTAAAATAAAATTGTACAAAAAATTATATATTGATATAATAACCACAGTTAAATTTTTAATCCTTGTCAATTTGGGATTAATATTTATTTTTTGCTAAACAGGTTCAGTCGATTCAGTATAGTTTTACTAACATATCATAAGACTTCAATATTTTCATATTTTGGTTCGTCGTTCGAGGGATCAACCAAATCAACCAACTGCACTAAATAATGGTGGTCTCTGCCGATTTTATACTGCAGTAACAAAAGGAGTGACTTTTGTTTTGTTGGAAAATAACTATTTTAATTGGTGGTGGGAGTAATAATAATTTTAATTGGTCGGAGAACGGCACCCAGGGAGGAATATTCGGAGGATATTAGATTCGATGGCGACGAATCACGTTGAGGTCTTCGGTAGTTACGTCAATATATTTTTAATATCATTACCAGTACACTTTAAAATAAAATATATATCTTATACTTATTTTATTCAAAAAATTATTAATTTTTAATTTGTCATATTAATTTTTTAAAATTTTTATTAAAAATCACTAGGAATGAGAGGATTACAATTTTTTTTTAAAATTCTCCACTTACCACATCATACTGTTCAAATCATTGTATTAAAGAATGATTTTGAGTCGTGGCTTTATGGATGGTGCTTTTATAAAAATCTTAGCAAAATTATGAACGTTCATAAATTATCTAAAAGTATGAATTTTCATATATGCGCCGCCCTAGCTAGAGAGTGGAGTTTCTACAAAAGTACCTTCATTACAAGTTGTTAGTTTGAATTTTATTATGTGCATTGATTTAGACTTTTATTTGAAATATCAAATAAATATGGTACATGCTATGAGAAAGTGCAAAAGAATATTATTAAAATTTCTTTATTATGCATGTAGGCCAAAAAATCTAGTCAAAGAGTTTTCCTGGTTTGAACGGCTGAGTGTCGATAAGTTGTAGTGACTTTGATTGACAAAAAATAAAATTAAAAATCAAAATTAAAAAAAGCTCTAAAAGTAGACAAATTGGTAATTCACACAAAGGAATGAGAAACTAAATATTAAACACTTTGCTACGTCATTAACACAACATGCACATGCCTTTTTTATCATTTTTTGTTTGTTCATTTATGTCATGTTGGTGGAACCATCTGGTGTTACATCTGTAGTTAAAAATGTGACAAGAAAGCGAGTTCAAGCAACAAGAAGCTGTAAATACTTGAGAGTAGGTTCTCACTGCAAGAAATGATATTAACAACTCCATTTATCCTTGTATCACATTTGGTAATAACATTCAAGAGTATCTGGATATTCTTTTGTTATTTTTTATTCCATTTCAAGAACCTTACAGCAGGATTTATTCTATCTACAAGATGATTTATCATACTCCCCTTCAACCAATTAACACAAGCTGTTGAGTAGAAAAACAGATGTTGCATGAGATATTCAGTCTTTCTTAGGGTCTGCCAGTAAGTTCAATAACTTGTTTAAAATACAAGTAATTGATAACTTTATTAAGCAATAAGTAAGATAAATAACATCCAACAAAAAAGAACAAGAAGGGGGAAAAATCAGTAATGCAGCTAAAAGCCTTTATCAGGAAAGCAACTGCTCTACCCCATCATCTATCTTACCTGCCTGAAGCTAATATGACTGCTAATAAAAGCATCAATATTACCATCTAAAACTGAATTTAAATCTAGCAATTGGATTCCCGTCTTGAGATCACGAACTGACTTCTGCGGACGAAACATGTATTCCCGCGTTTCGTGGTCCCACTCGCTCGCCACAGCACCCCTTTTGATTCTCCTTACATCCGATACGCCGTGTTCGGATGCTACAACAAGGAGTTTCGCTTTCAATCGGTTCATAGCCTTGATCTTATTAGCAAAATGACTTCTTTCACCTGCACCCAATAATAAAAAAAGGTTTAATTATTAAGGCAGACTGCAGTAGGTCATCTCACAAAGTGTGCTATTTCATTGAGGGGTGCTCTTTTTTGGGTAGGTAAGCTGGAAATGTTTGTGCACGCTAGCTAATATTTTTAAGAAATTAAAGCATAACAGAAATATTGTCAAGTAATTTCACATAGAAAATATGGTTCTGGGACTTTGAACCACTATAGGTCATGCACATAGTATTTGAATAAGATAATGTATAAGATGTTTGCCACATATAGTTGTTACCTGAACTTTGAACAGTTATGCTACTTGGGATATGACAAACAGTAACCGCAGGTTTACTACTGCAACCGGGCTGCTTATCTTCACAACTCCAGGAAGAGATTTCTATATCATTCTCATCTATATGCAGATCAACAGGTCCATCAAGGAAGAGAGGGATCACATCAACTCGGGCTGAGCATGCCTGCAAACCTCGGTCTTATCAACTCTCTGCTGCAACTCAGAAAAGAAATATTCTAATACTAGTTTATGAATCATCTAATATCATGAGGTTCGGGTAGCGTTACCAAAAGGAAGTGGATGCAGAATTTGGTACTCAATAAACAAGATGTATGATAACATTCAATGAAAACGAAAGCAGAAAAAAGTCAGAAAACACACTAGGTGTCTTGAACCCTATAGAAAGCCTCTTTAAGCTAATAAGGTAACTGAGTGTCTAAGGGGTTGTGCTGTAGAAGAACTTTAGAGTTTAGATTTTAGAGTTTAGAAGCTCTGGTCATTCTTGCATATTTTCACACTAGTACTCACCAAATAAGTTTCTTAACTGCACCCTTTAAGGTTTGAAGTGCAAGTCATTTATGTACTACCACTACCATATATGATGTTGATAACATCAAGAATAAAATGGTTTGAAAGTGAGTTCTCGCTAAAACTCCTGTTGTGAATTAAGAATAGGTAGGCTGGTTTTTCACAACTTGCAAGAGAAACTGCTCATGATCCACAATGTAAGAAAGCAATTAAGCAAAGCATAAAATTTGCAAGAAAGATCGAAGATAATCACCTCATCCACTCCAGAACCATCGAGAGAATTGCAGACCATTCGATGTGTACCCCTCTCTCCGAGAAGGTAGCCATACATATATTCTGATTCAAACTCTATTGTTGCCAACCTGACACCACCACCTTTAAATGGATACTTCTCAACAACCCTTCCCATGAAACCATGCTTTTCAGCCCATCTTGCATACATGCACAAGATCTTCTCTGCCCATACCTATAATCAAATGATGGCTCAAATATAGACACTGAAAGAAACTTATTATATCTACAGCATAGAAAGCAAACATAATTCAAGTAGGAAGTATGATCCACATACCTCAGAAGCAATGGCTTCTGAACCAGCTTGGATGGTTACACAGGCTCCTTCCTTGTCATATGGACCATTCAAAAGCTTGGACATCTCATAACGATCAAGGAATTTGCTAACATCTAAAGAGGCTTTGTAGGCCTGCTTAAAAAGCTGATGATTTATGATATCCATGTCCGCTAGCTGCGTGATCAATTTTGCTTCTTCAGCCTGCACATGTGACATTTAGTTGACTACAGATGATAATAATAACCTTTAGCAAGAAAAATAAAGAAATAAGCAAATCTCTAGGAATATAACATTCTGGCATAAAGAGACAGACACATTTAAGCAAAAGACTCTGAGTGAGCTGAACTACCTACAAAATTTTAAGCATTTTTTTCTTTTTTTTTTTCATCGTAAAGCCTTTGATTGCCCAGATTACTTGTAACGCATAAGATTATAAAGTTCAAAAGCATCAAAAGATTAATCCTTTGGTAAATCAAAATTATCAATAAAAATTATGTGTAGGTATTGCCATGAGAAGTGCTTTGAGTTATTCGCATTCTTTTGAGGGTTACAAAAAGAAAATCATTCACGGAACTCACATTATGTTTGTCAAGCACAGCACCTTATATCTTAGGTCCTTGAGATCATCAACCACCTTGATAGCATCAGCTAAAGCAGCAAGAGATTCATTAGATCTTGTTAGATCATCCCACAAATTATACTCATGAAGCACTTCTTCTTGTCTGATTCTCCTCGCTTCTTCCAACTCCAATGCAGTTGGTGCGATCATCTCGGCGCGACTAACAGCATCTTCAATTTTCTTTTTCAAGGAGTACAAACCTAGTGAATTTCGAAGCAGGATAATGCCATCAATAACCAGGACAAAATATCAATAAATAATCATGCAAATATCTACTACCAATGTGATATGAGTTAAAACAGCGAATCAGTAACCAGTTCTCAAATTTGAGACACAAACTTAAACTGATGTGATTAGCCCTGATTGTCAAACAAGACGCGACCTGAGAGCCCGAATTGCCACCACCCCTTCCCCTCTTCTCACCTTTTTCTATCAACCACTCAACCACTCTATTGTACCTCAATAAATTCCATAACAAGACTCTTCACCACCCACTATTCAAGCCTAATTCATAAATATGTTAACTAGAACAGCTTAACTAAGGCTATTTTTCGTTTATACTAATATGCTATCTACCAACCTCTAATCATCACACCATGATTGTACATAATCTGCAATTTCCAAATTGATGAATATAAACACATTAATTGTCTAAACAACACACAAAAAAAAGGGGGAAAGAAATAATTTGTGGTACGGAACAAAGCCAACACTGCAGAGATAGATTCTACGTCAAAATAGAAAGGAAAAAAAAAAAAAAAAAAAAAAAAAAAAAAAAAAAAAAAAAAAAAGCTCGTAAATCCGATCATGAACACATATTCTCCTAATCTATATATCATGCTCATCACACCAGGTTGGTACATCGAAACCCTAAATTAGCGAAGCATAGAAGAAACAAGGTAAGATACGAACCCAGCTCCTTAAACACACGATCGTTTCGGCTCTCCATGGATTGGGAAGCGCGGATAAGGGTAAAGGAGGGACGAGGGGTTCTCCTTGGAAATGCCCGGCTCGGCGCTAGGGGAGCGGCTTTGGTGGGCGTCGGCGAGCTCACGGGTCTCGTCGCCATTAGAGAGGAGATAGAGATAGAGAGAGAGGTGTGGGAGGTAGCGGCGCTTCAGGAAAAGCGACGCTTTTTAGCGATGGGGATTGAGCTCTCGAGGGTTTTGTATTTTTTGTGAGAGGGTTCTGCTGCTGCTGCTGCTGCTGCTGCTTCTTCTTCTTCTTCTTCTTCTTCTCTGTTTGGGAGATTGAGGCACATCCACGAATGACTGGTGAGGAGTACTTGCGGAGGGAAATTATTTCGTGGATTTGGACTACCGTGGCATTCGTGGACCGGACCAGTTACAACGCAGCGTATTATATCCACATGATATTTTAGTTAGTTATTTATTTATATTTTTTATTTTTTTCAGAATATTAGTAGACCACCGAAGACCACCAAGATAAATTTTTTTTGTGAATGTTGAGCTGCATGTGTAAATCAAACAAAAATTTTCAAATTATATACATCAACACATTAACAACTTTATCAGTACACTATTTCACGTGCTTAAAATTTTGTTAATAACAAACTAGAACCCCTTCAATAGTTTTCTCTGTAACAAAAGTGAAAATTCGTAAAGGAGCTTCTAATTTTTCAACTAAAATTAAGTGCTGAAAGATAAAAGCAAAAATAGAGCCAAATATGTAGATTGTATTAGCAAATATATCATTATATTGTCATGCAAAGCCATCATCCTCGAATTGTTAACACCAGCAGAATTAACATCACCTAATAACTATCTAACATATGGCTAATTTATAATTTGTACTAAATTCCCAAATAGATATAATATCCACATCACAAAATGATCACAAATGTGAAAAGCAGCTACTATCTGTACCCTAGAGGGACTCGGCAAACTGAGGTGCTTCTAGATCAAGCTCCTGCTTCATGACACAGCTAATTAGCCACTCGCTGTTGAAAATCCAAGCACCGTTTCTGGCAGCGGCCAAAGCATCTGCCATATCTTCCTCGCATGCCACGAAGATAGTCTTCCATGGATCCTGTGAGTCGGCTAGCCTACGAATAACCTGCCGATGTTCATAAATATCGACTGATGTTAGTTATCAAGAACAGCTGTAGTTAACACATCTGCAAGATGTTGTGATTCACAATGATGTTAATTAATCATCTAAGTTATGCATGCAAAATTTAGCACTCGAAAACTTTTCAAAGAGAATAACGTACTGTATCAATACGTCGGGATATAACATTTTATGATACTTACGTTGCCACCAGCAGACTTGATAATGATTGAGAGGTCATCAAAAGAGGGCTGGATATGCTTAGAAAGGCAGATACTACATCCCATAAATAGTGAACAGGGGTTTGCTTTAGCCCTAGCAACTGCATCTCCCAGTTCACACTTGTACTTTGTCAGATATTCCTCATCCTTCAATATGTATTCTGATTCCTCTGCAAGAAACGTTGAAGTACTGAATTAACACAATAAGGATATAAGCTATTACTCTAGGAGCAAGAACCTTTCTTCCTAGCAAGCAGCGGGAAACTCAAAAACCAAAATAATTAGCATGGTCTGAATTGTAGGTACAGTGACTCACCTACAAACCTGCCTTCCTTAAAGCTTTCTTTCAGCCAATTTGGAGAAACGATCCAAGCTCTGCAGTTAAGCAGATTCTTATGAAAATGACTATAGTAAAAAAGAAATGAACTAAAGTCACAAAGAGAAATGGGAGGAGATGAAGATGTCTGAGGCATTGCAAAATGGGAGTACAGGTGTTTACATATAAGGTCACAATAGGTTCAGCCTTAGCCTGTAACAACCAGCTGAGTTGCACTCAAGAGTGATAAGACAAATCCCACATATAAAGTAATCTTTTTCTTTTTTTTTAAGGAATACTAATAGCGAGGATTCAACCCAAGAACTCTCACAAGAAAGCAGGTGGTACCGACCATTAGGTTAAGCTCTAATTGATGTGAAGTAACCTAGTAATATTGTAGAGTGCATTTCTAAATTCAGTGCAATACTCGTTTCCTGGATTCATCATATAGAATGAGGAACTACTTACCTGGGAGTTTACGGACATTCAGAATATAAGTTCAGATATGAAAGGCAGGATAATACTTTTACACTATTAAAGGAAAACAAGGAACACTAACCCAGAGCACAAAGCTACACAAAAATTCATTGTCCTCCTTGCTTTTCCTGTAATAACATGTGTGCTTGCACTTCCTTCAGAACTAACAGAGCCACCAAGTTTTTCAACTATCTGCGAAAACAATTGTCAATGCAATTAGAAAGGAATTTTGAGCAGATTACTTGTTACCAATTTTGTAAAAGCATAACTCCAACCAAAATTTACACTTCACCTATCAACTATATTGCAGAACTTATGAGATTAGACTAAAGTATTACATTTCTAGAGAGCCAAGCTTTGGAGTAGACAGCATATGTTACCTTTGTAAGGCTTGATTTCTTGGCATCATCAGCAATATTCATGAACATGATCTTGGGGCAACGTCCTTTTGAAAACAGGTGATCAATAATGTTACCTGTTCTGTTTCCTTCAGCATGAGCTCCCAAATAATCGGGAGTTGTGTGGACAGAATGGGTGCCCTTAGCATTTCTCCTTGAGAAACTGTCACAAACAAGATCTGTGATCGAAACCTGGCAACAATCGATATTATCATGGCCACCTCTGACTCTTTTCGACTTCAGTGAAGATGAAGAAGCTTCACAGAAATGCCTTTTTAGGCGTTGTCTAGATGAACACTTCCTACTGTTGGGATCATACCCGCTTTGTACCACCTCTAGTTCTTCTTTGCTTTCGCAGTATTCATTATTCTGAAGATCAGGATGTGGAAATGGAGAAGAACAAGGAGGAATACCTAAGAAAAGGAGCAGATCCTAATTAATTAGGAAATATTTATTCTTCTGTAGAATGTAATTATCCGTGATATGCATACATGCGATGGATCATCAACATAAAATTTTCTGCGTGTCAAGCCTTCTAAGATTTCTTGTTAGTTGACTTTCAGGGGAAATAAATATGATGTGGTTGAACTTAATTTTCTGATATTATTGCTAGAAATCTCAGCATCCATATAACAGCAAACTAAAGTAATCTACTACTACTACAAAAAAAAGAGAAATTAGAGATTAGGAAAATAAAGATAAAAAATTTTATCATTCATAGGAAATAAAAGTTAGAAAAAAAAAAGTTGCATATTACAAGAATGAGCAATATATCATAAATAGAGCAAAATATGGAAATTAAGTTATCACACTTCCTTTCTTTCTTGTTTTGTTGCTTGCTTCTCTAGCACAGTTTCTAAAACATTTAGTAGATATAGTCATTAGTTATATGCAGGGCCACTAAGAAATAGAAAACAATGGGTAGAAATAGCATGATGAAAAATTAGATGACAACAGGCAAGCAGTTTCCTGTGTATGCAGAGAAAACCCACTTCTCACCAATGTAGATTCTTTTCTCTATATATGCTGAATCTAGCAGAGACTAGTTTTATGATTTACATTTTGAAGTATCATTAATCATAGGTTTCAATTATCCAGGAACTCTAGAAAGATTACAACCTGATGAATTCGCGTGAGGCTTTGAACAAGGCAGCTGAACTGTTTGCGAGGGGTTGAGTGAATTCAAGAGTTCCTTCTTAAGATGAGCAACCATTAGTGTGGAATCACCAGGAAAGCATAGTGCCCTTCTAATTTCAGCTTTTATGGGTAGCCTGCGAACTTTGCCCTTACTGTCCACCGCTCCAATTGGTACAAAACCCTAAATTTTATCCATGTTACAAAAAACAAAATAACTTACACGAGCTTCTTTTTATTTACAAGTAAAGTTTAAGAAATCAAGCATTTAAAAGATGATCTTAATAGGTAAACATTAATAACTGACTAGAACTATAGTTAAGATTCAGCTTGATTACTTGTTTAAGCCAAAATCCTTCAGAAACCTTATCTGCCCAGCAGAATATTGTTGAAACGCCCACACTTTGAAGTCTACCACTTAGTTCCTTGAACAATAACTGACCAATACCCTGAAAAGTAAAAGGCAAGCAACTTGGTCCAATGTATGCAAGGATAGCAAATAAACAAGCAGACCAGATTCCTTTGCACGATTAATGAAAATAAAAGCAGATATCCTCATCCAAGTCATGATTAATATTATCCTGAATGGAGTTATGATAAAGTTTAATATTGTTTCAGTATATGTGCTTACTGCTAAGTAGAGGAGCGTAATAGAGTGATCAACATCAATAATTGATTACCTCAAAGGCAGTAGAAATTGTAAAAGGAAGAATATTAAGCTGAGAGAGTACAAGTTGGTCTAAAATCTAGAGAAGCATGTCTTATTCCAGGCAGAGCATATTATATAATAGAGGACAAAGAGACAAAATTGCACATTAAAAAGTCATCTTTGTTCGATGGTAATAGCTACCCTGACTAATGGTGCATACCTTCTTTTGGTACTTTGAACTGACAGCTGCAAGAGGTATTTCAGCATGCTGTGCATCAGCAGGAATTATTTGATATGATACAGCAGCTATGACCTGTAATGCACAAAATATAGTTTGAGCACTAATTACACATAAATTGATGAGACAGATCATCCAAAGTGATTGATTACAGGTAAACTTACCTCTCCAAATCCTTTAGTGGAATTAGATCTCAAAATCAAAGTCGTGTATTTTCTGGGAAAAGAGAATTTTGAGATTTAGAAAGCTAGCACTTCCTATAATCTTAACAACTGCAACCAACTACTTAAAATGGCAAAGCATAGTTTTGGTCAAATAAGATTGTGAAAAGCTGTCCTGTATCCGCTTTTACCCATTTGTTATGGATCTTTCAAGAAATCGTGAGTTTTTTCCGGTATTCGCTGCATAATTCATTGTAGGTAGTTCTTGCATGTAGAGCTTCAATACTTCCTGGAAACATAAAAGTAGGGAGAAAGAGTGTCAAGCAACCTTCTCAAGCATAGTTCAACAATAGGTAAAGTGCACACAGGTGCGTGCACATGCATACGCATGCGACGCACGCTATGGTGAGTCAATCAATTGAGAAGTCAACACACAGGCAGCTATATAAACATAAGGGCAATCACCTGCAGAAGGGATTTAATTTGGTTATCCACATCTTTTGGATTGATGATGAAGAACGAATAGTTAACCATTGCTGAACACTCTTCACCTTCAATTAACATAATGCAACAAATCAGAAGGGCAAAAATTGAGTGCTATAGAGAGAAAAAACAAGCATTTTAGCACAAAAGCACCAGATAAAGGACTAAGAGAGTAAACAATACCTAGGGATTTGAGATTTCTTTTTGAATTCCTTGTATTGTACCTGCCAGATTCCTCAACTAACCAAAGCAACAAACCATGAACAACCACCACAAACTGAAAACAAGGTTAAATCACAAAATGGGATCGAAGTTCACCTGAAACCCTAATTTTTGCGTCATTGGACACGGAAACGGTGAGACTTTTCTCATTCGACTGACAGATGACACAATCTCCAAGGATCTCGACCTTGCAATTTCCTGCGATAGGGAATAGGGTTTCATCCGAGATCGATATCGCAATCGCCATGTTCGAAGAACAACTAGGGTTTTGCGAAGGGGCCTACCGATGGAGACGGTGGAGTTGGGGGAGGCATCGATTTTCGCCATGAGGACCCTCTTCGTGTTCTCGCTCTCGCCCTCTAAGCGAGGAAGTGGGATTTAAAAAGGCTTCGAAATGGAGCGTAAAATTTTTGTAGGGCGGGAAAAAAGAATTTGGGATTTCGTGCAAATCGGGAAGTACAATATTTGCACCTCAGTAGACCCAGGTTGGGCCAAATATGGGCCAAACCCCAACATTTATACTAATAATAATTATGAAAAACTTCGAATTACCCCTCTTGTGGTTTTATTTTTTTTCACTTTAGTACCATACGGTTTAAAGTGTATCAAGTTAGTACCCTGTGATTTCGCACTTTCTCACTTTAATACCATGTGATTTAAATGTATCAAGTTAGTACCTTGTTGTTTTGCACTTTCTCACTTTAGTATCCTGTGGTTTAATATTTAATTAAGAGAAAAATAAAATCACAAGATACTAACTTGATACAAAAATAAAACCACAGAGTACTAACTTGATACACTTTAAATCACAGGGTACTAAAGTAAGAAAGTGCGAAACCACGGAGTACTAACTTGATACACTTTAAACCACAGGGCACTAAAATAAAAAAATGTGAAACCACAAGGAAGGTTTTTGACGTTTTCCCTAATAAATTGAGTTGGATCGGATCGGATCAGATCGGATCACCTAATGTCCGACCCAAAAAACTTGTCGGGGCGAGCACGACCCGCAAAACAACCCGATTCGATCATATCAAAATAAATAAAACAATAATTAAGATATTTTATTAAAAATATAAACATGGAAGGTAGGGATGCAAATAAATCCAATTTGATAGCGCTCTCACCCAAATCCATCCTAAATAAAACAGTAAGCCAGGTCAACAACAAAAAAGCAAAAAAAAAAACTCGAATTCATCTGAATTTGCTAAAAAAAATAAAGTGAAAAGCTAGAAATCTCTTCCTTTTTTTAATCCGCTTCAATCTATTAAAAGTATATTATTATTTCAATATGTTCTAAATGAAAAGTAAGTAAGAGTGAAAAATAAAATAAAAATTAATCGGCTACGAGTCACAATCTGTGACATGACCTCTGGATTCATCTATATTCAGATAACTATTTAAAATAGTATCTTCATACAATTTTACCTAAAAAATACANCGTGTTCTCGCTCTCGCCCTCTAAGCGAGGAAGTGGGATTTAAAAAGGCTTCGAAATGGAGCGTAAAATTTTTGTAGGGCGGGAAAAAAGAATTTGGGATTTCGTGCAAATCGGGAAGTACAATATTTGCACCTCAGTAGACCCAGGTTGGGCCAAATATGGGCCAAACCCCAACATTTATACTAATAATAATTATGAAAAACTTCGAATACCCCTCTTGTGGTTTTATTTTTTTTCACTTTAGTACCATACGGTTTAAAGTGTATCAAGTTAGTACCCTGTGATTTCGCATTTTCTCACTTTAATACCATGTGATTTAAATGTATCAAGTTAGTACATTGTTGTTTTGCACTTTTTCACTTTAGTATCCTGTGGTTTAATATTTAATTAAGAGAAAAATAAAATCACAGGATATTAACTTGATACAAAAATAAAACTACAGAGTACTAACTTGATACACTTTAAACCACAGGGTACTAAAGTGAGAAAGTACAAAACCACAGAGTACTAACTTGATACACTTTAAACTACAGGGCATTAAAATAAAAAAATGCGAAACCACAAAGAAGGTTTTTGACGTTTTTCCTAATAATTATAAATTGAGTTGGATCGGATCGGATCGGATCGGATCACCTAATGTCCGACCCAAAAAACTTGTCGGCACGAGCACGACCCGCAAAACAACCCGATTCGATCATATCAAAATAAATAAAGCAATAATTAAGATATTTTATTAAAAATATAAACATGGAAGGTGGGGATGCAAATAAATCCAATTTGATAGCGCTCTCACCCAAATCCATCCTAAATAAAACGGTAAGCCAGGTCAACAACAAAAAAGAAAAAAAGAAAACTCAAATTCATCTGAATTTGCTAAAAAAAAATAAAGTGAAAGGCTAGAAATCTCTTCCTTTTTTTAATCCGCTTCAATCTATTAAAAGTATATTATTATTTCAATATGTTCTGAATGAAAAGTAAGTAAGAAGGAAAAATAAAACAAAAATTAATGGGCTACGAATCTGTGACATGACCTCTGGATTCATCTCTATTCAGATAACTATTTAAAATAGTATCTTCATACAATTTTACCTAAAAAATACAAACTGAAGTTAAAAAAAAAAAAAGGTGAATGTGTAGTGTAATAGAATCTTGAGTAAACTAGCCGTTGAACTCCGCCCCGGGCCCGGTCCCAACGGTCAAAAAAGAAGTTCGAAAAGAACTCAAAGCTTTGTGTGGAAACACTTTTATAACACCCCCCCAAGCCTCTCAAAATAACTCCTCTCTCTCTCTCTCTCTCTCTCTCTCTCTTCTTCATCTTCTTCTTCGTCGTCGTCGTCGCCAGCATCGCTCTCTGTCTCTCTTCCCCTTCTCTTTTCGTGCATCAGAACAATCTCAGCTCTGAAGAAACAGAGGAGGGAGAAAACGAAGAGATCTCAGTAGAGATGCCGCGAATGGAGAACCAAGAAGTCCAAGATTACGTCCCCAGCGCTCCCGCCGCTGCCGCCGCAACGCCACCGCCTTCGGGAGGTGCCACCGCCAAGCAGCCCCTCCCGGCGGCGAAGGGCTCCGACGGCAACTCCGTCTTAAAGAGGTCCTCTTCACCCTCCTCCCCTTGCTTCTTTGTGTGCTCCATTACTCTCTCTCTCTCTCTCTCTCTCTCTCTCTCTCTCTCTCTCTCTCTCTCTCTCTCAATTTGGTTCTCTTATTTTATTTTGTTTATGTGGTTATTTTTTGGAAGAGTATGGTGATCTTGAGGGGTTAAATTAATGTGTTGAGAATTGGTTTTTTATCCCTTCATGCATCTCTCCTTAAAGGGCTGTTTGGTTTGTTTGGTTCCTCGAAGAAGTATGAGAAAAAAAAATTCGAGAAAAAAGTTTTTTATAAAAAACTCTGTTTTTAGTTTTCTCCCGCTTGGTTCTAAAAAACTAATATTTTTGAAACACTTTTTTTTTCACATTTTATTAAAAAAAAATCAGTGTTTTTGATATCTAAAACTTATGAAATCTGAAAAAAAAAAAAAGAACTGTTTCAAAATAATTAAGTTTTCTTAGAACCAAACTACAAAAAAACTGAATAAAAGATTGTTTATGAATTATTTTTTTNCAGCCCCTCCCGGCGGCGAAGGGCTCCGACGGCAACTCCGTCTTAAAGAGGTCCTCTTCACCCTCCTCCCCTTGCTTCTTTGTGTGCTCCATTACTCTCTCCCTCTCTCTCTCTCAATTTGGTTCTCTTATTTTATTTTGTTTATGTGGTTATTCTTTGGAAGAGTATGGTGATCTTGAGGGGTTAAATTAATGTGTTGAGAATTGGTTTTTTATCCCTTCGTGCATCTCTCCTTAAAAGGGCTGTTTGGTTTGTTTGGTTCCTCGAAGAAGTATAAGAAAAAAATTTCGAGAAAAAAGTTTTTTTATAAAAACTCTGTGTTTAGTTTTCTCCTGCTTGGTTCTAAAAAACTAATATTTTTGAAACACTTTTTTTTCACATTTTATTAAAAAAAAAAAGTGTTTTTGATATCTAAAACTTATGAAATCTGAAAAAAAAAGAACTGTTTCAAAAGAATTAAGTTTTCTTATAACCAAACTACAAAAAAAACTGAATAAAAGAGTTTTTAGGAATTTTTTTTTTTCCATACTTATCCAAGGAAACAAGCAGCCCCTTATTTTCTTAGAATGTGCAATAAGTTACTCATTTTGAGGGATTCTATCTTTAAAGGCAGAAGCTAATTCTGTTTTTGTTTCTTTAATTGATCATGGTTTTTTTCATGCACTGACACCTTCTTAATTAATCCATGCAAACAGGCTCCAATCAGAACTAATGGCACTAATGGTAAGCAAAAAACAACAACAACAACAACAACAATTCCATATTTTTCACAACTTAATCCATACTTGGTTTCTTTTTCTTTATATTTTTACTAGTCCTAGATTAAAACTAACAACTTTGATAACAATGTTGTAATCAGATGTGTGGTGATCCTGGGGTATCAGCATTTCCTGAGGGGGACAACATATTCAGCTGGAAGGGCACAATAACTGGGAGCAAAGACACAGCTTATGAGGGCATGGTCTACAAGCTCTCCCTCTCTTTCCCTTCTGATTACCCTTTTAAGCCTCCAAAAGTTAAGTTTGAGACCACATGTTTCCACCCCAATGTTGATCTTTATGGCAACATTTGCTTGGACATTCTCCAGGTACCCAAATAGATAATTTCAATTCACAATTCACTTCATGGCCTCTTTTCCTTTTCTATTTGTTTTCCATGGATTCTTCTGCATACATGCCTCTGCAAATATGCCAAATTGTGCGAAGTTTGTATTTTCATAAAAAAAAAAAAAATTCTACTTTATATTGGTGTTTACGCAACTTCGCATGTTTTTCAGAGGTACATATGCCAAAAAGATATATTTTTTCTTTCTAACCAAATTTTGATTTTTTTGTCTTTGTTTTTTTGTGTGTGTTTCAGGATAAATGGTCATCTGCATATGATGTCAGAACCATTCTTCTTTCAATTCAGAGTCTTTTGGGAGGTACTACACTGAAATTATATGAACTACAACTTTTTTGTTTTCCTTTCCTATTTGTTTCTGTCACCTACATGCTCTAAATACTATTCGCAATTGATAATTTCAGAACCAAACAATGATTCTCCACTCAACACTCAAGCAGCAGCACTGTGGATCAATCAAGAAGGTGTGTAAAGTGTAACATTATTTAGTAAAAATCCAAAAAAAATGTTTCACAATGAGAGATTCTCTTACATAATTCACTGCTCTGAATTTTGCAGAGTTTAGGAAGATGGTGGAGAAGATGTACAAACCAGCCTAGCTTTTCTTATACATTGGGCCCAGCAAATGTGTACCATCTCTCATTGTCCACTAAGTGGGAGAATTGAAAATTTGAAATTGTTCATTCCTTCTTGTGCTTCTATTGCTTTTCATTTTCCATGTGCAACTGAAACTATTGTGTTTTCCTTTTATCTCAGAGTTAGTAATTTCATTTCTTTATCAAACTGGAATTATTGATTGGTTTTAAGCATTCTTTCTTTACTAGTGTGTGGACAATGAATCACATATTTGTACTGAGTTGGCTCAATCAGTTTTTAAAAACTAAAAAACAATTGTGCACAGTATGTGTGTGGTAATGTTAAGTTGTGAAAAGATGTTACATATGAAATTTTTTAAGTGATTCATACGTGTAACCTGAAAAATATGAAAAATATGATCCATATCAAATAATTTCTAAGATTCAACAAATTTTTAAAAATTTTTTTTTGTTTTTTTAATAAATGATAATACTAGTACAACAAACTTAGCTTTTGGATAGCCAAAATTATAGAATACATTGTCCTTTTTCTAATCGAGACTCAAAACTTGTAACTCTCCCACATTCGCATCCAAATGCCTCAAACAGCCTTAATATTTTGACACGAAAATAAGTTATCCGTTGATGAATTACCCAATATAAGAATAGCCATATTTTGTCTATAACTTAAAAAAATAAAATATAATATTTAATTAAACTATACCAATCAAGATGTTTAGTCGTACACTCCAAATTTATTTTTAGACTTTTAGTATTGTAAAAAATTCTTGATAACAAAAATGAATTCACATGAACCTTTGAGAAATTAGAATGAAAAGTTTTTAACTTATATCATAAGTGAACAGACAATAATTATTAAGATAAATTAATTTGATCGTCCCTATTACAAGTCACAAAGGCTTCGTTTGGTTCGGGTATAAGCAAGAACTAGTTATACCGGGGATAGGTACAAATATGAATTTTCGTAGGAATAAGAATATTTTTTTGTTTAGATGAAAATGTGAGTATAAGCTGAAACTAAAAAAATTATGTTTGGATGAAAATATGAGTATAAGGTGGAATAGTTGGTAGTTATAAATAAAAAATAATGATATTATCCCTATAATTGAATTTAAATTTTTAAACTGAAAATTTTAAATTGAAAATTTTAACTTTAAATTATAAATTTTGAAATTAGATTTAAAATTTTAATTTTTAAATTTTTAATTTTAAATATCTAATTTTAAATTTAAGACCAAATTTAAATTTGAAAGATAAAAATATCAAATTTAAAATTTGAAAACTAAAAATATCATATTTAAAATTTAAAATTAAAATTTAAAATTAATAAAAAAATTTAAATTTAAAATACCTCTCTCTCTCTCTCTACCCGGGGTGGAACACTGGCTTCCCACCTAATACGGTACCACCTATACCCGCTAATAGGTGGTACCGGGTATAGGGTGGGAATAAGTGTTCCACCTACCAAAAATTCTATTTTAGAGCTTAATAATTGCTAACATGAGTGACAAAGAAATAATAATTGGTATTTGAAGTTTTAAGTTCGAAACCTAAGTATTACGTCTCTTACGGATAAATTTATGTTTTTAAAAATAAATATAATAAATTATATTGTACAGATAGAAAAATAAAAATAAAAACAAAAAAACATTTCCAAGGCTTGGAGGCCTCGCTAGGTTCGTAACTCATTCCTCTCTCCCTCTCTCTCTCTCTCTAAAAGGCTTCTTTAAAAATGGCAGTGGCGGCGGCGAGATGGGCTCTCCTGAGGCGCCTGCGGGTGGCCGCCGGAGCTCCGGCGATGCCGCCGTCGCCATCGTCGCCGTCTCCCACCTCCTCCCTCGGTCGCTTCTTCTTCCTCGTCGGTCGCCGAGGGTTCTCGGAGGAGGTGAAGGGGTCGTTCCTCGACAAGGGTGAGGTCACCGATCGCGTCATCTCCGTCATCAAGAACTTCCAAAAGGTCGACCCCTCCAAGGTAACACTGCCGACAACAAAAACCCTAAAAAAATCTGCACCTACTATTTAGGGTTTGTTTTCCGTGATGTTAATGTAATCCGATGTTTCAATTGCCATGGGGTCGTTTGATCCGTTAATGATGTTGATGCTTGATGAGTAGCTTATGCTGGATATTGTTTTTTTTTTATTTTAAAGGGAGTTTGGTTTTGGGATGTCGTTCCTAGTGCGGATGAATCTTATTTGGTAGGAATTATGGGCTATTATTATAGGAATAAATTGGGACACTTTAGGTGTATAAATATGTATGATCGCCAATTCATTGTCATCAATAATCAATGTTGCATTCATCGTACATAATATGTTTGGTTCTCCTTTGACCCATCTATATGAATCTAAGATCGACCAGTGTTGCAGAATGCAAGGTTAAGCTAGCTGGGTTCATCAATTGATGTTTTAACTAGAAAAGAATTTTCTAATTAGGGTTTTTCTCTTCGCATAGGATTTTCTAGATCTTTATTAAGTGCTACACTTGCTAACTGTGCCCCTTCATCCCTGTTCCATCCTGAAAATCCTGACTCACCTGTGCTCTCTCTTCTTCCTGAAAATTTTCTTCGTGTGTTGTTTCGAACCTATCTTAATCTTGTTAGAAGACTTTATTTCATAGTTTTCACATCTGCGGTCATATCTAATCTGAGGACTTAAATCTATTCTCTCCTGTACTATACTTGGAAACAGATGGTAGAGAACAATTTGTCTGTCGTATCTACATAAAGTCAATCCTTCCAGAATTTGCCATTGCTAGTTGGTATTTTGTCAAGAGAATAAGGTTTGAATTGAAATGAATATGTATGTAATGTAGGTTTCTAAGTTGCAATAGCTGAGCTGAGGATAAGGGTAAAACTTTCCATTGCAGAAGAAAATGTGGTACAAGTGGAAGAGGAGTTCGTAGAGTTGTACAATTGCTCAGATGCTTCCTTTTTGGCTTTAAGCAGATTCCAATGGAAACCTATGTTGCACATATACATACACACAAACTCAGGATCCAAGACACAACACTACTCAGACATGCAACTTGACAACTCAAAATATTAGGGCATACGGTCAATGAGTATACTAGTCTCTTTTTCTTTTCTTTTTTTTCACTTTCTTATGTTAATATCACCTAGCCTTTATTGCCGCCATCAGTAATGTATATGGTGGCAGTGGTTGGCTATTAGGGGTATGTTAACTGTTAAGGTTAATGTTTAGATTAAAGGTTAGATGGGCAGATTGAGAAGAAGATTTAAATATTCATATCTATATTGAACATCGTGTTCAGACTAGCAAAGTCCTTAATGTTTTTGCTCTAGTGCGCAAGGAGCTTGCTTTCTCTTCTTACTCCTTGCTGCTATCGTGCTACTCTTCATATCATATTGTTGCCTATTGCTATTTAGACTAAGTTGTTTCTTATCCCGGTGGTATTGAAGGTTAGGAAATTATTGTGATTCCAACAACCAGGTTTTCTTTGTGTACTTCGAAGAGAACTTTATTAAACAGTTGGGGCGGAAAAGTTGCACTTTTTGCTTGTTTTCATCTGGTGAATTCTACCATCCTACACCTCAACAGCCGTCCCCTGTTTTCTGGGATTTTGATAATGATACTGATGTGTAGGATTAGGGGCTTTTATTCAGGTGTGTTTTGATTCCCTATTTTGATAATTGTGTAGGAATGCTTGTTTTTTTCATGGTACTTTTTTTTACTATTCAAATTTCTTTTGATAACTACACACACACACGCGCACACACACACACACACATATATATATATATATATATAGAGAGAGAGAGAGAGAGAGAGAGAGAGAGAGAGAGTTGAGCCCTGTGCTTTTAAAAGTATAGGAGCTCAACGTGTTTGTGATTTTTTAGCCATCCGATCACTTCAAAATCCGTGCAGCATTAGTAGAGGGAATTAATGGGATACGTCGTTAATAGTGCTGCACAGATCTTAAGGTGATCCGACGGCTAAAAAATCTCAAGTACAAATGCTCCTGTGCTTTTAAAAGCACAGGAGCTCAACTCTCTCTCTCTCTCTCTCTCTCTCTCTATATATATATATATATATATATTTGCACTCTTGCTTATCAGCTACACCTGCACAAATTTTCTTGCTGCATATTGGTAGATTCTATCTATAGCTGTGTTACACCAGTTCCTTCGCAGGTATCTGCTTTAATTACATGCTTTTTATCATAATAGCATGTTTCCATCAGTTAATTTCATATAGGGAACTGCTTTGGTCGTTGCATTAACGTAGTTTTCATTTTCGTTGGAGCATATTCTTTGCTTTCCTGACATCTTGCATTCATGTAGTTTTCTGCGTTATCATGGTTTTTACACCAGTAGACATGGCTGGTCAAATTCTGGAAATGAGTGGCCTTTGTATACATTTAAAACCCTAAGTAGCGAGGGTGGCTTGTGTTGCAGGTGACACCAAATGCTCATTTCCAGAAGGACCTTGGCCTTGACAGCTTGGACACCGTAGAAATTGTGATGGCCTTTGAGGAAGAATTCGGGTTTGAAATCCCCGACAACGAGGCGGACAAGATTGATTCCATCAAAGTTGCTGTCGACTTCGTCGCCTCGCATCCCCAAGCAAAATGAGGGAACGATAAGGATGTTGCATCTGTTTTAGTTTTTCCTGCTATTTAAAGATCCTCTTCAAGGTGTTTAATCCGAAACATTCAGTTTGAGCTGAAAAATTAAATTCGGCGCAGAGTCTCGGACTCATCCGGTAGAAGCTTTGTGCTTTTTGAAGCTAGAGATGCTATGGGCATGAAAGTTTTTATGATCTTGTTATTTGTCCATTAATTTGGGCACGTGAGTTCTTGTTGTTACTTATCATAACCGCCCATTCCATAGTTGAAGAAAATGATTCACCTGGTTGCCACTCTGTTTAGCGCCTTCACAAGCGGGCAAGATATATATGCTCACTAGATATCCGCTTACAAAGAGGATCATGCAAATATACACATGTTGACTCGTATAGAGTGCATATGATGGTCGTAATTTTTTTTTTTCTTTTTTTCTTTCTAATGCCACCCTCTCTTTAACCAACTAATGGTAAAATTTTTGTTTATATATGAATTATTGATCGAAGTGATCACGAGTAGTGATGTACCTTACGCTAGTGAAAAGTGTAATATTGATATAAACCGGAGATATTTAATTACCACACTCAGAACCAGTTGGAAAGTTTTAAAAGGAAAAAGAAAAATCTGCGAATGCAAAAACTACGCTACTCGACTTCGTGATGAGGATGAACGTCTCGTCCAAGTACTAACATGATACAAGAGGCTCAGCCATAACCTACAAATCCTGCATTCTTCATGAATATAGGAAAGCAGCAGAAAATCTCAAATCTCAATAAACAGTAGGAAAAACAAAATCTTCAAAACAATCGTTGTTCCTATAGCTCACATTGGATGCACTATGATCTTGACCCCTCTATTTTTGTAATCACTAGAGAAACCTTGAGCTGAAGGATACTTCCAACTTCAGATGCACAATAGAATGCAGAACAGGGCGAACTTATGATAGGGCAAAAGTATATTTGAGAAACCTATAAAAAGTAAGGTGGGCAGTTGAAGAATGCACAAATGTAAGGTGGGGAGCTGAAAAATATAATACTCAAAGCAGTGTTAGTACATAAATTCTAATATAACTAGATAGGCCTGTTTCAGATTCATTCATGTCTAATTTTTGTCGGCTCTTACAACACTTACGGCAACAAACTTAATCAGCATTAAATTGCAAATAAGACTCAAAACCTGAACCAACTGTCCCTAACGTAAGTGACAAAAACCTTAATAATTGATATCTGAGATCCTAAGCTTGAAGCCCAGTTGTTTTACATTTCTAGGTAAATTTATTTTTAGAAAAAACAAAAAAAGGAGAACAATGCTAATAGCATGCTACCATTCTCTCAAAAAAAGAAGAAAAAAGAAAGACTCAGAATTGAACTAAAAGAGAGCTTTGACAAAAAGCTCAATATAATCCAGAATAACGCACAGAGTCTAACACAACTTTTATCATTTGAGATAGCAACCTGTCAATGTAGAAATAAAAAAACAAAACAATATAGAACTATCTGGTAAACCAGTTTCTTTTCAATGTTCTATTAATCGACAAATATGACCAAGTTGCATTTGGAAAGTCAATGTCACACCATAAAAGTGGCAATGTTTGGTAATTACAACCCCGCATAAAAGCCAAGCTCCAAAAAAAAGTAGTCATTGACAGCAAATACTAACCCAGCAAATTATCATTCATTAGTCAAATGGTTAAAAATAAAGAGTGTAAGAAGATTTCTTCATTGAAAGCAAAGAAAGTTAACAACACAAAATAATGCAAAAGCAATAATAGCTCCGACCTGTGAATCAGTCTTGACTTTCTATTTCCATTTTTGCACTTGTTTTGCGCAACAATTTAACATGCGACACTTGGAAGTATGAGAATACTATTTAATGGTGGAACATTGCAACTATTTTGCTACCTTGTGGAAAGTGGTCCATTAGTAAAGATATTATATGATCATACTGTGACACCCTAATACCACAAAAGCATCTCTCACCACAAAAAAAAAAATTAGAAAAATTAAAAAAAATGCTATATTGATTTAGAAGCATCATAATAATCTTCTTTAATAGTTAATATTTCGATAGCATGAGAAGAATGGCTGAATGTACCAATTGTTATATGAAAATGGGAAATAGGCAGCATATTTTCTATTAATTGGTATCTAGGCTCAGTAACAACTTTTCAAGAGAAAGATCTATTGGTTTGACAATTTAAACAGTGGAATCCATACTAGTCATATGAGTTCAGCAAAATTTAACATTTTTTTCCTTTTGTTTGCATGCATTTTCATGGCTTGTTTTGCTGGAAGTGCTAAAAATTATACTGAAAATTGTTCCATCTGTAGAAATTCCCCTTTGTAAACTAGTTTAGTAATTAATGATTACGAATAAGGATTGGATTGTCATGTAATCAAATAAATATCCAGATGATGCTAACTAACAAAACATAATAACACAATTGAACCTAATTCTCGACAATTAAAACCAAATTGCTAAATGATGTTTACACCTCAACAGCTTTCTCTTAACCATTGGGATTAACTAAAATTAGTTGAGACTTGCAATGGCTAATTTTTCAGAAAAAGTGAACCTTCAATTTAGTTAGTAAACTATCAAGCAATTTCATTTGGTAGATAAAGCAAATGAAAAGGCATTGTTGATCGGAAATATTTTCAGGAAATGGTAGAAAGAGAAAACCATCTGGTTCCAAGCGGCAAAGGAGAGTTTGATTGCCGACATGTCCATATACTGCCTGCTGATAAGGAAAAAAAAAACATGGAAAATGAGATAAAAAGTAATTTGTATCCAGAAAGACATGAGAACATACTTAAAAATTAATTAGACAAAAAAGAATATGAGAAAGAATCAATTATATAGTAATAATAACAGAAAATACTACTAATATCCTGTTATATAAAACCTACTTCTCGAGCACTAGAAAGGAAAGCAAACAAAACTCTCATAAAAACTACTACAGAAAGTCCTACTTTATTGTTTCTTCCCACAAAGATTGCATCTGGAAATACAAGCCTCCTCAATTATTGCTTGTTTTTCTCTCTCCTTGATAATTCTGAGGTTTTAAACATGGCCCCACTCTTGCTTGAGTTTAACACTTGTAGAAGGGTATTGGCACTCAGAGGAATTAGTCCTATAATTTTTACCTCAATAAAGAAAGAATTAATCATGGCTTAAACAGCTTACAACCAGATATTGACTAGTGTGAGCACATGTTACTTTCTTTCGCTAAAGCTGAAATCATAGCCAGTATCTAATAAACAATGATAATCTCCGCAGCAAGTAACCATTTAGCATCAATAAGTCATACATATTCAAGAAGCAATAATCACTTTCCTCTGGAGAAATGGATCTGACAGATAAATAGTAGTACACAGACTCACCTAGGTCAGAAGAAAGTCTTCCTGAGTCAGCTAAAAGATCTAAATTAATAGCAAAGGCGCCGGTAAATGCTAAACCTCATCAAATACTGAAATAGTGAAAGCCAGAGAAGCTGATCGCAATAATGTGAAAGCAAGAAGAATGATGACCAAATAGCGATCCCTTTTGTCCAATTTATTGAAAGGGCCACAAATTGCACATCAATGAAAAATGAACCACTCAGGCAAATAACCTTACTGACTGCCGCCGAGTAAATCATGCTTTGATTCTTACTAACTCATAAATGAGAAATACTTCTTCAGCATGCAGAGAGGTTTGGGCCCACTTGGAATTACCTTACCAACAATTACAATGAAAGTATCACACGAAGTTGAACACATCTCTTCTATTTACAATGTTATAGAATCAGAATTCCCCACCTGTACCATCAATCCATAAAGGAGCTCACAGGATTGTCTGTGGGTGTGGCAGCTAAGTGACCATGTGTACAAGCCATAAGCACCTCTTCACCTACTTCATTAGAGCTCCTGATAGTATTCGGTGAACTAACCACTATTTGAGAAGCATTCTCATCTCCAGAAGAGAAGGTTTTCTCTTCATCATGCATCAGTGTGGGCATCATAATAGGCCCATTTGTTAATTCAACTGCAGTAGATGAAGGCAAAATTTCAACTGCAGTAGATGTAATACCATCTTGTTTCCTCTCCTCATAGCTGTTTTGATCCTCAAAACAAACTGTACCTCCAACAGCAAGTTCTTGATCTGACCGAGGGATAGCAACCCCAGAATATGGACAAACGGGAACGCTTCTCTTTCGGCATTTATGACACGTAAACCCAATTAGATTGTTCAAATTCTCAAGAGTAACACAGTAAGCATCCGCGTGAAACCAATCTACAAAGAAAAGAAAAGACGAAAGCTGATTTAAGGAAACAGGTAATAGAACAAGATTCCAATTGAAAAGAAAACAACGATATATAGTATAATGCAAACTTGAAAGAAAGGTCAGAATGCTTGATGATTATAGATTCTCAACAAGAAAATGATTTAAAAATGCACTTCTTATACATAGCCTACAATGGAGAAGCAATACAATGAACTTAAAAAGCTTGATTACCTTCACATTTTTCACAGGCAACATAAATTACTTCTGGACAATAACCTTTCGAACAAAGGCAACAAACTGGTGCTAAAGAGGAGGATTCCTCAATATGTTGGGATGGCAAAAGAACTTTCCTTTTTCTAAAACATTTTCCATGTTCATTGTCCACATTGTGTGTCCAATGAAGGCCATTCAACCAGTATGGGTAGTGCATTACTGTTCTCTTTCTCTTCCGCCAGAGTATTTCATTCTCAGATTGTTTTGAAGGGTCCGTTTTAGAACTAATTTCAGATCTTTTAGATTGGCCTTTTCCAGATTCATTAGCAAACTTTTTCGGCCGTCCCCTCTTAGATTGAGCCTGTTTCCCTCTCTTCTTCACACCAGCCTTCTTCAATTTCACCACTACACGTTTTATCCTTTCTGACCTACGCAATGGCATTTTGACCTCAGAGGTTTTCTTCTTATTCTTCTTCTTCTTCTTTACTAACTTTTTTCCTCGAGGTTTTGCTTTCAAACTTTCTTTGTCCTTGCATACTTGAGGTTTCGTGCTCGAAGTTTGTTTGTCCGTGCATACTAGAGGTTTTGCCTTCAGACTTTGTTTGTCCTTGCATTTAGAGCAGGTGTAAGTTGTACATGTAGCACCTCTAGGTACTTTGAAATGTTTTCTGTGGAAAAACCCTGTCCAGTGTAAAGAAGTTTAGCTGAGATACCACCAACGCCAAAAGATGAATTTTGAGTAGCACATCAACAATTTATTTCACATATTTGTGTGTATGTTGGAAAAAAAACTCAAAAAAAATGGATAACAATATAGTGTTCAAAGCAAGAATGACAGGCTGAAATATAATTTATGAGTCGGGAAAAGAAGTTGTAGACATATTACCACAAAATTATGTAGCTAGTTCTACAACAAAATTTTGTAGCTACTTCTACACAAGGGCATTGAAATGTATACCATATCACTGGAATAAACACGAGATACTACGACATTACCCTCTTCAATTCTCCAGAACCATGCCGACAAGAAAATGATCAATATAATCAAAAAAAAAAATGAAATGGCTGATTCTATAATATGATTGGAGCCTGAATATAAAGATGTTGCATCACTGTCGGCACAGCTATAATGCCTAGCCTTTTCTTCTCAAGTAGAGGAGCTGTTCTTGAGGTAAAGCCAACAAAACTTTAAGTTGAAAGTAGAAAAGCAACCTAATTCCTGGTTATGTGACTTAGTTTGCATAGGTAACAAAGTCCCTTTATATCTGATGCGGGTTACAGTTTCTGGGCAAAATATAGTAAGATACTGCTTAGTATGCACATTAAATAGTTTTTGGCATCGATGCATTATATCACACCACACAGAACATTATACAATCTGCAAGAGCTACCAAATATGTACAAATTCCTTTTAAATTTGAAGTGATCAAAGCAAGGTTACTAATCAGTCTAATTACAGATAAATTTATCTACAAGCATGCCCATAAAGTATCATAGTCCTGTTACAGGCATTATTCTGCCTTTCCAACAGCAAAATCATCATAAACAATGAATACTAAAAAACATTTGAGCATTTGAGCAGCAGTGCAGCACGTATCAAAAGAAATTCAATCAGATCTGCAAGTACAAAAAGTGTCGAATATAATGTTCATGACAAAAGATAAATAACAAGCTACCAACTGAAACGGACAAAACTAGCTTAAGCACACTTATATCATCATCATCAGCATAGATGAAAATGTTTCATATGAATCCAATAACATCATCAGCAGATAAATAGTAAATAATCCAAACATCTTAACACTCAATGCTGTGGCAGGCTACAACAACATACATAACAAACAAAAAAACCAGGCAATAGATACGAAATGTTTCATACACGCTGTCCTTTATGCTTGAAAGAAAACAGGTTAAAAAAGAAATGTCTGAAGTGCATACCGTTACAATATTGGCAATTCACAGCTTCACTGTATGAAGAAGAGGAAGCATAAGTTAGAAACCGGTCTGAATAAAGTTGGAAGCACAGACAACCGTCGCAGCTAAAAAAGGATAAACAAGACTTTACATGCAAAAGAACTTCTATCTTTGAAAATGATTGATTTTATAAACACTTATACATATGGAGAGAATACTTAAAATGCAAACTTTATATACATGACATTTTTGTGTAAGCATGTAAACTTATACCACTAGGTTATTGACACAAGCAAGAGAAAAAACAAAAGAAAGCTGAAAAAGTTCAATGGTACATATAAAGCATGCATAATACTTTGGGTATCCAATTCTTTAACGGAGAAATGTTTTCTAAATGAAAATTGAATCTTGATTAAACAAGAACTAGTCTGACTAGGTTGATTCCCTCAGTTCTTCCAATAGTAATACTAGCCAGTGGAGTGCATCAATTGGCTGGTCTTCAGGCTAATCATACATACTAATCAGCTGATATTTAAGAGCTTAATCAGTCCAATCTGTTCTTATATTGGAGCAGTATTTGAGTTGGAATCTTCAGAAAAAGGTAGTTGGCTGGGGAAAAAAGAAATAGAAGATATGGCAGGGGGGAACGTTCTTAATCAAAAGATCAACTTGAATCTTGTTGAGGGGCATACAGAACAGCGTTCAAGTGCAGAAAGCAGAGTGATGCATGACCGGTTTTTAAGAGAAACAAAACACTTTCAGTTTACAGCCCACTCCTCCCCTTATTTGTCTTCTCTTTTCATAATTTCTCGCTTCTTCTTTGATCCATCACTGTCCCCAATCTTCTCCAAACTTAAGGGCAACAGATGTGCTGTTTTCTACCCTAAACAATATCAGTAAAAAATTAGCCTTATTTAAAGTTAATCAAATGTGACTACTGCATCAGAAAGATTGTGTAACAGTTGCATCCCTTTCTGTAACTTGGAAGTTTGAAAATACATGTTTCGTGATGGAACACAAAAAAGTTTTTAGATTGACGAATTCCTGGGCTCCTGCACTGGAAACTAATGAGCACAGACATATATAGATAATTAAGGGCCATAAATTTCTAATCAGGTGAGTAGGCCTGCATGTGCGGGGAATGGGGCGCATGGGAAAAATTAAAAGGAGTGCAGATTATAAATACATGGGGATAAATTATGGAAATGGTAATCAGATTATAAATACCTGCGGATAAATTACAGAAATGATAAAATTTCCATACCTGACAAGTACTTTTTCATTACAGTGGCCACAAATTTCGCCCGCCAACTGTTGTGCTTTCAAAAAAAGAAGTGAAAATCCTTCCGATCTTTTAGTCTTCCTTGAGATGCAATCACTTGCCCTGTCGGCAAGATTGGCAGTCTTCTTTAATTTGCAATCACTTGCCCTATCAGAAGGATGGTCAGAATCTTTCTTTTTCTGTACGCGAGCTAATCTCTTTTCTTCAAATGCTTTTAAGAGATCCAAGGGAACATGACATTCACTCAACCAATACTTTTTCCTGTCACTGGAAGGCTCTTGAAGTATCACGCCATATCTGGCAACAATAGGAGGGATATTATCCCTCTTTCCAAAATCAAGTAGATACTTTACATTTGTTCCCTCGATGGATTTTCTTCGTATAATGACTTTCTTAAAAAGCTTTGTTAATTTCTTTGAATCCTTAGACGCAGGAGGAAAAGGTTGAGTACTGGAAATTGCAGTCCATTTAATGTGCGAATCGAATTCTTTAATCTGGAAAATGAATGAAACACAGTAAGAGCGATTTATAGTTAGTTGTAGATGACGGATTAGGGAGTTAGTTGTATTACCTGGAATAAAAGCTGAGCCACACTTTTTGACATTTCAACAGCAGCACGCCAGGCAATGCATTTGCTTCTCCTGGCAATATCTGAACCATCAGGGTACAAGATGCTTGGAATTTTTTTAAAACCCGCTGCAAAAATTTTAGAACCAAAAAGATATATAAAAATGTACTTAATTCTGTCATAACAAAATCGTTGAAATGATAATACTTACCTTGCCTGCCACTCTTGGAGGCCAATGATCGAGGCAACCTCTTCCATTGATACACCTGACGGGATAGTTTGCCGCCCCTCCACCAATTGACATGAGATGTAGAATCATCAGAGATATTATTACGATCACTAGTAGGATTAGATTTCCTCCCCTGCTTTTTACTGCTTCCATTATTCGAAGATTCATGTGAATCAGTCAAAGAATAAGATGCTGAACCAATTGTATTACTAAAATCCACAGGTTTAAGCCATTCTGCTGAGAGTGCAATGCGCCGCAAACTTGATTCTAACTGCAGAATAAGGGAGGATAAGCTATTGCAGGTAACTAGATGATGAAGAAGACCGAGCAATATGAGAAAGATCTTGATAGAAATCAAACCAGGGAATAGTTTCGCGTGGCATGGGGTTTGTCACTGCTGTTACAGCATGTAATGTGGTAAAGACCTACTACAGTTGCCTGATATTTAAGTTTTTTGGTGAAAACCTATAATAATTGCTCATAATTGTTCTGCATAATTATTGCTTACTATTCCAGATTTAGGAACAAGCATAATTAAGGATTATTTAGAATTGCTCAAACAAGGGTTACAAATTGGGGAAATCAGAATTTCCACAATTAACCAGCAAATTCCATAATTCAAATGCATCATAAGCATAGAAATCTTAGATAGGAATAACAGACTCTATCTATAGGATAATGTCAGCATGAAACCATGCTGATGCCATGTTGGCACTTTAGGTGCCAAAGAGCAAAGGTGGCACAGCATTCAAGGATAAAACATTAGCAGTAATCACTTACAGTAAGAAGCAGGTTCTTTAGCGATGTGACATCAGATGCCTTCAGAACTGCCTCACGCCAAACATTACTAAAATGTGGGTTCTGCCAGGGGCCTGACAATAAACTACGCAAACGATCTTCAATTGATAAAATATAATGCGCAGTAGAAGCAATATGGTTTTTCTTGTCCTTTTTCAAAAATTGTCCTTCGGAAGGTGGTCCAGAACTTTCAAGAAGGTTACCATCTGTATTTTTAAATAAACAATCAGCATCACTGGAGGTTCTGCAGGAGTAGCACCATCCACATTTTTCTTTTTGTGCATCGAAAGATAGCTCCCGATATGGATAGCAACAAAGCTTAATGGACTTCTTAGGTATTGCCTTCAGCTGTACTGACATCACGTCCTCAACAGATTTCTTTACTTCCTTAGTGTTGCACTCAGATGAAATATGTGTCAACTCTTCAGCAACAGAAGAAGCTATACGACCAAAACTGTAGTAATTCACGTAACTACCAAGATCAAAATGGAGTTGAGAAGCCCCATCTGTCCTTTGCTCAGTAATCACAAATGCACCAGCATATGAACCACTTTGTCTCCCATTCTCAACAGCTGCGTCAGCAGGTGTTAATATAATGACCTCTTTCCCAGTAATATCAGCATCATCTGAAGAATTTACACCACTCTCATGGGCCAGTCCATTCAAAATTTCAGAACTGACTAATGTTGTCATCCCTTCAGACTGAAGTGAATCCGGATGATTTAAAATGACCTCATTCAACTTGCTTAAGTCAGAACCATTAGTTATATTAGTGCCCAAATTTTCAGCAGACGGAGAATTAGACTCTGGAATCTTTCCGACATCCTTATCACCAGAAAAATCCTGCTTTAAAGGTAAGGATAGATTGTCGTTATTATGAAAATCTGGCATTCCATGGATGTTGTGATTCTCATTATCAAATTGACCATAATAACTAGAAGATTCCACAGGAATATCCCACGATGCACATATTGCAGTAGTGATTGGTTCATATGAACAATCAGATGATTTCAACACTCCCATAACAGAAAGCAAATCATTGCTTTTATAATAATGGCATGAAGCTTCTGCATTGCATGAGTCAGACCTGCAGTTTTATCAAACAACAAATACTTTATGATATTAGATAGTTTTTTTTGGGGGAGTCATGGGTGAATAAAGATCCTTAAACAAACCAGCAAAAATCACTTGAAAGATCATAAAAACAGAAAAGGAAATGAGCTGTCCTATCGATTAAAGAAAGTTCTAACTGCTGCCTTTCTGACCAAGTACTTCAGGTAGACACTTGCGATAACAGAAATATACACAAAATAATATGAAACCACTGCATAAAACTATATTGATCGAAAATACCACAACCCCCAAACTTTATCTTAAGGACCTACTTCAATACATGAGCATCTTGTTCAGCATATTTCTTTTGTTTGCCAAGGGGCGTGGTAATTGGCCCAAAAGATACCTACAACTGCATATATGAGTCTGGCTGGTATACTATCGGTAGCACGGAAGCCTCCGTGCTACCAAGTTGTTTTCGATGATACGGCTTCCAAATCAACGATCAGCTCTGTTAGACTTGATCCACACTATTGAACGTATTTGAAAACTAAATTTTATAATTTTTCGACATCATTTACCTATTCAAACGAGTAGTATAAAAATGAACGGCTAAAAATAAAAATCTCATAAAAAATGATGATAAAAGACTTGAATTTAAAATCAAAGGTACTGATCTTACTCTAAATAGTAAAAAAAAATTTCTATAAAAATTTCATCAAATTTGGATTATTTTACACCATAAAATTCACAAACACATCACATCGGCCATTAAAATTGTCATTTTTTAGGCCTTTTGATCACTAGCCAAATAATGTCGAAAAATTGTGAAATTTAGTTCCAAATATTTTCAATAGTGTAGGTCAAGTCTAATGAAGCTGATCGTTGATTTGAAAACCGCATCATCGAAAACAACTTAGTAGCACAGAGGCCTCCGTGCTACCGATAGTATACCAGCCTAGTTCTCTCTCTCTCTCTCTCTCTCTCTCTCTCTCTCTCTCTCTCTCTATATATATATATATATATATATATGTATACATATAAAGCCTCCAAGTAGTTCTTCTCGGCATATGATAATCACCTGGTTGGTTGAATGTATATCAGGAAAAGACAATTATGAGGACCTCACAATGCAGAGAAATCAAGCTTCTAATTTGCAATCACATAAGTTATCATAGAATAATTTGTTCCGACATCCAAACAGGCCCTAAAAGATTCACAAACTAGAAAGGAAAAGCAGAAAAAAGCTGAAGAAAAACATTATGAAGAAATAACTCGAAAGCTTTATAAGAATTAATCCTGTGAAATTTTAGCTTTCGCCATATATCGCTCATAATACATAATCTAACCGATTCTCAACAATAATACAAGGGTGAGTTACGTTGTAATTGTAGTTCATTTCATTTGTAAGATAAGATCCAAATCCTTGCAAGTATTTCCAAAAGACATTACATGAAAAGTCCAACAGCAGCATAATTGCTCTGTTATCTTGTCCTCGGAGAAAAAGATATTTTCTCTTCCAAACTTTCAATTATGGTAACTAATAGTTTCTACCATAACTCCACTGAAAAATCTGTGGCACCAACATTCTCTTCTATATTTGAAAATTCCAACAGTATAATCATTACTCTGTTAATCTTGTCCTTCAGAAAATAAAATTTTCTCTTCCAAGCTTCTAACTAGGGAAATTATTAGTCACTACATCCATTCCTTTGCTGATAATCTAAAGCACACTGACACTCTTTCTTACAATCAAGAAACAATGATGAGCATATATATTGACAGATCCCAAATGCAATTTGACTAGAAGAAAAGAGCAGCTATATATCATTCGAGAAGGATAACAAGTCTGGGATTCATAGCACTGCATCATCTACGACCACTGCCGACCAAAACAGCATTCTCTACAAAGAACATCTAAACATTTTCCATGAACAGATAAAAAATTAATCGTTCATGGTGAACATATGAACTTCCCCGCTCTTTCTCAATCACAAAACATCACCAACTGACAGCAAGATTCTATTTTCCCTTGGAAATGTATTAGCAATTATAGAAAACTAGACTAGACTAAATTAATAAGGAGCAAAAATAAAAAAGTTCAAATGTAAAAACAATAAAAAAGCTCAACAAAACATTTGCATTAATGTTAGTCGTTAGAACAATTTAAATACACCATCCACTCTAAAACATTTTGTTCTTTGAAATGTTAATTTTTGATGCAGCATCTGATCACCTAATCATCTTAGTAATAATGATAGTAAATACTTGAATTTTGCCAGCGACAAGTGTGGAATGGTTAAACACAAGCTCGCCTGATTTCTATACAAATCTTTACACATGTGCACGACCACCTTGGCAGTCTGTCAGCCCATTGCCATGAAGGACATTTAATAGTCTAAAGATGCAGACACATGAATGAAAACACATTAGGAATCATGTGCTAAATCTTTGCAAATGTTTGAACCGGTTGCCTCTCCGACCAGGAATCAAGTTATGAACATCATAGGTGAGCATGTGACAGGTAATAAGAGGTGAAAAAGAAAAATATGAAGGCAGAGTAAGAAAATAACATGACAATTGAATCAGCCTTATTGGATTTAGTTCAACAGATTGTCATCTTTGAATCTTGCTAAAAACATCTGGAACTTTGTAATCATTGTCTAGGGACTTAACAGTCAGTGCAGCTAAAGGATCAGGGAGTAACTTTACAAAGCCCAGCATTGCCAAGTGAGGCCATATGACATAATATGATCAAGCACTCTTCTCTAATATTTCAAGTACTACAGAGAGTAGAGTAGCCTAGTCCATAGGTGAATGATGAGATATATTATCGAGTCAACATTTGATCACCAGATATAAAAATTAGGATTAGCCAATGCCCCTTGGACTTCCATGTTATTGCGAATAGACTTCTAGGTAAGTAATCAAAATCAACCGTTGAAACTTCATAAGTAGTCACCAGTGCATTTGACCCTACGATCCAAACAACTTTAGCTTCCTATTATGTGTCTATCACTTATCACTTGCCAATTAAGGAGTCGACATCATAGTAGCAACAAGATGAATTAGGGCTTCATCAGGCCACCAATGGAATGAAGGATTCCATAGCACTATTTGCTTCAATTCGTGGCTTTGAAGCAATATACAATTTTAGTTTTTCTTCTCTTTCAGCAGAAATAGGAGATCAACCGCAAATTTTAGTTGAACTTAAAGAGACAGGTGACACATTAGTGATAGGAAACTTTTAGGAGACTAATATTAGTTGGATAGAACAGTTGATTGCATTGTTACATGAAGCTAAGAGAGCATGTTGCACAATTCAAGTTTACACTTTTGTTAGTTATATAATAACTGCAAAAGCATGAAAGTTCAAGAGGTGTCAATAAATCTATCCTTAATCAAGAAACTACCATACGATCAGTAGTTACGAGACTCAGAATTTCACATACCAATTTGGAAACTAAAATTCATTGAGAACCATTAATTAAGGAACTTAAGCTGAAAACTTGATATCAGTCTTCATGTATAAACATAATGAAGAACTTGTACAAACTACTAAGTGCAACTTAAGAAAGGCATGTACTTTGGCATAATGTCTAGTATCCCGATGGGTCGAGCCCCCAGCATCTTGGGTTATATTTTAGTATGAGTTCTTGGTGAAGTTTATACGGTGTAGGGGCCTAGAAGAAAGATCAATATATATATATATATATATATATATATATATATATATATAAAGCTCCACATACCCACTTACTAAAGGTTTTCTCTTTGCTAATGCATGCTCATGTTAAGGGGTGACAATGCTTGAAAAAGGTCTAAGAGAATAGGTGAAATATATTATTGTACATTTCTTGTTATCACGATTCAATTTACTGTTTGGCACTGCTCAATTGTATTCCAAAAGAATATTGACTAAAACGATCGACGCTACATTTATAAAAGAGTATTTCCAAAGACTGAGAGTTAATGACAAAAGAAATATTATATAAAAATAGAAAGAGCATATTGTAGCAACTAAAATATGCAGAATGACGTACACCAAAAGATAGCCGCAGCTTCTAAAATACATACGTCCATGTGGATCTATTCCCAAAACCTCTGCTCCTTGGCAAGCCTTCGACAAATTAATCAACCCATCACTTCTTTCCAGCAAACAATCAGGACAATACCAGTCGCCTTCGGGCAAAAGATCTTTAGCCACTCCAACGCATTTAGAATGAAATGCAGCAGGACAACCATCACAGCATAGAAGATTACCATCCATCCCACAAAGGCAACATTCATCGCTATTCCCATCAACATCATCTTCATATTTGTGAGCGAACGAACCCCCCAAAGTTTCCATACCTGGCTTAGTCCTCCGTTTTGCGATGGTCATGTTTGTGTTGTACTCAGATTGGCTCATTCTTAAATTCAGTTCTGATCTAATTTCTTCAACTTCAATGACATTATCACATAGACAACGGAGTAAATCCAGTTTCACGTCAGCAGGCTGTTCATAGTACTCCTTATTCAAGAGCCTCAAATGAGTAAGTTTGATACCAGATTTCAAACTTGAACCAAAAACTAGTAAGTACTCAGCAAGGTAAAGAGGCCATGTTACTAAATCTAAGAGCTCCCAATTAAGGTTCCTACAAAGAATAGATGTATAAAAAAGAAGGCAATTAACAGAGTAAGAGATAAATTGCCTACTGAACAAGCAAAGTGAATAACAGTAACAACGGAAGCACCTGATGCAATCAGTAGCTGACTGAGATCCTTCTTCAGAAAGGAATTCCAAATGCCTCTTCAATGCTTGCAATATGGAAAAATGAATAGAGTCGATCAATGAATTCACATGTTTGCATCTCAAAGCCGCCACAAATGCTTCCAACCCAAACGGGCTCAGAAACAGAGGCCTGCTAAAAGATCTCAAACAAGTGTAAACAGAGAAAAGATCGAGGACAGGAAGCCCTTCTAAATCCAAATCATTCGAAGAAGAGGGCAGTTCTGGATTGGCGAAATCCTCACTAACACATGCATCAGCTTTAGCCTCTGAAATTGTATTATCTTCAGCAGCCACCTGAAGCGTAACAGAATTCTCAGTAGATTGCAAAGAAGTATTTGCTCTACGAGCACTCCTCCTCAGAGGTGTCACAGTAGATAAATCGACTTTCTTCGGACGCCCTCGTCTTCTCTTTCGACCTTGATCACCCTCCTCTGTTCCACACATAGCATCATCTCCCTGCTCTATAGGATTTTTCAGTGTCATCTCCTCAATTTGTGTGTCGGTATAGGGTTCTCGAGAGCCATTTTCCTTCAAATCAACTGCGAATCCTTCACTAGTACCATTTTCCTCCAACCTCACCATCTCCGGAGTTCCTCCAAAACCCTGAGAAGAATCTTTCTCCAACAAATCCCCATACGAACACTTGCCATTAGCTTCAGCTCCATCTATAGCACCCAAAAAACCACTATGCCCCTCGATCCCACCAGAAACCTTAGTGTTTTCCACCAAATTCCCACCTCCCTTTCTCAGTGGTGTCACCGTAGAAGATTTGACTTTCCTGGGACGTCCCCGTCTTCTCTTTCGAACTTGCTCACCCTCCTCTGTTCCATGTATATTATCACCTCCCCGCTCTACTAGATTTTTGGGGATCATCTCCTCAATTTTGATATCCATCAAGTGTTCAAAAAACCCACTTTCCTTCACATTACCCACCAATCCTACACCACTACCAACTTCCTCTGACCTCCCCAATTCCGGAGTTCCTTTCATCGCCTGAGAAGAACTTCTCTCCAAAAAATCTCTATTAGAACACTCATCGCTAGCTTCAGTTCCATGTATAGCACCAAAAACTCCATTTTGCCTTTCGATCCCATCAGAAACCCCAGTGCTTTCCACCAAATCCCCATCTCTCCTTCTCAATGGTGTCCCGGAAGAAGAAGTGACTTTCCTGGGGCGTCCTCGTCTTCTCTTTGGAACTTGCTCACCCTCCTGTGTTCTACGTATAGTATCATCTCCCTGCTTGATCGGATCTTTGGGTGCCGTCTCCTCAATTTGGGTATCTCTAAACCCTTCAGAAGAGCCATTTCCCTTCACATTATCCACCGATCCTTCACTACAACCATTTCCCTCCAACCTCCCCAATTCCCGAGTTCCTACCAAACCCTGAGAAGAACCTTTCTCTAACAAATCTCCATTGGAGCACTCACCACTAGCTTCAGCTCCTTCTATAGCACCCAAAACATCATTTAGCCTCTCGATCGCATCAGAAACCCTAGTACTCTCCACCAAACCCCCACCTCCATCCCCCAAAGCACTACCCTCCCCAAACCCCCCGTTCTCCACAGAATCCGGCTCCGCCCGCCGCCGCTTCTTCGGCCTCCGCCCGTGATCGTCCATCCCCTCCGCTTCTACGTGGGGTAGCTCCCCCACCTCCCCCAACATCGACGCGATCTCACCAAAATCGACCTCCTCGGTGTCCCCGTCCTCGTAGAGCACCTTGAAGAATCTCGTGGACGCATCATACGACTCCACAACTCCCTCATACGTCCCGAGCCCCGGGAACGTCTTCCTCACGACACTCCCGACCAGCTCCATCACACCCGGGGAGCTAGGGCTCCCGATCGATCCCCAAAACCAAATCGAATCGAAGAACACGAAGAACACGAAGAAGAAGAGATCGGATTCGACCAACAACAAGATGAGATTGAGGCGAAATTGGAGAATGGCAAGAGAGAGGGGGGGGGGAGGGTTCTCCTTTCCCTTTCGATCTCTCGCTCTTTAATTTCGTCGAAGAGGAGAGGAACGAAGAACGGGGCTTCGTTTCCGATGTCCCGCGGGAACACTCTAAATGGTGGAATATGTGCAAGATCCTTGCTGTATTCCTATTTTGCAAATCCGTCCTTAAACTTTTAATGTCCGTACAGGTCTATTTGTCAATAAGCCAAATGAGTTTTTTTTTTTAAAAAAAAGTTAATTTCACGTAACTCACAAATAAAGTAGTTGTTTTGTATTATACTTGATATTATAATTATTTTTTATAGTTTATACATATGTTTGTAATAAAATATACTTGTAAATGGTAATTCAAAAATATGCCGTACTTTTTTTTTCTAGTGTAAGTGCAAGATTACCTCAATCTAATATGCTCTAATGCAAGCGAATAAGAAATTACAGGCAACTAGTAAAAAAAAATTATAGAATGAATAAAATCATGTCTAATTTTAAAAAAAGAACCCAATGATCTTTTTACAATAAAGGGTGAAACTACACAAATATCTGGAAAGTTAAAAAAAAACTTAAGTGGAATATACAGACATTAAGATTATCCATACAATTTACACTATTATATAAATTAACTACTATTAATATAATCCAATCTAATGGATACTTAGGGATGCAAACACGCCGGATCATAAGGCGGGAAGGTTCCTCCACCTCCCGCTCTATTTCTTATCGGAACGGGACAGAACAGATTCGATTATTTTTTATTTTATTTTCGGCTTCTACTTAATTACCGTTCCATTCAGGGTGGATCGGGACGGGAGCAAATTTTTGACGGATTAAAACGGATTGAAGGAAGAAAAGAATTTTCCGCCTCCCGCTCTATTTACTTGGCTGATTGGCGAAAATTTGAGGTAGGTTATATATTTCTATATTTTTTTATCACTTCATTCAGAGCAGATCGGGGTGGGAGTTCTACCAACCTGGATCCATTTGCATCGCTACGAATGCGGTGTTAAATGAGATGGCAAATCATAAATGAACGGTCCAGATTCAACGAAGCGAGTGAGACTGGGGATCTTACCGTTGGTTAGTTTCTTCTTCTTTTTTTAAGTTGTGTCGAGGGAGCACCTGAAGATGAGGACATGGGGATTTGAGGGTGGGGTGTTAAATAAAACTTTAAAAAAAAGTGAGTAGTGAAAAGTGTGGATTTGTTTCACGTTTTAAGGGATAAAAAAAAGGTAGTTGCTAATTCTTGCTTTTAGCGCACTTGTAACGCGCAGTTACGACTCGTGAGTAGGTGGATTCCCTACAGCATGGGTTGTACTTGTAGTTGCTACTCACTTTGGGCCACGTGGCTTGCTGTCATTGGTCGAGAAATGTACAGAAAAAAAAATCTACAGAGGAGCGAGTTCACTAGTCACGTGAGGTGACTACTAAAATATTCCCACTCATCAATAGATATATTAAAACGTGAATTCTCAAAGAAATTACGTGCCGCGTACTTTGTTTCTTATGATCTGTTCACCTACCTCACCTCTTTTCCTTTCCAAATCACTTTAAATTTGTCAAGTGCTACGGTATCATGCATAATATACACTCATTATAGGGTGTATTATAGTATTATTCTTCAAAATAATTATTTTTATATGAATTTTCTAAGCTTCTACTTGTAGTAAGAATTTTGTGTTTGTGTTCACTTTCAGTGTTGATGAATTGCGAGATCAACTTTGTACACATAAATTCTTACGTTACGTACGAAGATTGTAGACAAATTACGTTTTTATATAAATAAGCCGCAGTGTTGTTTGGTATAATATTATTTAAACAGTATTATGGGAGATACTTGAATTTCTTAAATATTTATCTCTTTTGGATTAAAAAGGTAAAAGTTCGAAATTAATGTTTTTGCCTTTAGAATTCAAACTCTCATTTCAACTTTTTTATTATGGCGTGATTCCCAAAAAAAATTCGTTTATCTACTGCAGTATAAATGCCTACTATTTATTATGAAATATCCGATCGTTCGTAGCACAAGTAGCTATTGACTTGATGATTAGTATTCGAGATTATAAGTTCGAAACTTAGTTAGTTCATATTTCTAACTAAATTTATTTATAGAAAAAATAAGTTAAGTGGATACTATGCTACCATTCTCGTTTAAAAAAACAAAAAAATCGATAGTAGAATTTCGGCCAAATAAGCTAATAGAATAGAATTATATCATTGTGAGATTTTTTTTTTTTGAGAGAGAGATATAGATAGTATGACACACTTTTCGTTTATTTTATTTATAAATAAATTTAGCTGGAAATGTGAATCAACCGAGATTGTAATGAACTCGATTGAGAGTTGGTCAAAGTGAGGAGAACTCAAGTTAGAATTTTCTTTCATAAGAAACGAATGGTTTCAGATGTTCTCATTAGCCGGTAGACTCAGATTTCTTAGGCGATTTTAAAAATATTTTGGAGGGAATTGCAATTTGGAGGAACCCTTTCATACTCACTTGTAGGCGTGGCGTAACCGTTATTATAAGGAAAAACTTCAAATACCATCCTGTGGTTTTGCAGTTTCTTATTTTTGTACCATGTGGTTTAAAGTATATCAATTTAGTATTCTATGATTTTATTTATTTTCTTTTTATTATCCTTTTTATTATTATTTTTTTTTAAATCAGTGACAAAGTTAAAACTAAAAGGTACTAACGTGAATATTCGATAAACCTAGGTGGGGTATCTGAAATTTCTTGCATATAATTTAACGAGATGTTAACAAATAAGCTGACGAAAAAAGACAAATAAAACTACAGGGGACTAAATTAATACGCTTTAAACCACAGAATATTAAAGTGAGAAAATACAAAACAACAAGGCTGATATTTGAAGTTTGCCCTTATTCTAATAATTATTTGTAGCCAATATATGTTGTAATGGTCCCTAGAGCAAGTCGCAAAAGGCTTGGTGGTTGGTATCCGAGACCCAAGTTCGAATCCTAGTTGATTTACATTTTTTGCTAAGTTTATTTCTAAATTTTTGCTAAGTTTATTTCTAAATGAAATAAACGAAGCGGGTAGTGTACTACCTATCTCTCAAACAAAAAAAAGTATAAGATCGAAAAAAAAAAGTCTAATTGCTCAAACCTAGATATATATATATATATATATAGAGAGAGAGAGAGAGAGAGAGAGAGAGAGTAAGGCTACTATACTATTATGAGTATTGGGCCTTTCGTACACATAAGTTATTTTCGATGATGGAGCTTCCGAATCGACGATCCACTCCGTTAAATATGATCTAGAGTATTTGAAACTTCTAGAAAATAAATTTCGTAATTTTTCGAAATCATAATAAAGTCCATCAAGTGGGCATAAAATGAACAGTCAAAATCGAACGATGTCTTAAAAATGGATGATCAGATCCTTCAATTTAAAATCAGAGTTATTGATCTTTATCTAGGTAGTGAATAGAATTTTCTATCAAAAATTCAACCTATTCGGATTCTTTTGCACCATTAAACTAGCAAGTATTCCATACCGGCCGTTAAAAATTGTTAATTTTGTAACCTTTTGATCGTAAGTTAAATGATGTCGAAAAATTATGAAATTTGATTTCTAGATGTTTCAAATGCTCTAGATAACGTTTAACGGTGTGGATCGTCGAACCGGAAGTTCTATCATCGAAAACAACTTATGAGTACAAGGACGATCGTACTCATAATAGTATAGTAGCCGGACTCTATATATATAGAGAGAGAGAGCAGGGCTGCTGTACTCTCAGGAGCACGGAGGCAGAGCAGGGCTGCTGTGCTCTCAGGAGCACGGAGGCCCTGAGCCGTTTACGATGATGGAGTTTCTGAATCGACGATCGGTTTCGTTAAACTTGATCTAGCGTATTTGAAGTTTCTAGAAAATAATTTTTACAATTTTTCGATATCATTTACCTAACAATCGAAAGGATTCAAAATCAATAATTTTTAACAGCTGAAAATAAAAATTCTATAAAAAGTGATGATATAGCATTAAAATTTTTGATTAGAAATATTGATTTTGTTATAGATAGTATAAAAAATTTTGTATCAAAATTTCATCTTATTTGAATACTTCTACACCGTTAAACTTGAAAACGGCAGATATCAACCATTAAAAATTATGGATTTTGAATCCTTTCGATCACTAGGTAAATGATATAAAAAAATCGCAAAAATTATTTTTTAGAAACTTCAAATACGCTAGATCAAGTCTAACAGAGCAGATCGTCGATTCGAAAATTCCATCATCGAAAACGGCTCAGGAGCACAGAGGTCTCCGTGCTCCGGAGAGCACAGCAGCCCTGCTATATATATATATATAGTGAGGCTACTATACTATCGGAAGCACGGAGCCTTCCGTGCTTCCAGCTCGTTTTCGATGTTGCGACTTTCGAATCGTCGATCGGCTCCGTTAAACTTGATCTAGAGTATTTGGAGTACCTAGAAAATAAATTTTATTATTTTTCGATATCATTTGCCTAGTAATCGAATAGGCTCAAAATCAATAAATTTCAATGGCCGTAGTGAGCAATTTGCAAGTTTAACGGTGTAGAAATATCCAAATCACGTGAAATTTTGATAGAAAATTCTTTATATTATATAAAACAAGATAAATATCTTTGATTTAAAATTTTAATGTCATATTATTACATTTTGTAAGATATATATATATATATATCTTGTCACTCTCATATCAAATTTGATGGCAAGTGCCCGTTTCTAAATTCTAAACAGGGTTTTGTAAGGAGAAAAGTTCGGTCTAATTTGGCACAGCGGCTGTGGCCGTTGTGGCGTTGCATGCCCATGATCTAAGCCCGATCGTGAAAACATCTTAATGGTACCTCGACAATAGTAAATTCAATACAGAGAATAATATTTGATTATCATTCTGTGATTAATAGAAAATAGAACATGATTCCAACTGTAACTTATTCCATACAAAAAATATCCATTTCTGATCGAACTAAACTAAGTTCTTCCGAACTGAAATTAATTCAACCCTATTCAGATTCGAATCCAAAGTGAGTTTTGGTTGGCCTTACTTTTGCTTCTATTTTATATATTTTTTTAATTATGTTTTTTATTTATTTGGGCCTTATTATCTAGGCTATAGTATGCTTGCATTCCAACTTTTAAATACGTCCCGCTTTCAAAGGCCGCCTGTCACTATCATGGTAGGCCCTTATCCTATTGTGGTGGTGACGATTAACATTTTGAAGCGCGGTGACAACTGATATTATAACTAATTATTAGTTGGAAATATGAGATAAGTTTTAATTGAACTATGGTTATACAGTAGACAGAACGCAGTTCTTAACTAACAATTGTTATCGGTGGAGTGCAACTCCCTACAAAATCGGGTAAGACTAGTAAGACGAGTTTCACATTATCAGAGACTTGTGAATACTTAATTCGGCTATACTATGTTCGACAATTGTTAGGCTAAAAAAGATAAGAGAGTTAAACGTGCTAGAGCTAAAGTTTGGATGAAAGATTTAATGTAAGTTAGGCCTTAATTGATCCAAGTGGGTCAATGGGCCTCTTTCCTTTTATCTTTCTTGTCCATGTGAAGTAAGTGGGCCTTGGCACTTGTACATGTAAGTTAGGGATGACAATTTCTCCTGGAAGTAGATTTTCATGTGGAGACCTGCTTTAATCTTTTGCCACTGGAAACACAACTCAAGAACAGGATAGCTATTCAAAACCCCACTGAATCACCATATACATAGCAATCATATATATCTAAAATAATATTTTATTAACTAAGGTTGGTGATTAATCTATCTGTCTATTAGAGTAAGTTATTTACAAATAATTTACGTAATACAGTGACTTTTTACATATCTTATCATACTTTTTATTCTAACAGATCATTCCCCGAATAATCCTTGAAAGTTCATAGGAACACATATTGAACAAGATGTTTATATATTTTTCACCGTAGATTTATTAGACCGTAGACACATACCCTATGTAAAATTCTATTTGCTTAGCTCAGAAACTTGATTTTGAAACCATTTGAATACTCTCGGGAGCTCTAGCCAATAGAAACTAAACCGCCACACGGACAAAAATTTTATGGTCACCGTGCCGAAACAATTTGTTTGGGCACGGTGCCCGGATGGGCGCCGCGTGTGCAGCGGCGCCCATCTGCACCCTCCCCTCCCCCTCTCTTTCTCTCTCTTCCTAAANCGCCGCTACACACGCGGCGCCCATCCGGGCACTGTGCCCAAACAAATTGTTTCAGCATGGTGCCCATAAAATTTTTATCCGCGCCACGCGGCGATCCCTGTAACGTAACAATCAAATCCCCTCAAATTGCGCGCACTCGAAAGCCACGTGGACACAAGGACCCTAAATTACACAAGGGGGAAAGATTCCTAGGGTTCACGAGAGAATGTGTGGGAACACACAAGGACAAAATGGAGGAGGAGAGGTTGCTATCCTGTGTGGAGCCGCACCTACATTGTATTTGAGCTCTCATGTGTTTGGTTCAACTGTAGTGGTCACGAGCCCGAATTGAATAAGGTCCATATTAGTCCCAGTAGAGATCATGTGAACCCACATGCAAAGGATACGCCAAACCATAGATGTGCTAATGGGTTAGATTTGGGTCAGGTTTGAGATTCAAACCCCGACACTTAAGTTGTTTGTCTTATTCTAAGCCCCATTATTTGGAGAAGTTAATATGGTATCTTTTCATATATACTTATGGTACTGTTTAACAAGAATGACCCTTTTTTATTCAATCATGTCATAAAAAATGTGGTCTTATTTGTGACTCACGTGGTGGACCAATTCTAAGATAATAGTTTCAAAATTAAGTAATTTTTCGGATGAATGGATTGAATCAACTCGAGAAAAAGGTATATTCGAATATGAATTTGATAAACTGTCCAATTCTTTTATTATTATTATTATTATTATTATTAGTTTGGTCAAAAATCTGATAATTTGAGGTCGAATTTGGATATGACATTACAAGGTGATATTTTATAGCATGAGTGGAAATTTTCATGCTTTTGATCTTTACCTGTATACTTGTAGGCATCACATGTTATACATTGCACTCAGCAACAATCTCAACTATAAATGTGAAGGACATGGACTACGTGACAAAATAATTGATTTTCTCAGTACTAGTAATCACATATTACAATGTCTTATATATATCATGTTATTAATGAAGGTGGTACTTTCCCTATAACTTACATGACAGGTATAAGATTCCAACCATAATTTTTTTGTAAAAAAGGATGCATTTAACCTAACAAATCATCTAATTAGTTTAGAACCAACAAGCAAATTGGTACACCAAAGTGAATCTGATTTATTTTGGAATCACTTTTGGTACTTAAAGGTCTTATTTATCAAATATATATTCTTTTAAATAAACATAATTATAGGGATTAAAAGCAAAAGCGAAAATGAGAAAGTAGAAGCTAGACCAAAAGGCCTTCTCCCTAAAGTGTAAAACAATACAACCCACAAATGAAACCTTGCTTTTGCTCAATTTGCATTCATGGCTACTACAAAACAAACTAAAGAAGCAGTGCACCAGACACTTCACATGGATTTGGAACGGCTTCTACTTCAATATCTGCAGCAACGTGCCAATGCAACAAGGCGCGCCCAGAAAACTACCCAACAAATGTTCCCAGAAGCCCAACTTCGCGACAATGTAAGAAGCACTTGTCGTATACTCTCTGTGGTGTGGTGTACAAGCGTTCTTGTGAGAGAAAGGAACCAAAGTGTGGATGGGTTTATCAGGTTATATATATGGGCATGTGCGCGCCCAAATTTACCCCAAAGCACCAAAAGTGCTTCTTCTTCTTCTTCTTCTTCTTCTTAGAGAGGAAATTTTTAGAAGCATATATGGCAATGGAGAGTAAAGTGGGCTTTGTAGTTGCATGCATTGTTATCGTGTTTATGCTTTTGTCTCAAGAAGGCCAGGTCTCTCTCTCTCTCTCTCTCTCTTATGTTTTTAAATTTGGAGGCTCACTTATCATGTAAAATGAGAACACAAAAACATTTATACGTGCTGCATTTTACATGACTGTGTTTTCGATAGTTTTCTCTACTTCGAGATTTTCATAATCAATTTTTTTTTTTTTTTAAGAGATAGATAGTACGCTACCCGTTTCGGTTTATTTTATTTAGAAATAAACTTAGCTAGAAATGTGAATCAACTAGGATTCGAACTTGAGTCTCGGATACCAACTACCAAGCTCTTTGCTACTTGCTCTAGGGACAGTCGGTTCCATAATCAATAATTAGAACGAGTTTTCGAATATGAAAAGAAAATTAGCTTTAAAAGCTCTAGTTTAAAGACTTCTACTTTTCAGATAGAATATTAAATGAAAAGACAGGTACATTTTAGGACATTCTTTTACTGTAGGTAGTAACACTTACAAAAACCAGATGGGAGCCAAATCAGCTGTTTATAATTTAATTTATACAAATTTTCGGCCAACATAGGTCCCTATACCTTACAATATTCATTTATATTGGGAAAAGAAAAAATATTCAAAAAGAGGTTTATTATATATTTATATTTTCTTTAATTTGATATACAGGGAATGCTTATTGCAAAGCACTGTCCAAGCCCAACTAGTCAACCACCAGCAATATCTCCAAGCCCAACTCCGCAGCCTATCAAATTCCCCATGGTAAGACTCCACCATTCCCGCCAATACTGTCTGTCACGACATCTCGGCACTGTCTGCTAGCAGAGTTGATAAGATATATATATATTTTCTAAGGGCAATTGCTTATATATTTTTGAAAAGTTTTTGACTTTTTGATTTACCCCTTTTAGAAGACTAATATTGAAAATACTGTTCCAACCTATTTCTAATATACCCCTAGAGTTAAAATCTGTTAATTAACTTAACTCTGTAAAATTACTATTTTACCCTTTCAAATATACCCTTCCACTATCACTGACTTTCTTATTTGCCTTTAAAGTCAGGAGCGCAGAAAGTATTTTGACTTTTAGTCTTTTCCAATATACCGCTCTACCGTTACCAACATTTTTTATTTGCTCTTAGTTAAGGGCAAAATTGATATTTTATTTTTTTTAAACTACGGTAGATGTTTAACTCACGTTTAACTCAAGTTAACTTAACAGGAGATAACCGCGGAGGTATTTTGTAATAACGGTGAAACATATGAAGGATATTTTAGAAAGAAAATAAAACAGGAATAAATCGGATATTTTCAAACGTATGAGAAGTATATAGACAATTATTCTTATTTTTTATTACTATAAATTTTCAAAATATGCAAGTTATTCCCTCGACTATCTCTACATTATAGTCAAAGAAATTAGAGAAAAAGGAAAGAACATATATCTAACTAAACTCCTAACATTGTTTGATTGCAGTATGGAGTCACCCCAGGAAGCCTCCACCCACAAGGTCACATATATTACTCCTTACTTAAAACTTTCCCTTCTCCCTATCTTTCTCAAATTTCTCTAACAATTGTATCTCCTCTCGCCTCGCAGAGTGCCCCGACCGCTGCGCGGGCCGATGCTCCGCGACGGCCTACAAGAAGCCCTGCATGTTCTTCTGCCAAAAGTGCTGCGAGAAATGCCTCTGCGTGCCGCCCGGCACGTACGGCAACAAGCAGTTCTGCCCTTGCTACAATGACTGGAAGACCAAAAGAGGAGGGCCAAAGTGTCCTTAAAAAAGATCTCTCTTTGCTTCCTGCACAGCATAATAATATGTTTCTTACTATAAATGCAGCTGCAGAGCCAACATGTTGTTGTGATTCTGATTTCAAATTTGGATGCTGAGATTACTGCTCTGTATGATATTAGATCAGATAAGTAAGCGAATCATCATGTTCTTTTGGATAAAAATGAATGGTACCAATGCGTGCCACTGCATTTTATTTATGTCTTGGAATATTAAAAAGTCTGAAGTCCAAACACGAGACATACTCTAAAAATTTCTTAAATTACACTATATACGACTAATCATATCTTGGAGTTTCATTGGAGATAAGAACTTTATTCTGTAGCTATTGTGCAATTGAACTTTAAATTTTGTTGGCGTATTTCATTTGCATTTGCTAACAATGTGCTGATGTGATAATTAGTTTAGCTGCTATATTATCTATAAAAAAATGATACCATGATAAAATGACAATAATTCAGTCAAAGTCTGTTAAAGGTAGGATTCATTAATAGTTGATGAAAAGATTTTATCCAGTTTATCAGAGATTTCATCAAATATTAACAATTTTAATTACATGTTACGTAATAAAATTATCACAATTAGTAAAATTGAGGGGTGTATTTCAAAATACCTAACATTTGAGGGGTCTCCATACATTTCTACCTTTTCCTTTTCTTAATTTTCCGATAAATTGGAAAATATTTTGAGTAAAAAGTAAACTTTTCGAAAAAAAATTCGAAGCACAAGCGAGCGACGAAAATGGCGGGCTAACCCCAATCAAGACGCCTCTCTCGTCTCCTCTTCCTCCTCCGCTTCTTCAAAACCCTAGAATCTCGATCGTTCCCCCCTTCACCAATCGATCCCCTCCAAAACCCTAATTCCCTCCCCCTCTATCCCTTCCTCACCCCTCGGATGGATCCCAACCCCCCCGTACGCTGCGTCGACAACGAGGAGGTCGCGCTTTATCTGCGGAGGAAGCGCCAGGAGATGGCGGAGAATCCCAATGGCTTGTCGGAGAACCTCGACATGACTCTCTCCACCGCATATCGCAACATCTGCAGCGCCAAAACCCCAATCAAAACCCTCAAGGACTTGTCGCAGATCAAGTAACATCCAAAATCAACGCTTTAATCTTTCTTTTTCTTGGCTAAAAATAAAAAAAAACAACCCTATGATTTCACACTCTTTCTCGGCATATAATGCGGTTTATATCTAAACATCTATTTAAGTTGGAGTCTACATAACAGATGTGAAACGAAAGAAAAGATATCCTTTTTCTACTAGAATCAACTCAATTTGTAGTTTATTTGACAATTTATTCAGTTTATGAGAGTCCTTTCCATCAAGTATAACTAATAGAGTTGTTCAAAGCCCCAATCAAGAACCTAAAAGACCTATCAGAGATCAAGTGCGGCAAAATCTCTCTCTATTAACCCAATCTGAGTTCCTTTTCTTTTCTTTAAAATTAACCCTTTGGATGGTTATTGGTTGAATTTTATATTGTGATAGGGGCGTTGGCAAATGGATCTTGAGGCTCATGAAAGGGTTCTTCCCAGAGATTAGCTCTGATGTATCTCCTTCTAAAGAACCGGTTCAGCAAAAGGGTAGTTCTTGTCTGTCTAGCTTATTTAGTTATTGGATGAATCCAGTCGAGAAAGTTGTTTTTTTTTTTTTTTTTTGAGAAAATGATATGTTGATTAGGAAAGAAGACGAAAGGACCGAAAGTACCAAAAGGACCAAAGCGTTATCTACCACAAAAGAACTCAGTAGCGTATGCGTTATTGATCACCCTTTACAGGTGTAAATTGTGTCTCATGCCCTTAATTGCTGTCTGTTTATTGCTTGAAACTAAGCTTTTATTCTTTGTCTTATTCCTTTTTTTTAAATCGTTTTCCCTTTAGAGCAATGGCAAATGGGAGTGGTTTTATGAAGAAGCAGGAGCTTATTGATGCTGCTGAAGCTAGTGGGCTTTCACGTACTTCAATTGCGTGAGTGGTTCTTTTAGTTTTTACTAGTTTGACATTGCAAATTATTATATGGTTTACTTAGTGTATTTTTCTATCTTTTCTTGTGGTCGACAGGCTAGATAAGAGTAAAGGAAAACCCGGGCAATTTGGGAGTTCACCGAGGGATTGGTACACTGGATGGAGCTGCATGAAGACATTAATATTGAAAGGATTAGTAGTCAAATCTAGCTGCCCAGCAAAGTAACATATCGTATTCTTTCTTTTTTTTTTTGTATTTCTCATCCGCTTCTTACTACATTTTGTTAATTTCTTTAGATAAGTGGTGATGTGTATAAAATAATGTGCACTAATAACTCTGTGAGGTATAGCTCTTCAGGGAGGCATATGCGATCTTCCTTGGTTTTTCTATTAAATTTTACATGATCTTGTTATATTACAATTCTCTGAAGAACTTGGAGATACGTTGTAATGGCTTTTTGCAAGAACTGAACATAATGTACTGATGAATCTTTCATGCTGTTGCTCATAGCCAGTATAATTGATGAGACAATAATTTTGTTGCATAAGGCTCCAAAAATTGATGTCACTATGAATTAATGGAAGAGCACCCAAGAGATTCTTGAAAAGGCTTCATACAGAATATAATTTTGTCAATATCTACTGTTTAAAACTTATAAACTTGATAAGTGCATGTACAAGCTTCCCATTGTTGCGCATTATTCTATAGCTTGATACAAGTGAGTCGAGTGTAGTGTTTAGATGGCTAACTATTAAAACAGTTTGGACACCAGCTCTTTATGCCATATTAGTAGTTTTTAGTTTGATTACTCTGGTAATCCATGGTTTTTTTTTCTAAATCTTATGCAAGTGTTTGGCAGTCCGAAAATGCTAGGCAATGTGATCCCATTAATATCCCCATGTTGTTGGATGGATAGAAAAGAAGTATTAAAAAAATCATTCTGATCAAACTTGCTACTGCTATATTTAAATAGCAAATTCCCACAGTCATCTCCTTTTTAGGCATGAACTACTTGGCGACAAAGCTTATGTTAATGCCCTCAGTTATTTTTTGAATAAAACCAGATATTAAACTTTCTTTCTGATCTCTTTTTTATTTCATTTGTATTTCATCTTTACTGCTTTAATATCAGTAGAGTACCTATTATTGTCTCTTGCTTCATTGCCTTTCAATTGTCTTACTTTTTTGTTTTGTTTGGGGCCTCAATAACGTGTAATACCTGATTCTGAGTAGGTATATGCTAACCCAAGAAGGGCAAGACGCTGCACGTGATTGCCTCTCAAGATCTGGGTTAGGCGATCCTTCTGGAAACTTGACTCTAGATGGTGGATCTGATGATTCTCTAGAAAGGCGAGGTTCTGCTAATTCAGAACCTGTATCTTGTGCTTCAGCTCATCATGAGATGATGTTGGGGTCGGTGGATTTAAGCTATCAAGTGAAGCTAAGTGACATCACAAATGTTGTTGCAGAGAGGGTATCCTGAACATTCCATATTCTCTCATTAGAAGTCGAACTTGAAATATGATTATATTGGATCTTTGATACTTTACTGATATCTTGATCTTTGTTTCTATATACATATGCGTATCTGTCTGTTTATCTCCCTAAGTTCCCGCACCCTTTATTTATATATCTCTGTGTAATAATATGAAGTTTTGACTGCTAAGTTGTGAGTAGAATAGTCTCAAACTCATTTTAATTTTAATTTTGCTTCCTTGTAACTGTGTCTATAAATCTCTATATCCCTACATCCATGGATTTAGGATTGATCTTGCAAGAGTTTAGGTTTTTAACAGTTTGCATGTTGGTATTATCAGCGCATCAAATGTTTCCAAAATTAGGTTCTTCATTACTGTTTCTACAGGTATTTCCTGTAGGAAATTTTGTATATTAGCTTTGGAAATCTTGTAGAAGTTCAAATTAGAGACTGTGGAGTGTGGATTGGCGACCTCCCTAACTGTTGGTATTTCAAAAAAGATTCCTCTAATTAGATTTCCACAGTTTACATGTTGTTTTATTAGTCAATATAAGATGTTGAATGTTTCCGAAGGCTTATAGCTGCAGCAGTTCTCACCACTTGTATCTCTATTTTGCAGAACCTTCAAATTGGACAGGCTGGCCCATCTTACTCTGACTCTGCAGAATTCAGTGGAAAGAATCGTTCTTCATTGTTGATTGCACGATCCTCTGTAGATATTGGTATGTATTTCATGCAATATGTTGTTCCCAAAGAAATACAGAAATACAAGTCGATCTAAAGATCTTAGGCCCTGACTGAGGTTCCCTTTGGCAGACGTGCTCTTTGAGTAGAGCTAAAGGGAAAGGCACGAATATTTTTGTCATCAAATTTTACCAGAAGAGCTTCCGCTTCAGTAGAAGCAGAGGCTTGAAAATGGAACTACTGCTTCTGGGGTGTAGAAGCCCATTCTTGCTAAGCTAAAAGCTCTATACTTCTTGTTTGCCAAATGCATGGGTGTTGCTTTTTGTAACACAGAAGTTGTTCCAAAAGCTAGGCCTTGGCCATAAGTTTGTGACGGGTCACTATATTTTTAGTTAAAATTTGGCTGTTTAGGTTCAAGCAAGAGTTCTAAGTATGATCATTTTGCTGTAGATTGCTCAGTTCAGGTTTCTGCTGATTCAGCTCGGTGCTCATCTCATCTGCGGGCTTGTAGTTCATTTGTATGTTTGCCTTTGTTGAGATTTTGATTTCTCTCTAAATTATGGACTAGAATATTGCATACTTTGATTTTAGAAAGCATCAAATAATTGAGAAAATTCTAATTTGGAATCAAACATCTTTTGAATATACAGGGTTCTCCAGCAGACAGAACATCTTGTAAGGACATTACTGATGGGGATATCAATTTACTTGCTATGCCTCCTTGTAGAGCTGGGGAGAAATTTGAAAAAACCTATGATGTTATTTTGATATTGGACGATCGTGAAAACTTTGGGTCAGTATAGCAAATTGAAGATGCTAGTATATCATAGTGGAAGAACATATTGATATATGCTCATTCCCGTTTTTTCCATTTCATCATGAATTGGTGGATATGAGACCGCGAGTTCAGGCTTCTGCATCAACTATGAAAGGAGTTTTTCTTGTGATGTACTTACATGCAAGAAGTGTTTTTTTTAGAGATTCTCGATAGTGCTACAAGTTTGTTTTAATTCCTAGATATCCGTTTATCTAATTCACTATCAACGCTTTCATTGTTGTGCCTGTTTGAATGTCTAATTAATAGCATGTATGTCGTCTGGAAAATCATTTCTCCAAAATATTATCATCTTTATGCACCAATACTATGCGTATCCTTATTTCTGCAATGAATTCTCAAATGTAAGTAACTCAGCATGCTCACTTTTTCCTTATATTTTCAGGTCTCGTTCAAGAAAAGTTGTAGATAATATACGCTCCCAATTTGGTATTTTTGTAGAGGTTAGTAATCTATTTTAGATTAATGTAAGTGCTGTTTCTAATACTTTTTTTTTGGCAATTTGTTATTGTTTTTGTCATTAGGTTTTTTAACTTGGTACATGCCTGGTGAGTGCTGAATACAACTAAAAAGAGAAATGAAGTACTACTAGTCTAGACACCATTCACTTGAGTGCCTGGTTTTACCAGCTTTGCAGTTTATGTTTGAAACACTGGGTGTATAAGTTTTATTAATATGTATTCTCATATTATAGTGCATTTCCAACTGTTTTATACTCTGTATTGAGTGTTGTATTACATCACAATGCGACAGGTTAGACGCTTGCCTGTTGGAGATGGAATTTGGATTGTTCGACATAGACAACTGAACAAGGAGTATGTTCTTGACTTTATTGTTGAAAGGAAAAAGGTTGATGATCTATGCAGCTCGATTAGGGATAACCGATATAGAGATCAGAAATTGAGGTTACAGGTATTGATTCTTAGCAGTTGTTTCAATATCACAGTTTGTTTTCAGCTCCTGTTCATATTTGGAGGTTAAGGTTATACTGTCATCTATAGTTAAACTTTTATTTTCCTATACACTTACTATCATTAGTTGCGTGGACGTTCAACTAGCTTTAGTGATAATATATGTGCTTCAATTGTCTTTTACATCTTTCTCCTTGTTCTGTCAAGCTTTGTGAGTTTATGATATAATTGCCATTCTGTGTTCGTGTCTGCCTCGCTACTGTAATTCTGTTAAATGTTTACTCCGTAATTTGCGTAGAGATGTGGACTGAGCAAGCTGATATATCTTGTTGAAGGTGACCCAAATTCCCTGGAAGCTGCAGAAAGTATTAAAACAGCGTATGCACATTTCACAGTTATTTTTGTTGTCCGTTTTCAAATTTTGATCCTTTTGGAAGTCGTCTGTCCATTAAAACAATTAAATTTTCCTTTTTTCTTTTTCATGAAATTGATGTTTTGTTTGTATTTCAAGACAACGTAAGATTGAAAATGTACTGTTTCTTATTAAGATTATGCTTGTGTGTTCTCTCAGCTGCTTCACCACAGAGATCTTAGAAGGATTTGATGTGCAGAGGACTAGTGGTTTTGCAGATACTATAAGGAAATATGGTTACCTTACGCAGTCAATAACACAATATTACAGTACACACCTCTCTTATGGGTCTCGAAGATCAAGAGTTTGCCCCTCGTTTGATGAGTTTGTTAAGAAGTGTCATGATCTTGAGAAGATGACAGTTAGTGATGTATTTGCACTCCAACTCATGCAGGTGACTCTCCCTACTAAACGAAGCATTCTACCTAACACTCAGTCTACTCCGCCGACGATCTTCTTTTGGGGATTTGGCAAACACATCCATTTTTTTGCGATTTTCCGATACTGCTGCACTTTTTTGTTTTTCAAATTTTGGACTGAATTGCATTCCTTCCGACCTCTCCTTGTGATGAAATTTGTTTGGATATTTCCATCAGTGCATCTTGTCCACTGAAAAGACATCTCATTCCAGAGTAGCAAAAATTTAACCAGGGTTGCAAAAATAAAAACTTTTGGATTTATTTGTAAATACCCTTTTCTATCTCTTACCCCACGACAAAATTCTCTGAGTTCATGTGACAATATAAATGTTGGTTTCTGCAGGTCCCACAAGTTACAGAAGAGATTGCACTTGCAGTTATAGCCATATATCCTACCCTTTTATCACTTGCTCAGGCCTACTCCCAGTGTGTGAGTACTCTCTCTTTCACTAACTATTCAATGTCTTCCTAAACTATGAACCTTTAGGTAGTGTTGGTTGGAGGATTTTGCCGTAGGGATAAGATAAATATTTATGATGTGAACTCTAGTTTGAGCAGTTATATCCTATTCTGTTTGCTCGAGATGTTGAAGACTGCCTAGAATAACTAGCTATTTACCTTGCTATCACGATTCCACCCAATCATTTGGAAATGTTGTACATGGAATAATTCTTCTGCCAGATTCTAGGTAGGAATTCCGACTTGGGAAAATTGCGGGAATTCCATTTCTGCGTAACTCTCATTTTTATCTTCCAACCAAACACTAGTTAAGAAGGCATTTTTCAATTGATTGAATTAGCAATAATTTCTCATGCTTGCATTATTGAAGGAAGGAGATGTTCGTGCCCAGGAGGAGATGTTAAAGAACAAGAATGCGAAAATAAGTGGCGTTGCTAGTAGAAACATTTTTAAGCTGGTATGGGGAGCTTGATAATATATCCACTGTTTGATGCGCGAAAGATGTTTCAATCTCCAGTAACATTCAAAGTCAGCAGCTCGATGACTTACATAGTTATTAGAAAGCTCTTCTTTTGCTAACTGATACAGTTTAGGCTTTGTATTACTGCATGCCTTGCGCCGACGAAAGCAGATTGATTTTGGATGGTTTAATCATCAAAAAAAAGAGGAAAAAGGAAGTGGCAATGTGTATCTTCTTTCCCTTTTCTCCCTTAAGATCATGGTGCTCCTCTTAAGTTAATACTATGTTTATTGCTTCTCTTGTTGTATTTGTACACTTGGACTATCCACCCTGTTAATGTTAAATCCGATGAGCTGCTGTTGTTACTATTTTTAGCTTTGCTTTGGCAAAATTTTTGTTGATTATTCATTTTAACAAATGTAATTTTGTTTTTCCGAGCACATTATGAAAGAAAGCATCTATAATATAGTGAGATACTTGATATAAAGCAGAGGTAACATTTTTCACTTTCCAGCATGAAGTGGAATTAGTTTTCAAATTTTAGTTTTTTTTTTTAGTATTTTGATTTATAAAATATCAAGCGTACTGTTGTAGATTTCGTAAAAAGATGCTTGTCTCTGTATGATGCTCATGATGTATACTTTTGATTGATTTATTTACACAGTTTAAATACTTAAATAAAAATAGTAAGTGTCTCTTCAAACAGGCCAATTAAGCACGCACCACCTACCCATCGGTACAAAACGTCGAACGTTGTTTTCCTGAAACTTTTGTTTTCTTTTTCTAAAAAAATCTAAATCCCTGATGAGAAAACAAAAAAGACAAAAGGGGTGAAAACAAGTGATCCACAGCTCCTTCCAACAGTCCAAACGAGAACAACAAACTTACTAAAAAAAAGAACAAAAAAAAAAAACTTCAAATATACTCATATGATTTCGCATTTTCTTACTTTAGTACCCTATGATTTAGAGTGTATCAAATTAGTATTTTATGATTTTATTTTATTTTTTTCGTTAGCTCCTCTGTTAATATTTTGTTAAATTATATACAGAAAAATTTCAGATACCCTACTTAGATTTATCGAATATTCACTTTAGTACTATTTAGTTTTAACTTTGTCACTGATTCGACGAAAGAAAATTAGTGAAATGGATAATAAAAAGAAAAAAATAAAATTTTATGGTACTAAATTGGTATATTTTAAACTACAGAATATTAAATCATTTCTCTTTTTTTTTTTCTTTTTATTTTTTTAGAGAAAACTTTAAATATCACTTTTGTGGTTTCACACTTTCTCACTTTAATATCCTCCGCATCTGTTCGCTCAACAACACTCGTGCGGTGTTCTAAACCCTAAACCTTCCCCAATTTGGCGGGAAATTTGCAAAAAAAAAAAAAAAAAAAAAAAAAAAAAAAAAAAACCCCAACAAAAAAAAAAAAAAAAAAAAAAAAAAAAAAAAAAAAACCCTCCCCCAATCACGCTTTGAAAATCGTACGGCGGTGGGAATAGGGAATGTGGGGTGGCGGTGGAGGTGGAGGTGGAGGTGACGATGCTGCTTTTAAGCATGGCGACGTGGGCAAGAAAACAACTACACATCTCTGAAGCGACTTCTCCTCTCCTTTACCCCACAAAACTCCAACCCACTCTTCTACCTGTCTCCATTTACACCTCCTTCCCTTATTCTCCATCCACATCTACCTCCCCTCTGTATTTTGTGAAACAAACAAACAAAATTAATTAAAGATATAATAATAATAATAATAATAATAATAATAATAATGGGAATAGGTTAATAATAGAGTTCCGGCTATAATACTTTTAAAAGCACTAAGTACTTGATGCTGATAAATGTTCTACCGTTACATATATTTCTTTGACCATAGTGCTTGTAAGTTTTCTGCCGTTAGATTTATTTTATTGATCATTTTCAATACTAAAATACTACTATTATCCTAACCGTACATTCTTTGATCCAAGGACCGAAAACCTACAAATACTTTTAAAAGTATTGGAGCTCAATTCAAGTTAATATGTATTTTTACGGAGTAAGAATAAGTAAAAAAAAGTAAAAATGTATAGAAATTATCTTAACTAAAATTAAAGTTTTGAAAGAGTTGATAGTCTAATCAAAAAAATTAATTGCTCAGTTAACTTTTATACGTTTTTACCTGAAGAAAATTCATCTCACTAGTTGATGCGAGCCGAGAAGTTTGAATCTCACTGGAGGTTGTTGGCGTGTTTTAAAATGTTCCGCTTAGATTCGAAATCAGATTATCACCTCTAAATAATTTATATACTATTAGAGATCAAAATTTTCAGTCTATAATTATATCCTAGTAATTGTGATACTCGAAATTATTTCACGTGTAAGGTAATTTACTGTATTGTAAGATAGATAATTTAGTAGCTGTTGAATAAACAAACACAAGAACAATGATTTGTGTTTATAGTTTCTATTGGTCGATTATCATATACCTCTATACCACATTGTGGACAACTTTTATATTATTCATAACAAAACTATGACATAATCCTTGAGTAAATAAATAAAAGATGTATTCTGTATCCTATATTCATTTATTAGAACAGGTATGTTGCTATTATTTAACTAGTGTATAAATTTACGTACACTTTAACTATTTATACGTACATGTTGTTTACGACAAAATAAGTGAAACCGTACTTTTTTGAGCCTAAAAAAAGTGGCACGTCACTCGCTTTCTCTCTCTTTCTCTTTTTTCTCTCTCTACACTAAAAACAAAAATCTCTCTCTCTCTCCTTAAATATTAATAAGAGAAATTTGGGGTAGAGAATCTAACACGTTTCATGCATGCTTCTACCATAAAGATTGTGGTGACCATGGTTGTACCTCACTCTTGCGTATCCAAAATTGAACTATCATATTAATCCCAATAAATGTCGTCCTTTGTAAAATCTTTAAATATCTTTGATCTTTAATTTTAACGGCACCCGCATACGTATGTGTTATTCAAATATCAGAAACTATATATATATTCATCACTTTAAATTTCAAATACGTGCACAAATTCTACTTATCATTTAGACGGAATGGCTTCAGTACACCCTTCATTCTATCTGTAAATACTAATGAGATACAATATATATATATATATATATATAGAGCTAGAATACTTTTAAAAGTATTATTCCATTAGTGCTTCAATATTTTTGCTTTGATAACTAGGAAACTGAAACTATTTCAGTCTTATTGTTTGTTTGCTGGGAGCAAATGACGTAAAAGTTGAAGTTAAAATTAAAGTAAAATTATATTATTGTTTTTTTCTCATTTTCTTTTGTAATTGATATCAGCTCGAGATGAGTCAAGGTCAATTACGGTATTTAGGAACATTTAAGTTTCGATCAAAAGTGAAAGTATGTGGAACAAACTATAAAAACGAATATTTATGATTAAAGATTATTTCACTATCACTGACCGTCCCTAGAACAAGTGGCAAAGGACTTGGTAGTTGGTATCCGAGACTCAAGTTCGAATCCTAGTTGATTAACATTTCTTGCTAAGTTTATTTCTAAATAAAATAAACGAAGCGGGTAGCGTGTTGACTATCTCTTAAAAAAAAAAGAAAAAAAAAGAAGATTATTTCACTATCTTTTTTTGTTTTTTTTGAGAAAAAGACAACATACTACCCGCTTCGTTTATTTCTTTTAGAAATAAACTTACTGAAAATATGAATTAATTAAAATTTAAATTTGAGATATCGAATATCAATCACAAAAATTTTTGTCACTTGTGCTCGAAACGGTGGGCACACTGCCTTTTATTTTCAGTGAAACAAACACATTGCTTTGTATAATTGTATTGTCACAAACCCATAAGCCCAAAGAAAAGGCAAAAAATAGTGTCACAATTCTAAACATACTAAAAAAAGGTCTCTCTCTCTCTCTCTTTCTCTCTCTCATGGTTTAATTTGAGTTTGAGGAGGGGGTATTAAATTAAGTTGGGCCCCCTCCTCTACACCCCCATTTTGTCCTCTTCCCAAACCTCCTTGTCTCTTTGTCTTCAAACCTCAAGGATAAGAACACTCTCCATGAGCTAAAGGACAAATGGAGGAGGGTTAATTTGGACTCATTCATGGGGTGGGTGGTGCTCCTCCTCTTCTTTCCCCACACCCCCATCTCACCCCCCATAGGAAAAAAACAAAACAAAAAACCATGAGCACTGTTGTTTTGTTTCTGTTAGGGCATTGTTGTCTCCTTCTCTGGATAAGGAATAACGAGGCCAACCCCCACTTTATTCCCCCATCTGCCCACTTCCCAACACACCCAAACTATAAAAATTAATAAAAGAAAGAAAAAATAAAAACTAGTTGGGGAAACTAACACACACATATCCTCATGTTTGTGTTAATTTGTCACACTTTATAAGGTGCTACTTAAAAAAAAAAAAGATATTAATCGTTCATAACTTATCTGAACTGTAGAACATTTTGAGTCCGAGTCGGCTATTTAATCGTTAAAAAATTGGATGGTAAAATTAAGATATTGAAAGGTTGGACAATCGACTGAAAATTATCTACAATTCATAATAATTAAATTACGTATCATTTTTAAAAAAAATTAATTTAATATAAAATTATCTAAAAATAGTCATATTGTGCATAATAATTGAAAAGGTAATCATATAATAAAGCTAGGAGCTTGACATTACTCGAACTCAGATTTTTTTTTTTTTGAGAGATAGATAGCACGCTACCCTCTTCGTTTATTTCATTTAGAAATAAACTTAGCTGAAAATGTAAATCCACTAGAATTCGAACTTGGGTCTCGAGTACTAACCACCAAGCTCTTTGTCATTTGCTCTAGGGACGGCCAGTGATATTACGTAAAACAACCATTATAGTCTAAAAGCCTTAACTATTAGAAAATAGTATTTATATATCACAATTACATTCTCCTAAAAATATCTCTGTTATCGCTAATATGTTAGCTGGTATGTATTGTACGAACTAATTTATTATGTTTTTCATCAGAGTAGCCTATATTGAAGTAGCACGCCACAAGCAATTTGAAACGTGTACACGCATAAAATAGGGTCATGTTTTTTATGCGTAATTTAGTAACACAGGGTAATCAAAAGATGTTAAAAAAGAAATTACATAACAGTGAAGTTGGAATTATCTTAAACACAAGTATCAATTAAAACAACTCAAATGTTAATACTTACATATAAATACACACACACATATATATATATATATATATATATATATATATATATATTCCTTAGCACTCCCAAACAGACGCCAAAGGCAAAAGGGGACAAAAAAGTGAAGCCCTTTTTTTGTCTTCGACCCCCACAAGAGCCAAAGAGTGCTCTCCCTTTCAATCCCCCACCCCCACCTCCTTTGCTGTTACACTGACCCTCCTCTCCTGCAGCTCTGCTCTCCCCCAGAGCCTTTCCTGGAGAGTAAAATAGCCTAAACTGAATAAACTCTTTCTTTAAGAGTGGGTGCAGAGAGAGAGAGAGAGAGAGAGAGAGAGAGAGAGATCAGAGATCAGAGATCAGAGAGAGAGAGAGAAGTTTAATTTGGTTGCATATCTTAATTAGCACATCTTGAAGAGGGAGTGACTGACTGAGAGAACTCCTGATCTTATTACTCTCCCTTGTATATTCAGGTGAGCTCTCTCTTTTTGGAGTCTTATTATATATGGGTGTTGGATGAGCACCCACCCAGTTGGAGTTTTTGGGCTTATGATTATTATTGTTGCGATCTCCACAATCAAATTAAAACCCATTGATTCGACCACATACGCATGTACCCTGTTCTCCCGTTTTCTTTCTCCTGTCGTTTTTGAGAAGATTGGTAGAAAATCCCGTCTCCTGTTCTCTCCTGTTCTAAAAGCCCAAAAACTTGGGCTCTTTTAAAGAACAAAAGAAAAAAATTTGGGGTTCAATGTCTCCGAAACGCATGAACTTGGTAATGTTCATGCGCTCGTCCCCGCTGTCGAACTCTTTTGTAGAACTGTTTCTTCCTTCTACTTATAGCCTTCTATAAATAACTCTTCTTCTTCTTCTTCTTCTTCCGAATCATCTCAAGGGCCCATTAATCTCTCCTAAAAGCACAAACTTGGTAGTTGATGATGATGATGATCATCATAGGGTAATAAAATACCCAAAATTAGCAGTTCCTTTAATTAGCAGTTCGATCCCCGATCGAATCTCCGCCGCTGCGGCGGCGGCGTCGGCGGCGTTATGGTTCAGGACGATGGGTCGTCGTCGTCCTCGGCGACGTCGTCCTCGCCGCTCCAGAGCTTCTCCCAGATGACGCTGTCGCCCACGGCCGCCGGGGCCGGGGCCGGGGCGTGGGTCGGGGAGCTGCGGTCGGAGGAGCGGGGGCTGTACCTGATCCACCTGCTGCTGAACTGCGCCCACGAGGTGGCGGCGGGCGCCCTGGAGCGCGCGTCGGCGCTCCTCGACCACGTCTCCGCCCTCGCCCACCCCTCCGGCGACCCCATGCAGCGCCTCGCCACCTCCTTCGCCGACGCCCTCGCCCGCCGCGCCCTCCTCCGCTCCTTCCCGGGCCTCCTCCGCTCCCTCTCCCCCTCCGCCCCCCCTCCCCCCGCATCGTCGTCGTCGTCGTCGTCCTCGTGGCCGTCATCGACCCCGGCGCTCCGCCACTTCTTCAGGCTCTGCCCCTTCCTCCCCCTCGCCGCCGCCCTCTCCAACCACGCCGTGGCGGCGGCCATGGAGTCGGAGCGCGTGGTCCACGTCGTCGACCTCCGCGCCCCCTCCGACCCCGCCCCCGCCGGCGACCTCCTACCCTCCTGGCGTCCCGGCCCGGCGGGCCCCCGCACCTCCGGCTGACCGCCATCCACCCCGACCCCGACGCCCTCGCCCTCCTCGCCTCGTCCCTCTCCAAGGAGGCCGAGCTCCTGGACGTCCCCTTCCAATTCCACCCCCTCCTCTGCCCCGACCTCCGGCGCCTCGACCTGGAGTCCCTCAAGATCAAATCCGGCGAGGCCCTGGCCGTGACCTCGACCCTGGCCCTCCACTCCCTCCTCTCCTCCTCCGAGTCCCTCTCCTCCTTCCTCTACTCCCTCCAGCGCCTCCGCCCCAAGGTCCTCGTCCTCGCCGAGCAGGAGGCCGACCACAACGGCCCCACCCTCGTGGCGCGCTTCGTCGAGTCGCTCAACTTCTACGCCGCGCTCTTCGACTGCCTGGAGTCGGCCGCCCCCCGCCACTCCCCCGAGCGCGCCGCCGTGGAGCGCCTGCTGCTGGGCGAGGAGATCCGCAACATCATCGTCTGCGACGGCCCCGACCGCACGGAGCGCCACGAGAAGTTCGACCGCTGGGCCCGCCGCCTCCACGCCGCCGGCTTCTCCCCCCTCGCCCCCTCCTTCCCCGCCCGCCGCCTCCTCCACGACTTCCGCTGCCACGGCTGCAAGCTGCGCCACGACGACGCCTGCCTCTTCATCTGCTGGCAGGACCGCCCCCTCTTCTCCGTCTCCGCCTGGACTTGCCGCCGCTTAATCGATTGACTACTTGACTACTACTCAATCACTACTCATCTCCTCTCTATCTATCTATCTATCTTTCTATCTATCTTCTTCTTCCAAACAAGAAAGATTAGAGATAGGTAGTAGTAGGTCCTGCATGTGTAGTTCTTCTTTTAATATATTTTTTAACCTTAACTTACTTAGGCTAGCTAGCTTTTATTAATTTGCTGGTCTCTGTTCTTTTTTCTTTTTTTCTTTGTTTCTTTTTTCTTTTTTTTTTGGCTAGGCAATGCTGTGTATATATCCTCTTGCTCCACCTCTACTAATGCAGCGATGCAATGTGCTCTTGCAAAAAGAGACCTCTCTCTGTATGTGTGTGTGGTTTTAACCCTTGTTAATATGTTAGCCAGTGATCCATCTCTTTCCTTTGCAGACCTCATTCCACTGCAGAGAATTTGAGCAAAAAGAATGAAAACTTGCAAGCATAGAAATTAGCAAGAGATTTTTTTTTTTTTTTTTTTTTTTGGGCCTTCGTATCAATCAATCATGGTTCATCTTCTATGAGGGAAACTGACACTTCATTACTGCATTTGTCTCAACGGGACTAAAAATAAAAAACACTTGTTGTGATGTGTCATAGCCTTTTCTCTTCTAGCATTATTGCTGTGCTGGATCATAATAGTGCCCATTTTTGGTGGCATCTTGTGTATGGAAAGATTTGAATACAACAAATTTTCCTTTCCGCTCATGGCTGCTTGTTTTTTTTGTCCTGGCCTGTTAGGTTTCCTGTCATCTCATCTTCACGCTCGCATACACCATGTCCTTATTTCTAGTTTCATGAGTGTTCTTCTACTTCGTGTTGTTCCTATCTGTTTTTTGTTCGCTCTGAACATGACAGTTGTTGTCTTTTGCATTAAGCTATTTGTGTTAAGAATATTGAACGCATAATAATAATATTAAATTCCTGATTTGTATATAACCCACCAAATTAGAGATAGAGATTCCACCTCTCTCGAATTGTAACTGGCCCTAGTTACTTGAAACAGTAGTTTCCTATTTTATCTGCAATTTTGTGAGTGAGATAGTCTTTCGGTTGGACTTTAAATTCTCACTAAATTGTAGAAATTTTTTTTCTAAATACTTTTTTTTTTTTAATTTTTTAAAAAATTATATTTTATTCTCTTAATATTTCAAATTGTTGCGTTTAACCCTTCTCAGCTAGAGTTTCATTCCTATCCCGTTTATTTATTTTTTATATTTTATATTGAAAATACCTTTAAAAAAATAAAAATATATTGAAAAATATTTCAATAGAAAATTTTTTTAATCTGAATAAAAGATATCATAATGTGACTGTATTCGAATACACAAATAAAGTTTTAGAGAGTGCAAAACTATTTGAAATTTCTCTTTTAGGTTTGGGAGTTGTTATTTTTTAATTATTATTTTTTAATATAGTTTTGTAAAAACTTACATTTTATAAAATTCTACACTGATGTAATTAAGTTTTATTTTTTAATAAAATGCCTACAGGCTTTAACCTAAAAAAATAAATAAATAAATAAATAAATAACTATTCGAATATTGTAAAAAATCGGATGCGGATAACTAAAAATTTCGAAATTTGTCAGTAATCGGATCCTCTCTTTCTCTCCTAAAACCGAACCCGTACCCGCTCCGCTCCCTCACCCCGACGAAACCGTAAACCCCGCACGTTCTCTCATCTCCCTCCGCATCTCCCATTCTCCGCTCATCTCTCCTCTCTCCAAACCCTAAACTCTCTCTCTCTCTCTCGATCTCTCGATCTCTCGACCCCGCTCTCTCGCGAGGACGACGACGAGGAGTCGGTGGCGATATCTAGGGTTAGCTCCCCTTATCGATACCTCTCTAGTGATTAAGGAATCAAATTAATGTTTATGGAAGCTTGGTTTTTTGGACTAAATGTATGCTTTAATGTTGCAAGAATTTATAGGTTTCCTTTGCTGATGCTTTACTTACTGATCGAACGATTGTGCATTTCTCCATAGACAAGAACCAAAGTGGGCGTAGAAATTGATAAATTAAGTTGTGTAAATGTTTTCAGCATCAGATTCATCAATTCCAACTGCTGTACGTGTGTCCTATGAGCAACATTTCTTGTGTTTTGTTCTTTCTCACCAACTTGCTTAGTTTCTGAACTTTCGCAGCTTCGTGCACCGGTACGTGAATCAGGACCAAATAAGATTATCAACAACTGTCTAACAGCAATTCTGACGCAGCTTGTCAACAATAAACTTCGATTATCGAGCAATTTTAGTTACTTTCAGCTGTTTCGACATAAGTAATTATGTCAGTGGACTTTTCTCTGTTGTTAACCCAATCATGTAGTTCTAATTAACCATACAAAAAGGTGTCTGGAACTAGAATAACCTGAAAGTTGAATCCGCCTGTCATTCCGTCAATGTTGAGCACCTGCGTCCAAATCACCTTCTGTGATGCAATATCTTTCGCACGAAATTTCTAATCTTTTTATGGAAATATCAAAATCTCACCTCTCCTGGAAAGAAGAGATTTGGTTGCTTCTGACTTTTCCATGGGGTTAAGTGAAATCTTCATAAACAAGGGAATAGAATTAGGGAATTGGGTTAGAGTATGAAATAATGGAGGAGTTGATCGTTTGTAACCTAATGATGCTAAAGTTTCTTTTGTTTTTGTTGTAAGTTGTAACCTAAATTGCCTGGTAGGCCATTTCTTTGTATTAGTTTTGCTAATGCGGCATGTAGTTTCTTGCTGACATTTGAGTTTAACTTTGTAGGTCTTTCAATGGCAGAAGGTACGTCTGCTAATCATGAGGACCTCCGCAATCTAATGACGTCCTTAGCGGAATTTAACATGGAGACGGCATCATTCACCGAACATAATCAAAGGGAGCGACATGGTATGAATATATGCCCCTTCCATTACATATTGAATTTAGACATCTCTAATCTTCTCTTTGAAAAGTTTTGCGTTTTGCATATGCTACTTTACCGGTATTGCATGTGGATTAATTCTGTTCTTAAATTTAGCTAGACATTTTTAAATCTAGGTGTCTCAAGTGTTTGCTTATTTGCAAACTTATAACTGCACATCAGATTATTATATATTGTTTTCATTTTTTATGTGACTATGTTGTTAAATGTATTTATATGACTTTGAAAAAAAATCGATGTCCTCATTTGTCACTTCGAAAGAAGCTCGCTTATGTAGCGTGTTGATTTTTAAGGTACTCAGATATTCTATGATGAAGATCTAGTCTCTCTTTGCGGTTTGCATGTGCTGACCATGAATTGTGGAATTGGAGTTTGAGATGGTTGTAGTAGAGCGTACAATGTGGTTTAGCAAAGGTAATAACTATGTCAATTAATACATTGTATGTTATGATTTCAGATAACGGTTCTGATGATTGCTTCGGTGAAGATGAAATATGGGGAGATGCTTCAGATGACGACGTGAATCATGGCACTGCTTTAAGCAGAGAATGGGAATGGAGGCACAACCGATTTCATACTGTATCCTTGACAGATGTTCTATTCACATTTACTCCCTATATTTATGTTGTTCTTTGAATTTTTGTGCTAGACAAATCGGACTTAACAAAAGATTAGATGGGTTACCGGGATGGTATAACTGAAGGAAAGCAAGCTTCTGCACAAGAGGGTTTCAATATTGGCTTTAAACAGTCCGTGCTTGTTGGTTACAAATGGGGCCTTGTTAGAGGCATTACCAGGTAAATTGGTAATTCACTTTGTCATACACTTTTTCCCTTTAATTTTTAATCTCTCTAACATTTTCTTGATTATTGTGTATTCACAGTGCAATAGCTAGCCTTCCTGAAAACTTGAGAGAGAAATTAGTGCCCAAGTCTGAGATCCGGAAAGGATTTGAGAACTTGCACACTTCTGTGCAGACGATTTCAACCACTGATGCACTCAAGATGTATCATAAAAGCATTGCTGCGAGTGAAGCAGGGCAGTCCTCTGATCATTCAGAGCAGAAGCTCCAAGACGAAGATTCCAATGCCAACAAATTGGAGACTCTATCTAATGATCTCATTCTCCTCCTACACGAAACTCCCGAGATAAAAATCACCGAAGAAGAATTAAAGACGCGAGATAAGTAAATAACCTCCTCGTAAAGGAAGTTGGTGGCGTCGTGTATGTTGTACAAGATATACGTGTATTTTAGCACCAAAATGTGCCTTCCAATACTGAAGCTGCAGATCAGTTCAGAGTAAACGCGGCACTATCATTTTACTTTTTTTTCTTTTGTAGGGAAATTAGTTGTGAGTCAACTTGTCCGGATTAACGTTAATGTAGAAATCCATCTACCTCATCTTTTGCTATTATGTGTTTAGTGTAATTCTTTTTCATGCTTAATTATGATTAACCAGAGTTAAAGGAGCAAAGAAGAATCATTATGTTGATAATTGATGACTGTAAGTCTGTAACATGAAATTCCTTTATTTTCTCTCATGCTCGAGTTGGTATCACGTTTCCGACAAGAGGGTAATTTTTTAATATAAATCTTTCAAAATAGTTCTTCTCCCCAGCAAATGCAAAATAGATGGAAATATGTATAGCTAACTCTTTTGAGTTATTTTAACTGAAATCTCTGGCTTGTGATACTGCTGCTGTTTTTCTCCATTTTTAAAATTCATGTGAGGTTCAGATCCTCTTGAACCCTCTGATAAGCATTAAAAAAAAAAGATGGATGAGAACTCATCCAAATCAATTGATAATTAATTTTCAAAGATTACACATATCAGGGGGTATAATCTGTGCAATTATGCATATAGCCTGTGCAGAAACTGTATTAACTGCAAGAAGAAATGTTTAAACACTACTGTTATAAATATCAGGGCATTTATTTGATACATTACTAATCATATAACAAACCCCGGTAGTCAGGTCAGTCATTAAACATGGATTATATATTTACATTTCATAATAACTTTGTAGATCCTTTGCTTCTTACACCCCCACAGTGCAAACTATATGAACAACAAATCAGTTTGTCACCATAGATCATTCACTTCCTGGTCCCTGGCTCTAATATTGCAGCGACCCCGCAAGTTATTTGTTAGTTTCAACCATACTATAACACAACAACAAAAGAGGAAAAGAGAAGAGAAAAATTAGAACATGAAACCTTACAGGAGAACTAGCAATTAAGATAGCTTACTTTTTCGGGGTAAATGTTATTACAGTTGTTCAAACCATCAGCTGCAAGCTTGGATAGGCCTGAATCTTGCTGTCTCATTCTGCACGGATTTTTCACACACAGGTATCGGTATAACGGTCTCGAAGGCTTCTACAAGCAGTTCGACTTTCTTTTTCCGAGCAGGAGCTAACTTGTTTACTGCTTTCCGAAGCGCATAATCTATCATCCATTCCTCCGCGTTCTTCCTTTCGTCCATCATCTGATGCCTGAGATCGACCTTCTCTGCATCTGGGTCCGGTTCTAATGGAAGAAACCGTGGGGACCGAGGATTAAATTCTCTTATATATTCCGATTCCTGGGTTGTTCGCCTTCTTGCTATGATGTATCTATTCTTAGAGAACTCCATGGTAGAATCCATGTATTCGTCTTCTCCGAGGCTCATCGCGCTGAATGCAACACAAATCTCGTCAACTTCGCATTCTTCTTTATCTTGAAATTGCAATGTCTCATTTATGTCAGACTCCGACGAGCCACCACCTTCTTCAGAGGCTTCCTCCTCCTGGTTCCTAAAAGAGAAATTTTGGGTCTCAGGAGCAAAATTTGGTTCCTCAGCAGCATGTTCCGATTTACTTGTGATCTGTTTTTCCTCCTTTTCTTCCGGTTCAGCGTCAATATCTTCTTCAATGTTACTACTCGCCTCAATTCGATTCGAAACTTGGTTGTCCGAGCTACTATTTGTTTCAAAATTAACTTGTTGATATGCTTCATCGCCTTCTGAGATGGCACTAGATATGATTTCATGTTCAGGAAAAGAGCTTACTTGTTCAATTCTCGCTTCCTCCTCATTGATCTTCTCTTCAAACGCCAAGCTTGAGATATTCTCCTCTTCACCAACTTGGCCACAAGGAAAATGGGCAGCTTGGTTCTGAATTTCAACACCTTCGGACTCGAAAGGCTCGTCGATTGTAGATATTTCTTTTCCGCAGTCAGATAGAGCATCACTTGTTTCATGAGAAATCTCCGCACCGCATTCAACCATCCCACACGGATCTAAATTGGACTCTGTCTCGAATAACAATCCAATATTAAGTTCATCATTTTGAAATGAACTTTCTCGTACTCGCGTTGCTCCATCATCACTGCTCTCGTAGCAGTCACTTTTGTTATCATCGGGAAAGAGGTTTGCGTCCTCCATAGAATCCATATCAGAGGGTTTACGATCTGGTAAATTAGATTCACACTCAACATGGTCTTCACTATGTTTCTCCGACTCCTCTATTACATAATCATGGGGTTTTTCTCCCTTGCCTTTGCAGTTCTGATCGCGGCTTACATATTCGAGAAACTTCATCGTCTCATCCATTTCTTCGACAGAAGAATCACTCCATCGGTCTGCATCGTCCGCCAAATCAACAACCGAATTACTATTTACCTCTTCTTCTCTGAAGCTTCTTCGATCAAACTCTTCTTTCTCCATCGTATTCGTCTCCAGTTTAGCATAAATCTCAACAAAGAAATCATCAACTTCCTCTGCATGCACCAAAGGAGTGATCTTTAAACCGGAGCCGGAGGGGCTTTCGCTTAAATTAGCTTGCCCAGTATCCATCTCCTCGAAAGAACCCTTCTTTCTGAATTGGGCAACACCTTTCAATCTAAAGCTCTTCTGGGTTCTCATCAGCTTCCTCCTTGAGGCCAAGAAGCACTTCAGAGGGGGCAAACCCTCATTCCTGTGGCCATTCAAAGAGCAGTAGGTGTAGGGGCAAACCTTGATTGCAGAAGTGCCCTGAGCTTCTGTTGCCCCTGGGCTCAGTTCCAGGGCCTTTGGGAACTTGGAATCCTTGAGAGTTGAAGAGCATGTTGCCCTGTTCACATGCATGCTGGAGCACACAAGGATCCCTATGTTCCTCTTCAGTGCAGGCCTTATTGGCTTCCTCAAACTGGGCTTTTTCTTCAGGCTCTTTGGGGATTGATGGGTGCTTACCTTTGGAAGCTCCTTCCTTGCATCTGAACTTGTTGTGGGCTTCATGTAGTTGGGCAAAAGATCCCTCTTTTTAGCAGCAGCAGCAGGAGGAGGAGAGGGGGTCTTCTTATTGAGCTGGACATATCCAGCACCATCTATGTCTGAGATGGTGATTGATCTCAACTCCTTCATCTTCTTCTTTGTGTCTTGTTGAAGGTGGTGAGGAGGAAGGGGCTTCTCAGGATAGGGGCCCTGCTTCTCCATGGCTCTGGCCTGAGGGGAGAGCCTTTTGGGTGCTTTTCTTTGCACCATGGTGGGATGTGGGAGAGGGGGAAGAAGGAAACCAAGTTGAGGTTAGGGGGAGTTTGGTTTATAGAAGGAAAAAAAGATTTGGGTTTTGGCTTTAACTTTTGGTGTTTTCTTAGGAAGGAAGGGAGGGAGTAAAAGAAAGAAAGAAAGAAAGAGTGAGTCTATAACCTTGTTGTTCTTGTTCTTCTTTGAAAAGGAAACCTCATAGAGAGATTCTTTTCCTTTGAATTTCTAGAGGGTGTTGGTGTTTGTTCATTGTGGGTGGGCGGCTGAGGTCTTTGCTTTTACTCTTTTTTTCTTTTTCTTTTTTTTAATAACTAGGAAGGAAGAAAGAGGGTGATTGGTCTTAGCCAAAATATTTGAATAGTGTATTGTATCTTGTACCAGATAATATACATCAGAATATTGTCAATAAATCAGTTTTATCTCGTATAACAGCTAATTGATTAGCTTTGCTTCTAAGATGAAAAAAACTATGGTACTTGGTTATATTTCATTCGATTGCCATGCGTATCATGAATTGTATTCATTAATAGCATTTTGAATTATATTTGTTCTTCATAAATTATAATGTGTCAGTAAATTTATATTACATTTTAACTGTATAAATGAACTATATAAAGTCTTTATGTTACATGTTATTCTGGAAGATTCCTAACACTACTTTTCTAAAAGATAGAGAAGAATTAACAACTAATTAAGGATTATGATATTGACACCCACCCTAGGATGGTGGTGGATAGAGATAAGCTTAATTCCTGCACTCATCCTCTTAGATGGTGGCTTTGGATGCTCAAATTATTATTATCATTATTATTTTAATTATTTGATGTGACATTTGGAGCTCTCACAAATTGGCTTCTAGTGCCCATTGTCTCTTTCTTTTGGGGTACATTTTTTAAAAGCATTGACAACATAAGCTCAGGATTTTTTTTTAAAAAAAAAAAAGCTTCCAAAATTGGCTGCATTTAGTTACTTAGTAAATGCAGTTTGATTTCAAAAATTTGAAATTCGTCAATCATCGTTCTTACTTATTCGTACATAAATCTTAATAATTTCAATGGTTTTAATTACTATGTGAGCAGTGGTCGCATTAGGTTTGCAGAAAATTTAATGAGGTGGCAATTGATTCGGAGGAGAAAAAAGAAAAACTTGTTCTTGCAATTATAATGAAGTATAATAATGGTTGGTTGGTATAAAATGTGGAAAAACTTCAAAAACCTTCCTTGTAGTTTCTTTTTTTTTCACTTTAATACCCTGTGGTTTAAAATGTATCAAGTTAGTACCTTATGATTTCTCACTTTATCACTTCAGTATCCTTTGCAGGGTACTAAAGTGATAAAGTGCAAAATCACAGGATACTAACTTGATACACTTTAAACAATAGGGTACTAAAGTGATAAAGTGAGAAACCACAGAGTATTAACTTGATACACTTTAAATTATAGGGTACTAAAATAAAAAAGTGTGAAACTACATGGGGGTTTTTGCAATTTTTCCATAAAATATTTTCCTCGTGCTTGTTGCCTCGCGCGGGTCACGGCCTCGGCATTTATTGCGTGCGTGCATACGAGAAATTATTGTATGTACTCAACAAAATAATACATAGTATATATTGCAACTTAGTTAAAAATACTACCACTTAAGTTTAAAATTATAAAATTTAACTATTTATTTTTATATTTTTTTTTTTGAATTTTGTTGCTTTTTGTGATCACTTGCATGTCTAAAAAAATCTTTAGAAATTAATAAGCAATTATAATATATAGTGCATGAGATGTAAATATATTGGTGCGCGCAAAACGTGCATCCGTGTGCGCGCACACTCACTCATGTTGTATGGGACTCACTACTACGATGAAAAGAACCCAATAAAATAAAAACAGAACGATCCCCCCGATTTATAAATATTGGAAACAGGTACGCGAACTATTAGTTTATTTGGACTTTAATCCCCTAATTGACATTCTTTCAATAATAATTTTTTTTTTCCCCTAGTACACATTGAAGAATTAAAAATCCAGCCAAAAATAGTTACATGTTGCTAATAATTTTTGATACCATTACCTGGAATGATATTTCATGACAATTGTTAATTAATATCTGAAAATTGTAGTGTTTTGTAAGACGAAAAATATAACAAGCTGTTCGGCTCGTTTATTATTAATTTTTTTAAAAAAAAAAATTGAATCTCAGATATTAATTATTAAGTTTTGAGCCAGTTATGCTAGATATGATCAGTCTATTTGAAAAATATAGTTAAAAATTAAAATACTAGAAGCATCACATTAAAATATTCTGACCTTTTTTTTTTCTTTATTAACATAAATATTCTTTTTGAACGTGCACGACAAATATTCGTGTTCTCAAAAATTTGCATTGGAGAAATGCTTTCGCTTACTATATATGGTTGGTTCATGCAAATATTATGGTAAACTATTTTCTCAAAAAAAAAAATTTAAAGAAAATATTATTTTCATAGTTTTCATTTTCAGATACGAAAAAACAAAAGACTCTTACACAAAATGTGAAAAAAGAAATAATCCGTAAAACTTTTTTCAGCTAAGAAACTATTTTTTTGAAACTTTTTTACGGAAAAACAAACATGGATAAAAGGCACAATATTGTGTTTGGTGTAAATGATTTTTAATTAGTTTATACAGTATTCGAAAACAGTGAAATGCGCGAGTTTGTTAACGTGTTAACAATACATAAAGGTAATATATACTAAGAAAGCTACATCAAGTAGTTTTGTTCACAAATATCTATTAATTGAGAATGTTTACAATCATGCATACTAATTTATCATTAAAAATATAAAAGGATAGTATTTTTTTAAGAAAAAGAAAAAGAATTGTAGCACTAAATAGTTACGTAGGTATCTCTTCTTAATTGTAATTCTGAGACAACTATCAATAGAAAGTAGTGCTCATTACATGCAATACTTATAGCTTAGTATAATCTTAGTGAAGAATATAATTGTTAAAAGCTCATACAGGAATAGTTTTATATCAGAAATTTTTTTTTTGAGAGAGACAGTACGCTACTAGCTTCGTTTATTTCATTTAGAAATAAACTTAGCTGAAAATGTGAATCAACTAGAATTCGAACTTGTGACCTCGGATACCAATCACCAAGTTTTTTGCCACTTACTTTAGAGACGGTTGGTTATATCAGAAAATTAATGTGAGTGAAAATGATAGACATATATATTTGCTGGGCACCAAACCCCTAACAATATCATTAAATGTCTCCGTAAATGATTGTGGAGAGGTTTATTATTGATTATTGGGAAAACTTCAAAAACCCCCTCTGTGGTTTCGTGCATTCTCACTTAAGTACCATGTAGTTTACAATGTATCAATTTGTCCTCCTGTGGTTTCGTTTTTAATTATCTTTTCAGAAGCTCTTTCGTTAATATTTCGTTAAATTATATACAAAAAACTTCAGATAACCATCTATGTTTGTCGAATATTCACTTTAGTATCATTTAATTTTAACTTTGTCACTGATTTAAGAAAAAAATAATAATAAAATTGATCACAAAAAGAGAAAAACGAAACCACAGGGGAGCAAATTGACACGTTTTAAACCACGGGGTACTAAAGTGAGAACGTGCGAAACCACAGCGGGGTTTTGAAGTTTTCCCTGGATTATTTTTGCTACATCTGGGGTACAAAAAGGCATTTTAATTTCTATATATATCAATGGGGAACAAATAAAGAGTGAATCAGTGGGACAGGGATCCTTGTGCTTTGAAAAATGATATGATAGCAAACAACGGCTAGTCAAAATTGGTCACCAGATATTTGTCAGAAAATTTTTGTTTATAGAACTGCTCAAAAGTTTGAATTCAAAATTGAGGGTAGCAACGGTTCAACCCATAAATCCTCTTAACGAAAAAAAAAAAAAAAAAGAAAGAAGAAAAAAAAGGGTTTGACCAGCAAAATGTAATCCATCTATATAAAAAGAATCTGGTACGAGCACATAGATTTTTTTATTTCTTTTTTCAATTGGGAAAGATTTTGATTCGCCACTAATTATAGATAAAGAAATATAGTTAGATAAATTTATATCCAATTATAAATTAGGGATCAAAATAGAAGTTGGTGATAAATTTTGGAGAACGAAAGTGTGATTACACCAATGACTAAGACCCCAACACCAAAGTGATGATACATGGAAATAATAATATTATTATGGATCAAAGGCTTTCAAAAAAAAAAAAAAAAGTATTTTAAAATATCATTTCAATATAAAAATATCGTATTAACTTTCCATTAGAACCTTTTATCATTTTACATAACACAATAGAATTAATGAGAAATATCTTATTGTTTTTTTTTTAGAGATAGGTAGCACAATATCCGTTTCGTTTATTTTATTTAAAAATAAATTTAGCTAGAAATATGAATCAACTGGGATTCGAATTTGGGTCTCGAATATCAACCACCAAACCCTTTGCCACTTGCTCTAGGAACGATCGGTGAAATATCTTATTGTTAGACAAAAGACTTGTGACAAGTAGTAGTGCCGTAAATCCGCCTAATCGGCGAGCCAAATGCAATGCAAGGGTTGTGAGACCACAGGACTTCGCGTTGTATGCGGTGCGAGACCTTCTAATCCAAATATTCTTGCTCACTCGGCGAACCTATTTATTAATTGTAATATGAAAAAAAAAAAAAAAAAAAGAGAAAGAAAGAAGTTTGCTGTTGACAATTTGGAATAGTCGGCGCCGACCGATGGGTGAAAAAGAAGCGGGAATATTTGGATGAGTGAGGGATATCTCTTTAAATATAATATAAATAAAATAAAAAATAATTATGCAGCAAAAAAAAAAAAAAAAAAAAAAAAAAAAAAACTATGGGAGTGGGACCCACCAAAGTAATGGTCGGCGAAAAGTAGCGGAGGATAAGGGCCTGGTGGGCTCCACCTGGCCGGCCCAAGTGGGCCCATCACCCCAAATCCTTTCCTAATTTCCCACGAGCAAAAGATCAAAAAGTTTATTAAGTCCACGCACACGCACGCACACGCACTCCTCTTCCCCTTTCCACGTCCCTTTCCATCTCTTGCTTTTTTATCCCTAGCTTGGGGGGTCCAAATTTTTAAACAAAGGTAATATTAATAAAGGAAAATTGCACTTTCGGTTCTCAAACTTTGAAGCAAGTGACACTTTGATTTCAAAGCTTAATTTACCGTAGTTTTTGTCTCAAACTTTTTAAAGTATTGTAATTAAGTTCTATAATTTAATTTAGTTGACTGAATACTGATATTTCGCTAATACGACAGTGACACATCATCTCAGTAATTATCAACTCGTCAATTGCGATGCTATCATATTAGCAACGTATTATTATTTAACCAACTGAATTAAATTGTGAAACTTAATTGTAATAATTTCTAAAATTTGAGACAATAGTAGCAGCAAAATAAAGTTTTAGGACTGCAGCGTCATGTACATCAAAGTTTGAGGACCAGAAATGCAATTTAGCCTACACAAAAAGCTGTACTCTCAAGGGCCAACCCAATGGGCTACTTATTAAGGTCTCTTCCATGCCGCCGCCCGGCCTGTGTGATGAACAATTGGGCCACCAAGCTGGGCCTAACGAGCCCTTAAACCGTAAAAAAGAAAAAAATAATAAAAAAAAACCCAAACAATTCAGCTTTATGTCCTTAATTTATCATGCCTAATTTGATACTATAGTGGCTAAAAACACTTCTTTTACACTTTTAGAGTGCCCAAAAAGTTCAAAGCAGCACTTGCAGTTATATTAGATGAACAACTCCTCATGGCAGTTAAATCTAATGGATTTACTATTGAATTTAAAAAGTTCCTCAATATAACATATAGAAATAATTTACAAAGAATTGAGTGGTATATTGTGGCCTCTTCTGGTCTTAATCTATAATTGTAAGGATTTTCTTGCAGCAATAAAAAGAACAATAAATATTGGAGACACCAGAAATATGAGATATGGGAATATTTGATTTACTCCACCTTCATTTTGCTCCTCTTCTGCAGCAGTGTAGTTATCTTTGTTCTCTATGAATGCATCAAAGTATGTTTCATACCCTGTTGTTCGTGGCAGCGGCGAGCTTGTGACTTTCATCATCTCCATTGCCTGATTAAGAGAGTGAAAAGAAAGGGGAACGAAAAGAGAAGAAAAGAAAAAAAACTGTTAATACTGTGAAATGATTACTCAACTCTTTAAGTTTACGATCTATTATTAATTTGTACATAGACTTATTCAGTAAAATCACAGGATTAATATATTATAGATGTGTGTCACGGATGACAAATGATGCATAGTAACTAATAAAATTTCTCGCAAGGAGTGCCTTTTCGTAATGTAAGTTTCAGACACCTGAAAGCTAAACATGAATTGCCTGGCCTTCTTGCTCACTTGAACATTCGGATGAGACTGGAGCTTCTCATACATGACCCTAGCTTCATTTGGCCTGTCAATGTAAGAGTGCGACAAAAAACAGAGGGATAAAAGGGGATCAGCAGTAACTGCCTTGGCCAATAGGAAGGAATATTAAGTAAATGTTGCACAGCGATAGCCATAAACCCAGTTTCGCTTATTGGCAAGAGCCGCCTATGAATTTAAACCAAGTAACTGGATAAATACGATTGGTGACATTTAGTTGTGCAAAACCAATTCAAATTGTTAGTGCTATTCAAATAAGAATAATTAAGTGGGGCAAATGATGACGGAAGCCAAAAAAAGGGTGAATTGATGGCAAAGAGCAATACCTGCTGAGTGAATCTTGACATACAGACCACTGCAAAGCAGCCATTCCGTGAAGCTCGCTCTACATTCCATTTAGTCAATATCAGAATAAAAGAGAAGAGACAAGCAGGACAAGTTGAATACTTGCATAGAAATAAAACAAAATGTTACACGGCACATTTCAGGAATACTAGTTGGATCTCACATCCAAAAAGCTTGTACGTACAAGGAGCAGATACAGTAAGAATTAAGATTAATGATGTATCACCTCCATGAGAGTATATATATTAAGAAAAGAAGATACTAGCATATGAGAAAATGCCCTTATCATACTATAATAATCAGAAGTGGTGCAAAAAATAAAAAAAGATTATTCCAATTATTATATTATGCCTCAAATCAATCAAAACAATGCAATTTCAAGAAAAATGAGTCCTTCGGATATGCAAAACAAGAGTACCTGAAAGACCAAATCCTTCATTACTTTCTCATAAAAAGGTAGTGCTTCTCTGAGCTTTCCAACACCCATCAACTTATCACCTTCCTTCAGAGCCTATGGGATGCAGAAATTTTAAAGCCATTTGTTTTAAACCATATTGTTCAATTATATCTACAAGCAAAAGATGCCTAAATTAAGAAATGCACAGGTACAATATCTTACTTTAGAGGATAAAGAAGCATATAGCACGCAACTGTATAAATTGAATCTTCCATCATCAATTGTATAGCCAAACAATTTGCAGGTTCTAGAAGCAAGATTCAATTCACAAGCTTCAAAAGAAATTTCTTAGGTTATCAGAATTACTGCAAGAGTTATCTCTGAAGGCTTCACAATCTTGAAAATGAGCAAAAGATGAAATGACTTTCTCCTAATTGATAAAGATAGCCAGCCCAACAATATGGGATATCCATCATGGACATACTCATTTGGTTTAAAGCACCATAAAGACAAAAACGCCACAGATGTCACATCCAAACAGTTTTATCTATGAAAGAAGCACTACTTTTACATTGATCATAGCGAAGATATGCTAAACCTATAATTACAACAATTAAATAAACTCTAATTAAAATTATTAACTTGGATTTTGTCAAATGTGACCTTGAATTAGTGGAAGTTCAATATCTGACAGTACTAAGCCGCAAATCCTAATGATCTACAAAACTATCTGAAAACATATTTTCTTATTCAAACTATCTAAAATGTTACTCCATCAGCAACAAGCTTTTCATTATAGTATATTAACACCAATCTTTTCTCCAGAATTGGTGCCAAATCACATCAAGCAGCGAAAAGCTAGTGTACAATCACTGTTCATATTTAGAATTGTGTGAGAACAAAAGATCTGATTTAAGGTTACATATGCCAAAAATTTGGCAAACCATAAGTCGTGTATGGATACATCAAGTAACTACAAATTAGAAAGCATTGTATGTTATTCACATATACCTTTTCACACGCAGCTTTTATTTTTGGATCTATTGTCAAGCCCATCTTACTTTTATAAGCAGCAATAAATTCTTCTGTACGCTTTTCCTTTTTTGCTCTATCCTCAGCTGCTTCAAGCACTTGCCCAGGCTGAATATTTCTTCCACCACCATACTAACAACGAAAGGAAAAAGAAAAAAATATTAGAACTTTTTAAATAAATGATGCGAAACTAAACTACAACATGGTATGTTGAAGGACCAGAATGGCTGTATCATAATGGTCATCATCATCCAGGCATAGTCCCAACAATACAAGCTTTACAATGTAGCAGAATCAAAGTTGTGAAAAGCCTCCAAAAGGATAAATGCCAAGAGAAAAGTTATATAGATTACTATTAATGTTGAGTAAGTACAAAAACAATATGTTACAAGTTACAACAGATAGGCAAGAATAGATGCAATCAAAACCATTTGTTCTCCCAAAACTTTCCAGCCAACTAGCTATACAAAAAGTAAGGTGAGCTTGCAACAGTCCAACAAAGAAGCTTTGGTAACCCAAGTATCAGGGCTGTGCCTTTGAGAATTTCCATCCGTGCTAGGGAATCATAATTTATCCAAATTTGAGGATAAGAACTCCTAAAGGCCTATGACAAAGTTTTGCAAAAGGTTCTGTTAAAAGAGCATGGCCATTGAGAATGCCATTTACTGAGGCAGTTTTCTGGGTTTTCACTAGTTTGTATGCAAATTGCTTGGCTAGCTTAAATGGAAATTTTCATGTCAGAGACAGTAAACATCTTATAATTTTGGCAATTTACGCAAGCATCTAATAATTTGAAGAGATAAGTGTTTTGTAAAAAGATCACACTGATTATTTGTGCACAACATAAGAAGTACACGGGATGAAACATACTAGAGTTCTGGTGGGATAGTATATATTAAATCATGCTCTATATCTCGCTCTTTAACTTTACCTATCTTGGAATACAATATCCTAATATAAATCAAAATTGCAAATCGAGATTAACTTACTATAGAAATGACAACCTTACATGCCGGGGAGAGAGAATTGATATAAAGGACTAGATTATTGCTGTCCTGTTTCGTGTACAATACTAACGAAAAGAACTTAGTAAAATGGAAACAATCCGACCAATTATTATTTAAAGAAAGAATCAGAAAGAAGGAAGATCACTAGGAAATAAAAAGTTAAAGAATAGATTCAACAAAGAATATGTTTTGCATCATACCGTCTTCGAGATGTTGCCAGGCCTTGGAAAAACACCCCAGGTAGAAACTTTGGGCTTGTACAATCCTGTGTTGTCATCTTTTTCTGAGTCTGTCACTTTTGATGGTGCAGTGTTTTCAAACTTAGTCGAATCCCCAACAATAATCTCTACTTCACGCACATCTCCATCCGTAAAAGGATCTACGATGGGAGCCAAGCCAGGCGGCGCACCTCTATATCTTTTCTTCTCAGAAAATTCAAGCCCCAAAAAGTCAATTTTGGAAATCTTTGACTCTTCCTTCTTACTAACCTTCTTATCGACACGACCATCCGCTGATATACTTGAAGTCTGCAGTTCTTGACCTATAATATACAATTATTTCCATAACAGTTGCTGATGATGACTTAATCAATGAACAAGAACAGACATTTTAGGGGGGGAAAAACAGACGTAACTTTCTACTTAGTAACTAAAGCAGTCTTATTCTTTCCGACGATAAAGAAAATGACACGAAAACCATCATTCAGTAGCACTGCTTTTGAATACACAAAATAATTCTTCTCTTCTTTTGGCAATGTAGTGGCTTTGCGGAGTGCAAAAAGATCTAAGTACCGCATTGCATTTTAGAAGGTTAAAGTGTGGGCCTGCGTTTTGCATCATTTAAGGTTCACTACTTTAGTAATGATGCCCTTCATATTCACAACTCACAAGCGCCACTATTTTCTTACAAATTTATGCTTATTAAGAAAAGGAAGTTAAAACCATGATATAGCAAACATAATTGGAAGCTCAGAAGATCTCCCAGATATCTCAATTAATCAGTAAAATTGATCTCCAAAGTAAAGATTTTTGAACTCCCATACATCTCAATTAATCAGTCAATTGATCTCCGAAGTATAGAAACATGAAAAACTCAAAAATGCACGTGTACGTGAATTCAATTCAAAGAGAAACAACCCACAATGCTCATCTTCTTTTCTTTTCTTTTTGTTTTTCTTCACTAAGCTTTGTAGATCCCAAACTGCCATTCCAAATGTATACCACATAAATTGGAAACTACCGATAAATATAAAAAATTTAAGTACGATATCTACAAATCAAACCAAAAACAAAACTACCATGAAACACCAAATTCCCAATCTCATCAAGAGCTCAATCAGTAAGATAATCTCACAGTGATCAAAATGTACCCGAATTTGTAGTTAATTTCTCAACAGAAGCATCTCCACCCCCATTGGTGGCCCCTTTGCTAGTCTTGTACTCCCTCGCCCTCTCCATGGCGAGCTTCGCCGTATCCGGGGCCTCCGCCTCCTTCCCACCACCACCATCGCCTCCATTGCTCCGATTCAGAGCTAGGGTTTGCTCCTGGGTTTGTGCAGCGCTTGAAATCTTCGCCTTCTTATAAGCCGCGGCTTTGGCGAACGCGAGCTTCAGCGGGTCAGGAGGGGCTTCCTCGGGCGGGCCTCCTCCTCCGCCGCCCCCCTCCGGCGCCGCCGCGGCGGCGGCGGCGGCGGGGGAGGAGGGTTTGAAGGGTTTGGAGCTTCGCGAAGGGGCGATTAGGGTTTTGGAGGAGTAGTTGGAGTGGTGTGGAGCGAAGCCCCATGCGGGGTGTGGCAGGACAAAAGAGGCCATCCGATTTTGCAACGCACGGGGACGTAGAGAGAGATAATAATAAGTAAACATGCATTCCACACCCTCAAGTGTATTCGTTATTGAAATTAGCCCTTTTTGAATATTCTTTTTTTAACTCTTTGATTGTCACTTTTTATAATTTTTAAATTTATTTTAATTGCTCAAATTTAAAATTTTTTTTAAATCTATCTATTAGTTGTTCTATTTGAGCTTCCTAAATAAATAACTAAAATTACAATGGAATAGTTGACAAATTTGAAAATAATTTTATTTTATTTGATTATAATTGCCAAATTATAAATAATTAAAAAATTAAAAGTGAGTCAAATGGGGACAATAATTTTGTGGGAAGCAATCCTCAACTTGGAAGAGCCGTGGGGCAATTATTGAGTGGACCAGATGCACGCCCGAGTTGCAACTTTTTTTTTTTTTTTTTTTGAGGATTTAGATTGTAAGCTTTAGGTTTTAGATTTTATTATTAGGTATTTAGAGTTTAGGGTTTGTTTAATCTATAAATTTTAAGCTAAAACTCTAAAACTCTAAATGCTAAATCCTAAACTAGAATCCTAAATCATAAAACCATAATACCTAAACCTTAAATATTAGATGGGCGCCACGTGATTGCTGTGTCACACGGCTCCTACTAGAGGAGGAAGTCTGATGTATTATACTTTCAGCATATCATTATAACAGGCCAATCACATCACTTTTTTTGAAAAACAAAATGATAAATTTTTTTTTTATAATCATAATGGAAAAGATAAATCAATCTAAAAGGAATCATTTGATTGATTAGAAATACTATGTCACCAATATAACAGATACATTCTATAATTTTTTTTTTTTGTTTGAGAGTGGCCCCAAAGTAACTAATTTGGAGCCACCCCCCATAAATTTGTCGTCCACTGAGGAAGTCATTTAGAATGGTCTTAGCGAGCGGTTTCTGTGCACTTTTTTAAAAATTTGAAACAGTCTCAGCTTTTCAATTTTAAGAATGGAGCAAATCTATTTAATTGGATTGAAATTTTATAAAAACTATTATTTACTTCATCAAACACTAACTTTAATTATGCCATAGCAAATGAAATAAGACTTTGTAATAACTAATAAAATCATGAAAGTACACATTTCTGAATATAGCTTCTTATAATAATCCATATAAAATTATGAGAACCAAATGCGCAATATTGTTCCACTTTCACCAACAATATTCAAGTTGTTGGTTATTTTCTTATGAAAAAAAGGGTGCTAAATTAAACTCATTTTAAGAGGTTAATTGCTTTGATTTTGTTTCGGTACTGATAATAGTGAGAGTAAAAAAATAAATAGAACAGATACATTGAATCTGCGAAATTTTGCACCACATTAATGCCAATGATTCTCTTTTTAAAGTGCTCTCTCTCTCTCTCTCTCTCATTTTGCACCGCATAGAGTTGATATATATTCTCTTTGTGGTGTTAATGGGGTATCCCCTAGTCATACGAACTAATGGAACTAATAATAGTAAAATGTTTCCTCGATGGATACGATGACATAATGATAAATAAAAGTAAACAATTATTATTATTATTATTATTTGTAACAATAATGGTAATAATAATGACGATGATAATATTGGCGAATGAAATTATTATAGAAATAATAGTTGTCATCAATAGTTAAAATGAATTCAATCTCATCAAATTCAAACTCTTAATTTTTAATTTTAAATCCAAACTAAATTTATGCACTCTCAAAAGTAAAGAGGTTGTAGCCAAATTGGCCTGCATAAGTACTAAGATTTGTGTGCCAAAATCTCATGTCGATATCACTCTGTTTGGCATTAAATTTGAAATAAAACTTAATAAAATTTAGATAAGAAAATATTCAATTAAATTCCTCATATGTCCAATTAAACTATACATTTCATGTAGGGGTGGCAATCCAGCTCGCTGTTCGCAAGCTAATTCGTGTTCGGCTCGAAATGAGCTCGAGATCGAATCGATTTGCTCGTTTACTAAATGAGCCGAACACGAGCTGGATTTTTCAGCTCGTTTAATAAATGAGCCGAACACGAGCTGGAGCCAGCTCACTCGTGTTCAGTTCGATAACAGCTCGAATACATATATTTTATATTTATATAATTTATATAATTTATATTTTTATATATAAATAAATAATTATATATAATATATTTTTTATTATTTAAATTTTAGCAAAATAAAAATATAAATACGAGCTTAATTATAAAAAGAATTATTTATATGTAAAGTTTCAACTATTAGATAAAAATCTAATGGATAAGATTTTATAAATTTATTTTTTACATATATTTAATTTAATTTTTTTTAATTTATTGTTCGTTGGCTAGCTTTAATTAATGAGCCAGCTCGTGTTCGAACGTGAGCCGACCCCAGCTCACTCGTGTTCGACGCGTTTACACCCCTAATTTCACGTGAAATGTACACGTAGCAATAATTTCTCATTTAGAATTATATATTTGTATTATAAATGATCACGTCTCCAAACAAGAACTTAGGCCCACGCTAACTATTACACGATAAATTAGCACAATATAGCTCCTTATGTATCACATCAAATAAGTAAATATTGATTCTGCCTTCATACATATCGGTCAAATTAAGACTTCGTTTGGGATTGCGGGAAAATTACGTTTCATGCAGTGAAAAGCGATGATAGAAAAATATCTTGTTTCCGTACGTAATATTGCGTTCCGTATATTACGGTTAGTCGGTTACGATATATTTTTTACGGTCCCATCGGAGAACGCAGAAGCACATAGGAATATATTTTTTCTCAACTCCATTCTATCTAATAGCGTTAGATCAACCTCAATACCAAACTAAGCCTAAGTTTGGATCTAAGAAGCGGATTGAGTTTCTATATCTTTATGAGTTCGAGTTTTGGGTTCCACCGCCGCGATATTTGAATACCGAACAGGATTTGGATTCGGATGGTAATCCTAATAACCTATACAAGATCTAGTTTTGGATCCGACGAATTCGGATCCGAATTCGAATTGAATCCGAATCCGATAGTGTCACGGGATCAGCCACGTCGCGCTTGCAAAGAAAGCTAAAGCAACCGCGTGCATTTCGTCTCCTTTATTTTTTGTTGGGTTCACGTTCTCCCTCGCTTCACGTCTCGGACGTGAAGCGTTGAATTTCCACCGCTTCTTTTCCGAGGACTTTTGCTTTGGTGCGTCCACGTGTACCCCGAGTGTCCATCGTTCATTGATTACTAAATTGGATTGGTGAAATTTTCTAACAAGCCCCCTTACTTATCGACTATTTGATAGTTGTGAAATGAAAATTTATGTCTATGTCCAGAAAAAATGCAAATATAATTTGTGATAATTCAAAATAAGTGTTTTCATCACTACATTATCTTGTGGACTGTTTTTAAAGAATAAGTATTTTTAAAAAAAGAGACATCGATGCTGATATCAATATGAAAAACTATAATTAAGTTTTTAATTAACTGCACTAAATTACACTTTTGGTCCTCAAAATTACGAGCCTCGTGACAGTTTGATTCTTAAATTTTAATTCGTTTTAGTTTTTTGAATCAAAATTTATAAATTATTGCAATAAGTATTATAATAATTTACGTGATTAAGTATTAATATGTTGCTAACGTAGAAATGATATAGCAGCATTATGATTCATAATAATGATAGGATAATAATTAAGTAATCGCATTACTTCGACATCAGTAAAATATTAATATTTAGTCAATTAAATTGTATTGTCAGTCTTAATTGCAATAATTTATAAAAATTGAGCTAAAAATTATAGTAGATTAAAATTTACAGACCAAGATGTCATATGTCTTATAGTTTAAGGATCAAACATGTAATTTAGCCTAATATTAACTGCGACCAAATTGGAATTAGGGGACACAGGGTGGTACAGTTGGTGTACTTACTCCCATTAATCCTATTGATAAAGACGCGTGAGATCGTTTTCTTTATAGTAAAAGTCTAAAATAAATTCAATTTTTTTAAAAAAATAAAAATTAATTTTTAAAATAAATATAAAAATTAAGGCGAAATTATAGCAAATCTTTATATCAATACCCGCTCTTTCACTTCTTCTCCTGTTATTTAAAAACGTACACTTTACTTTTTTAAAAGATATAAAATATTCACTTTGATTTTTACTGTCAGTGTTCGTTTATAGTTTATTTTTTATATCTAAAATATTTCTGAAATCTTCCTTCTTTCTCATTTTCGACCGCACCGCCTCATCCGTCTAACTTTCTGTCCATACCCACAGATACGCCCTCGCTTGCCTCCGCCGCCTTGCTCTCGTCCTAGCCCACCTCTTCGTCCATATCTATTCAGAAAAAGATGATAGGTAATTTGTTCAATTTATCACAGTATATTTCTATAAATATTTTTTTATTTTTTTAAAGTAAAATGTAAATTTTTGAAAAAAAAAATTAATAATACAGTCATCAAGCTTTTTTCCCGGGCTTTTTTTGCAAATAGCCCCCTGAGCAATTTTTATTTTAAAAATAGTCATATCAAAATTAAAATTACAAAAATGGCCCTATTCCTGCCACGCAGGCGCCACGTCAGCGCCACGCGGACACGGTGAATAGTTCACCGTGTTTAGTACGTATTTTTTTCTATATTAAAAAGTGGAATAAAGAATTAGGATGTCAATAGGTATGGATATCCGAAATATTATCCGAATACAAACCCGAATAAATTATATATAAATATGTAATTTATTTTTGTTTATTTATACAATATATAAAATATTTAATAATTTTTAGTCCTTAAATCTTTATCGAGCGGTATAGATTTTTAAAACCCGCTGGATTGGATGAAGATATAAGGAATAAAAGTTATTAAATATTTTATATATTATATAAATAAATAAAAATAAATTATGTATATATATAATTTATTCGGGTTTGGATTCGGATAATATTTCGGATATACATACTTATTGACATCTCTATTCCTTATTCCTCTTTTCAATATATAAAAAATACATACTAAATACGGTGAATCATTCACCGTGTTTGAACACGGTGAATAGTTTACTGTATTCAACTTAACACACGAGTCCGATCCTGCCCGCGTGGCGTTGACGTGGCGTCTACGTGACGGACTCAGAACCATTTTTGTAAATTAAATTTTGACAGGACTATTTTTAAAATAAAAATTTCTCAGGATCTAAATGCAAAAAAACCCCTTTTTTCCGTGTTTTTGCCCGGATCTCACGCAACGGTCGTGGGCCCCAGCCCGGCACGTCTGTTGTTTGGCGCCCATTTGCAAGTACCCGTTGCAAGGTGAGTCTCTGGCGCGGGCCCCACCGTTCTCGTTTCCCATCCCCAACCTCGTTTCACGCGCTTTCGTATCGCATGATAGCGTTTCCCCATGGTCCGCAGGTTCGTTTGCCCGCACGGAGTGAGTTCGTTATGAGGCGGTGGAGGCACCGACTCCACCCAATCCTCTATAACTCGGACGGTTTAATTTTGTTTTTGCCCTCCACATAATAATGCGGGAGCAGCAAAATGCTATTCATATAATCTTATTTGACACTTTAATCAAGAGTTTAAATGCCGTGATATACGGAATCGTGTCAAAAATTTATCGACATAGTACGGCATGATGCGTGCCGAGTCGTGCCGATGCGTGCCGATCAAAAATATTTTTATGTACCTGACACATAATAGTAATGAATATTTATTTTCTTTCGCAACAAAATATTCTAACTATTTATTATATCTTTTTATCACATTTTTTGAACTTTATCGAGAAAACTATTTACTTATTTAAAGAATAGAGGGTTTTGAGCTGTGTCATCGGTACGGGGTCTGTATTGTGCCGATATTTTGTTGGCACGGTACGACACGGTAGATACAGCCCGTGCCGATGGGCACTTAAAACCATGACTTTAATATACTATGGTTTAGTTTAGTATTGAGACCTATCAAACGCTATTAAATAAAATGAAGTTAAGAAAAAATCATATAGGGTTATAGGAATATGCTTCTTCGTTCTCCGGTGGGACCGCGCAGAAAATATATCCTAACCAACTCATTGTGATATGTGGAACACAATATTACGTACGGAAACAAACAAGATATTTTTCCAACGTACTTTTTTACCGCACATAACGCAATCTCCCCACAATCCCAAACGAAACCTACATATAATTAAAAAAATTTATCAGACCATATATAAAATGATCAATAAAAGAAATTTCATTCATCGAATCAAATAGTTACATATAATTTATTATTATTATTATTATTTCAAATAAAATTTAATTAGATTTTTATTAAATTTAGCGGTTAAATTGGATAAAAATAGATGCGGATGAAATTAGTTAAATCAATATAATAGAATCAATTAAATATCGAGATGCAGTATAATAAGTAGAATATTCTAATTTAGTTTAATATATAATAATTATACAGTTTAGTTTGTTAATTTTTTAAAAAATTGTAAATATATTTAAATATAGAAATATAATTGACGTAATTTAATATCTGATCTGAGAGTAAATGATACATGGCTAGGAGCGTAGTAGATGATTTTTTTTCGTTTTACTAAAAATGGAATCAAACTCTAAAAATTGAAAGGCGCGGGGTAACCTTACCGCGAAGTACCCTCACCTCCTCCGAACCCTCCTCTCTCTCTCTCTCTCTCTCTCTCTCTCTCTAACTCCCTATAAATTCTCGCCTATTTTCAGCAAATTTCCTTAAAATAATAATGGAAAGGAAAACGAAGAATTTGTAGCTATTTTTAGCCGATATTCGTTTCCCCATCGCAGCAGCAACTGCAACACCAACGAAGGAGCGCGAGAGAGGGAGAGAGAGAGAAAACCCTACCTCCCCCTCACCTCTCTCTGTTTCTCTCTTCTCCTCCGATCCCATGGGCAAGATCCGATCCCTCTTCCGTCGCCGCGCCAGCTCCAAGCCCTCTTCGCCGACGACGGCGTCGGCGTCGGCGGCGGCGGCGACGGCGAGTCCGACGTCGCCGAGATCGCCCACGGCGACGGCGACGGCGACGGCGGCGGCGGCGGCGGCGGAGGAGGAGCTGGAGCGGGTGTTCAGGAAGTTCGACTCGAACGGCGATGGGCGCATCTCGCGGTCGGAGCTCGCGGCGATCTTCGAGAGCCTGGGGCACCCGGCGACGGAGGAGGAACTGGAGCGGATGATGTCGGAGGCGGACGCGGACGGGGACGGGTTCATCAGCCTCGCCGAGTTCGCGGAGCTCAACGCGAGCGCCGCGGGAGACGCCGCCGCCGTGGAGGAGGACCTGCGCCACGCCTTCTCCGTCTTCGACCTCGACCGCAACGGCTCCATCTCCGCCGACGAGCTCGCCCGCGTCCTCCGCGGGCTCGGCGAGGCCGCGTCCGTCGCGCAGTGCCGCCGCATGATCGACGGGGTCGACCGCGACGGCGACGGCCTCGTCTCCTTCGAGGAGTTCAAGGTCATGATGGCCAACGGCTCCTCCTCCGCCGCCGCCGCCATCGCCGGCCTCGCCAAGATCGGGTGATCCCCCTCTCCCGCAAACCCTAACCCTACCTGAATCATACACACACATGATCTCGATCGCTACTCTGCGTTTCTTCTTCTCTTTTATTCACCTTTTTTTTTGTTCCTTCTTCTTCGTCGTGAAATTGTTGATTTCGCATCTGGAGAATCGGACTTCGATTAATGGGATTTGAGTAAATTGTAGATAATTGGGGTTTTTTTTTTTTAAAAAAAAGATCGAACAATTTGCTAACTATAGTTCTTAATTCCAAGCAATATGATGCTGCTGTGTACTGTGATTCTTAAATTTTCTCTCTCTGTTTTTCCTTTTGTTTTATTCACATTTGTTTCAATTTCGTGAGAGTGATGGGATCTTGTCCTCTTTTTCGTTTGCGTTAATTCTTGGACACGAGAGGAGGAATCTCGGTCCTCGGATGCTTCCTGCTTGGTGCAGGTAGCGGGAATGCAACATTCCGCGCGACCTGGGCACTTTCTCCAAAAGTGCTTTTGGGAATAGAGTCGATTAAAAAAAAAAACATTAAAATATAGGGAGATAGATCCCCTCAACTATAGAATTATTGTACTCTAATGTTTTGTTTTTTTTGTTTATTTGAATTATTTCAATTGGCTAAGTTAAAATTTTGTTGAGTTCGAGAATTTTGTTTGCTATTTATTACTAGTTATTAATTATTCTAAATTTAATAGCTGTAAAAAATGATTAAATCAATTGAAACTCTATTTTTACCCAATAGATTTGATGAAATTATCAGCAAATTTGATATTTTTTAAATAAAAAATATGAAGCAACTATAGTGCGGATTGAAATCTCGAATACAAGTTATCAAACTCTTTACCAACTGCTCTAGAAACTGTCGATAAGATGGAGAGTTATTAATAATAAACAAAATAGAGTTAAGAGAGTTATTTCCGAATAACCCGTAGTTAAAAGAGTTTTTCGCACATTTTTACCTAAATTTTTATGTACTCAATTATCTTTTTCTATAACAACTCGTAGCATTAACCATTTTAGCGAAGTATCGTATGAGATTAGTGTGGGAGATTCTAAATTCTTAAAAACAAGTTTAGAAGGTGGGGTTTGTTTAGGGAGGTGCAATCAAAACAACTTTTAGTATTGACAAAATTATATTGTATCTAATCATGATTTAAACTTTCTTATTTTGGTAACAGTAAATTTTGCACTGTATATATTAATTCTCTTTCGCTTTTTTTTTTGTGTGGGGACTCTCCTTTTCTTGTGGTGTTAGTAATGTTATGTTCTTCCATTAGTTGTATTATTTATATTGTCGGGATTTTTTTCAAAATGTTAATTCGATTTGTACCAAATTAATTAATCAAAGAAAGGAAAGTTAGATGAACATTCCAACCATAAAAGCAGTATCATTTGTTAATTTACTTAGCTTGGTCACAAAGCACCATTAATTCCAGCTTAACCTGGCTGGTTTCAAGTGCTTATTTAAACTCTTTTTTTTTTTTTTTTTTAAGTTGTTGTTGATTAGATCTCTTATAATCAATATAATTTAATGAAGGCTAAGCTAAATTATAGAAAAATTCTTTGTAAATATTTCTTTTTTTCATCCTGACTTTCAAAGATAAACTTATATTTTATTCTTTAAAATTTTAGAAAAGAATACAACATTAATGGTGAGGCAAGCAAAATGGTAAAATTATATTTACTTTTTCTATAAAAAAATAAAATTTTAATATGTTTTTATTTTTTTGAAGATATTTTCGATGTAAATCATAAATTAAAAAATTATAAAGAAAAAAAATAAAAAAATAAAAAATTTCTATAATCTAGCTTTTAATGAAATGATATTTCAAAGAGACCAATCATGGGTTAAATAGATTCGAATCGATGTGAAACCTATAATCATTTTATACAGCATTATATACTATTCAAGGTGGAATATTCGCTGGCACTTATCAGAAATTATGTGTTAAAAGCTGACAAACTGTCATCCAACATGGATAACAGACTTGACTAATGTCCTCCAACATGGTTGTGACTGAACTTGAACACAAAATACCAAAAATGTGCAGATCAGATTAAAAATATCTGCGTTTGGTATGCAGGATATTTTGGAACAACATAGGATATTTTCGAAGTTGTAATCAAACAGTAGAAGCACAGGAGGGAACAGATTGTTCCGATCAAAGCGGATTGTTCTGGATTATTCTGGAACAATCCGTTAAAAATTATTCCTAGAAAAACTGTGAACAACTTTATTCTTCTCTTTATTTTATTAGATAAATAGATATATAAATAAATATATTAATATAAATATTATTTTTATAATAATATATTTATACTTAAATTTTATTATATAATATAAATTAATTAAATTTGATATATTATTTATTTTATTAAGTTTTATTATTTAAATATTAATATTTAATTATTTTATTTTATATTAATTATTATATATATAATTATTTTTTTATGCATTATATATTTTTTTAATTTATATTGAAATTTATACTATTATTAATTAAAATTATAAGGATATCGTTACGTATGTTATGAATTAATTATATAAAATAAATTATTATTATATATAGTAGAATAAATATACTATAAATATACTATTTTAAATTAAATTGTTACATAAAATATTATATTATAAATTACTATAAAAAATAATTTTATATAAAATATACTAATACAAATTCATTATTTTACTTTTTAAATTATATTTAGACATTATTCTACACTTTTTATCCAAACGCTACTAAGAATATCCTCTAAAATATTTTCGAATGCACCCAAATATAAATTTACAATTGTTCTATCTTATATTGGAATATCCTCTGTTTCCGAGAACAACAAAAATTGTTCTCCAAAATTTAGTTCTCTAACCAAACGCAGCCGAAAAGGCCCAGCTCAAAACATAACTAGAGCTAAATGTAGTTAGTTTTGTGGCTGAGTAGTTTAAATAATAAGGATTCATTTGGTTCGCATTATATAGTATTACTGATTATCTTAACATAACTAATGATTTTATATTTATTGTTCAGATTACTATTGATCTTTATATTATTACTTGCATCCAATAATTTGCAGCACTTTCTTTTTCTTTTAAAAAAAGTTTTTAAACTTGTTTTTCATTTGAACTGAGCTCCTACGGAAGGAGCTACAGGTGGGTGCTGTGCATCAGGCATTCCGTTATCATATTTTGTCTCATTTCAACTTTCAATTTAGATATTTCTCAAAAAAAAAGAGCACTTTCAATTTAGATCATTAAAAGAGAAAAATTCAATTTTAAGATGATTTAAATTAAAAGTGGAAATAAGTTAGATGAATAAAATTTTTATAAATAATTCGGTAGTGCATCCTTTGTTCCAACCAAAGCGCAAAGCCACTCTCGTTTCCTTGTATTCTTTTTTATGTGGACTAAAATATCCTATCAAAAAGGAGGGAGTCTACTATACACCACTACATCACGTTATTTATATTCAATCAATCACATTTATTTTTTTTAAAATATATGATAAAAATATTTTTTTCAAAATCATGATTGGACAGGTGAATTCCACAGAAGTAATTTAATTTTTTGGAGACACAATATCAGTAATATGAGTGCTGCATCCTAGATTTTTTTTTTCATTAAAAAGGTTTTACTTTTCATGGAAACTGACTACAAAATAGGAATGCAAATGGATCTGAGTTTATAGAGCTTCTACTTTAATTCACTCAGAATAAAAAAATAATCAAGAGTTAGGGAAAAAGAAGAAAAAAAAAAAAAGCCTGCTCCGAATGAGTCTTGATTCGCGAAATAGAACTGTTGGTGGATCGATCCCTTCCACCTCTCGATTCGCTTCTCTCCTGATATAAAAAAATTTACTATTTTCTAACTTGTCTCTATAATAGGATAATAAGTCAGTGCGAAAAATAATAATAAAAATAAATAATCTGCCATGAACCCACTCCTACCTGGTGAAAAAAAATCCAAACAAAGGTAGGGGACTGTACCTATGCCCGATCATCTGCCTTATACATAAAAAATTTTAAAATACATCAGTTATATTAATAACAGAGTATTTTCAACTAGTCAAATAAATTATTTTAAATTAATCTAGCATATCATAATTCAAAAAAAATTATTATATATATTTTTTAAAAAATATGATTAATCTATTATTGCTGCTTATGATGCAAATATGATACAATAGATTAAGATATAATATCCACCGTTTCTAGAACAAATGGCAAAAGGCTTGATGATTTGTACCCCGGATTCAAGTTCAAATTTCAATTAATTTATATTTTCAACTAAATTTATTTATAAATAAAATAAATAAAACGGATAGCGTTTTACGTATCTCTCGAAAAAAAAAACAATAGCTGGTAAACTTTACCAGATCAGAGAACCCCACTTTTTCCAATTTTCCTCTTTTAACTCCAAGAGCGAGAGAGAGACAGAGAGAGAGAGAGAGAGAGAGAGAGAGGAGAGGATTATGGATCTCTCGGGCTTATCTTTCCAAAAATTCGTCGACTTCGCTCTCGACCACACCAGACTCCGCACCACCCTCACCCCTCATCTCCCCTCCCAGGTCACTCTCTTTCTCTCTCTTCTCATATGCTTCAATCTCTTTAAACGCCTTTTTTTCAGGAGAAATTTTGTATAATAATTATCTCATTTATCGCATCACCTCTGTTTTCTAAATTTTTTTTTTTTTTTTTTTTTTTTTTTTTTTTTTTTTTTTTTTTTTTTTTTTTTTTGTGTGTGTGTGTGTTTTGTTTTGCTTAGAAGTTCAAATCCATCAAGGCCAAAGACGGCAACAAGGCCGTTCTCACCGCGCTTTCATTCCAGTCCCCCAAAATTAGACTCCTCCGCAGTTTGGCGATCGCAGATGATAATGCGATGCGGGTAAGCCTAAAACACCATTTTTTTCCCCATTTGATCTGAAGATTAGTCCTACATGTAACCTATAATATAATAGGGCTAAACTCTTAACTGGGCTTAAATATTTTGGGCGGTGGTTAGACCCAAGAGGTTAAGAGATGTAGTAGAACGAGAGTAGTCCTAGCATGGGTGACCTCCTGAGAAGTCGGGGCATTACAGTAAACCCACGAGAACTCTTCTATTTATTGATGCTCTTAGCATTCCCACTATATTTCAAAATTGGTGGTGATCTCGACAGGTTCTCGACTTCGGAGTATTCCCTGAACCGGAGTACGATCTGCCGATATTTTGCGCCAACTTTTTCGCCACCGCTAGTCGGAGTATCGTGGTTTTGTAAGTTTCATCACCTCAATGAGCTGATATTTATCAATTTGATGCCTCTTTATCAATAAATTAATGCTGCTAGAAGATGAATTATTATTCAGTGTGTTTTCTTTCTCTTGCTTATTAGAATCTTCATAAAGTAGTTTATTTGGGGGTTTGTAGGGACCTTAACCCCTTGTATGATGTCACTGTACAAAGGGATTACAAGGAGAAGTACTTTAAGAAGTTAATGCCCCTCGGCCAGAAGTACGCCGAGGTATCAAAATCCTTCTTTTGCTACCGAGCACGCGCTCGCTATGTTCGTAGAGTGTTACTATTTTTAGCTAGCTTCGTGTTTTTAATAGAGAGAATGCAGCTTTTCCCATGGGGAGGCAAGATTACGAGCGAGTCCATGAAGTTTTTCTCGCCAATCGTGATTTGGACTACGTTCAGCACTAGCCGCGACAAGCATGATGACCTATATTCAGCTTTCGTGGACTACTATAAGGTACAGACTCGGTTACTTATATTTAGCACCGGCGAAAGTTCGTTCATTACTGGGTTAAATATCGCGCTCAAACTTCTCGCTCCAGCTGTTTGAAACCAGGCGAGAAAAACCTCGTTGATCCTGGATTTCAACCGACTTTGAAAAGATTACATACTAGTCGTCGCGGAGTTTTGTATAGCTGAGGCATGCCATTTGCAACATTGACCTTAGAAGCCCATAGTATCTGTTACCGATCTTTGAGTAGATAAATTTTAACTTCGGATGTAAGCATTATCTGAAGAAAATGTTATTGTGTAATTTCAGAGAATCTTGTTTGGATTGAGTTTAAGTTCCTTGGATTGGATTTATGTCTTTGTTTTTTCTCCTTTTCTTTTCTTGTTTTATCTCTTGCTACGCTTTGAGTTCTTTTACCCATGTTCTATTGAAAAATGTTCAGATAACTGTGAACCGTATATCATTTCAAATATTTCTGGGACTGTAAATGTTTGAGTATTGGTACCTACATTTTTCATTGTTTTTGACTGCAGTATGTGTCTGAACTTGCACAGGCATGGCTTGAGTTGATGGATGAAGCAGTGGAAGAAAAAGATGTGCCTCAGATACTCCATAATCGTGAAGCACAGCACAAGTATCTCACATGGAGAGCAGAAAAGGTTCTTTTAATTGCCGCTTCAACCTTGAAACCCATAATAATTTTATAATAAGTGTCATTTGCTCCCAAATCTGGGAAGCGGTTCTCAGAAGATAAAAGTCGCTGAAACTTCAGAGCATTCAGAATACTAAATATTTCATTTACTCATGCTTTTGTGGACAATTATCGGTTTCAAGTCCCCTCTTTATGTTCATTTCATGATTTTCCTGATAATTCTGTTCTCAATAATTTCAATCTCCATCATCAAATTGGCTTATTAATTTGTGAAATTATTTAAACTCAATTTGTCTTCAATAATGTGTTACCTGGCTAACATTTAGCCATACAACAGGATCCTGGATATCCACTCCTAAAGAAGCTGGTCGGAGAGAGTCTTGCTAAGGTACCTTTATCAATATATATATATATATATATATATATATATATATACATAGAGAGAGAGAGAGAGAGAGAGAGAGAGAGAGAGAGAGAGAGAGAGAAATACCTTTGTCAATGTTGTGAGGAAGAGCATAGGGCCTGTGTCTCCTGGCAGAAGCTTTTGAAAAAGTGTCGTTCGAGTAGAGCTGCACAAAAGAGCTAATAACTTTTTGACTTATTAGAAATGAATTAATAACTTTTTCACAAAAGATCGAAGCCTAGTTATTTTACATTTCCAACTAAGTTCATTTCTTAAGAAAAATGGAGGAAGCGAGTAGTATGCTATTTTTCTCCAAAAAAAGAAAACATTTTCATTTATATCACCAAACAATATTCTATTATATTAGCAGTGGAAATTTCAAATTAAACTTTTCGCTTTTGGGCATGATAACTCATTTAGCTTTCCACGACCTTTTGTTTCCAAAGGGCTCAAGAATAGATAAGTTATTCTAAAAGCTAGGCCAAACAGGTGCATTACTTTATATCTTTGTTTGCTCGTCGTTGCTTTCAACCTGTTGGCTTATTGTGATTGTCGATGCATTAGGATTTGGTGCGGAACTTCTTATTCGAAGGAGTTGACACACTGGGCACCAACACATTTTTGGATTACTTTCCTGAATATAGATGCGAAGACGGGGGCGTAAACCAAAAGCGGAGTATGATCGGAAAGTCCTACGAAACTCGGCCATGGGATGCTAAAGGAGAATTCACAGGTGGGTGAACTCACTTTGCTGTAAAATTTTGCTCTTCGCAGTTTTGTACTGATATTGTGATGCTTTGTCCCCGATTTTTCGTAGAAGTTCTGTAGATTAAAAGTCTCCATGTTCTTCATGTAAAGCCATCTTCCCATCTTGGTACCTTTTTAATCTCTTTCGGCCCCTTTATTGTTGGTAATGTTTGTGGAAAATTGTTAGCTTATAAAAGATGAGACAATTGTGTCAAATAATGTTTAGGAGGCATGCTGTATTCTCAGCTGATGATTTACATCTATTGATCTTAAATTATCATAGTAGGGGTCAGAAAATCCTTTATGTTGGATCAATTTATGTCAACACTGCTTAAGTTTGATTTAAATTTATTTGCAATGGCAAATTGGCAACTTCTTATTGCAAATAAAGAGATTTACATATCTACAGAAAAATCATGTACCTCTTATGAGAAGTAAAAGTCAGAAAAATGGAATTATAGTAGTCAACCATGAAGTTTGGTTCATCCAGGGGTTCAATAATAAATAGATTAAAAAGTAAAAATGGGTTAGTTGAAGTAACTGGAAATTTTGCTCAACTATGTGGATGCTTTTGCTTTTGAAGGTTCTAGAACCAGATATGTAGGAAAATTAGGGCTATTGTGATCTTGTGTGGATGCACCACCTAACAATTTTTAGTTCCATGTGCAAGTAAGACAAAATGGTCCAACATAAAAGACAAACTAATAGGAGAAAAGACACTCTAAGTTTCATCATACCAAACTGTACTCCCTAATCCTTGAATCCTTGGGAAAAAAAAAAAATGATTCAATTAATTGTTTTGTAAGAGTGAAATCACTTCACTGAAGCTATACCAAATGTGTTACTCAAAACCAGATGAAATTTAAGATCTGTTGCGCGAAGTTGGAGCTTATACAAAAGTGTTATCCTCTTTGACAAAATACATTTTATGTAGTCGATTTTACGTAAATGTTTTATGCTACTCAATTGAATTTCTTTTTTCTTTTTTTTTCTTACCATAGTGAAAACTTTTTGGAGTTTTAGCTTGTTGAATATTTTACTGTTATTTTCCAACTCTTAAGCATAGTAAGATTATTATGCTTTTAATTTTTGAATCTTTTCTTAGTAAATGGGACCACATTATCACGTGGGTTAAGGAGGATATACTTAAGAATACGACAACAAGATTTGTAGAACAGAGTACCATAATTAATAAATAAATAGCTGTTTAAGAAAAGCTTGATTTAAAGCAAGGAATAATAATAATAAAAAAATCGAACCATAGCTTATAACAAGTGATTATTGCAAGGTTCAATGGATCCATAGATTTTATACTCATCTATTGATGGACTATCCCTTTTCTCTTTTGTGTTCTGATTAAACTAGTCAAAAGCTTGGACAAAGGCATGTTCTTCATTGATAATACATTTTTACTCCTTTTCTTTTTCCTACTTGCCAAAATATTTTATTAGTTTGGGAACATAGTAAGTAGTTCTAAAGGCAATAAGGCATTGATCACACATGGAGCTTTGTGCCAACTACATTAATTAATTAATTAATGACTTGGGATAGTTGGCACCAAAGTTCTTTCTCCTGCTCCACATCTAAATTCAGTTAAAAAATTTATTGAACTAGTGACCGTATCCAGTGCAGTTGATTAAAAATAAAAATATGATCACGCGAATCATTCAAAATTATTTTGTAATAAAGCTCATTAAAGCAAATGATTAATCATTAATCAAGTAACTTGCTTATTATGATTTCACTTTTATTTCTTCTTTTAACAACACAAACTTTAGAAAGAACTTGCAGGAAAAAGGAGGAGAAAAGGCTAGTGGTTTGGCATCACTGTAAATTGAAATGGCATTTTGAATCTCAAACAAAGAAACTCTATTGCAAAATGAAACTACAGTAGTACTTTTAGCACAGTGCTTCTCATATTATTACTTAATGAAATTATACTAAACAACACGATCAGTACATGTAATCGTATAGTTACATTAAACAGGCTCTTCAAATACTTGGTCCAAATCGTATAATACACAAAGATTCCGAGAGAATATTCCAGTTCCAATACGTGGCAACAAAACACGCGACAACAGCAATAACATAGAACGAACCGTATCCAGATTCTAGTTTTTTTTTTTTTTTTTTTTTTTTTTTTTTTTTTTTTTTGAAGTGAACAAGTAAAATTTCTCTTAGTTGTAGCGCAAAATGTGTGGATAGTGACTCAATTATTCTCCTATCGCATTTGGACCCAAAGTACTTTCCGGTCATTATTTTAAACTTGGGGACTACATACAATGTATAACTTTTGCAGGCTCTGTGTAAAATTAGAGAGACGTGTTTTACTTATTTTTGGTCTAAGAGTTTATTTGGTTTACCTATTTTAAATCGTAAAATTAGAATGAAATTTATTAATTTCAATAATTAGTGTGCCGAAATTGAATTTTGATTTTCATTTTACTCTGAAATGGAAATGATCAAATCTAGTTATAGTCCTACACAGGTTTAAATTCTGATTTCAAAATTCTCTCTAACAAACATCTCTATTTGCTCTTCATTTATTACTTTCCTCTCCCTTAATAAAAATTTTTTAGAAAAATTCTGGATGTTCCATTTATTCATTTTGATTTTTATTTTAATAATAAATTAAATATTTTTTGATAATTCGTAATTTTATTTTTCATTTTAATACAATTCAATTTTATCTTTCATTCTTATTTCAATCATGAACCAAATATGTCTCAATTGTTTATGGCTAGTTTATACGGAGTGTAATATAAAGATATTGCGAGGACTATTTATACATTATCCCCCTATGTTTATGATTTTGTATTTTTGTATTTGTTTATTGCAGCAAACGGACAACGACTTTGGCGCGTTGAGCTACGAATTTTTTGTTTTATGTCGATGTTATTGGATTTAATAGATTCCTTTTATAAGATTAAGTAACTTAAATTACTGCTTTTTAAAAAAATTTACTTTTTATTTTCAAATTAGATAAATGTATTTGTGTGGACCCAGCAATGAATATTAAATCTTTTGTTACCATTTGGATCTGCACTTATGAAATTATTTAATGTATAGTTATAGTACCGAATTTGTCATCTGTACCATTTGAAGCGTTAGTTCTATATTTTAGTTTAAAAATATTTACATAAACTTACTGATAATATGATTTATAATATTAATATGTACACATAATCGATTGCTTGTTTATTCTGATCTGATGCGGCGTGTAAATGCAGGGAAAATGTAATCGCAATAGATTTTGAGTTTTGTTTAATATTGCGAGAAATATTGTCGGATTTTCGGTTCTCCGTTTGTCGGTCTGAGCAAATATGATTTTGAGTTTCAAAACCGAATTGGTTCAATTTGGATTTCAGATTTGAGTTTCATCTATTATGTTTGAGCGAGTTCAAAATATTTTAAAAATCAAACCTCATTTGAAAATACCAACATAATAACGTGATAAGCACTCTACCATACAGAACACCATGTAGGTATATATAACAAGTGCAAATGAAAAAGAAATTATGAAAATGTTCGTTATTATATATAATATCACATTCCGCACATCATAATTAATCGATTATAATATATATTTTTTTTATAATTTTATTGAAAAACAGAGAAGTGTATTTTTACATATTTTTGCTCTAATCTTAGTTTATTTATATGTATTAGATTAATCTCAATATCAAACGGATACTTAGCTGGTAAGCATAATTTAATGTCACTATCTTTGTTCCCAATACACCAATTCGCGCAGACCACAGATGTAAACATCTGATCTTGATTGCTGTTCCTGCTAAGCTTTTAATTATTTACCCTAAACATTGCTGTCGAAGTCACTGTGGCTTTATCAAATCAATCGTGTCGGAAACTACAACGTGTTGAATTTGATTCAAAGTAATCTACAATGAACAAGACAAATTATAACTTATTCAATATTATCGCCATCAAATTATTGATATATATATCAATAGTAAGATACCAGATGAGATCATTGAAAGAGGGTCTGATCCCAACTACATTGTAGATAAAACAGTAGTTTAATTTAAAGAGTTTTATTCTTTTCGGTGGTTGTGGACATTCTCTGTGCACTTAAATTTTGTGAATAAATATTTGAGTGTTAATACAATGTAATTAAAAGCTAAGGATGCACCACTTTGATCTTGTGTGTATATTATCGGATAATGTACCACGAGTATATATAAATATATTTATATACTAGACACAATAGAGACTTGGGAAATAGGTTTTTTAAGAACAAAAAATATTTGGAAAAGTTGACTCTTAATGCGCGAAGAGTACATTTTCGTGTTTTACATGCGAAGGTGTGATTACGGCGAAGACGTGCCATGGTGATCTTCTTATCTCATGAGACTTTATCAAATTTGGGTGTTTCACATTTTTTGAATATGGAAACTAACTTTATGTCCAAGCATGAATGTGCCCCACTTGTTGTGCTTCATATTCTACAATAGCAATTTTTTTTTTTTTAAAAAAAAAGGGACTTGTTGTGTTTGGTTTTGTAGCATTTCTAGCGCAATAAATCTCCGTGTTAATAAACCCTACTTAGATCGACCATTTCTAACACAAATAACAAAGCGCTTAATGCATGGTTCTTTCAGAATAAACCCTACTTGAGCTAGGATTCAATTTCTACCTAATTTTTTTTAACCGTATGAACAGTATCCGATCCGACCCCGATCCGACCCTGATCCGAATAGGTAACGTCATTTTTATGGCTTATAAGACATTTATTAGACAATGATGTGTGGGTAAGATGGACTCTGGAATTTTCCAGTAACGCGGAGAATTTTTGACTCTTGCTCGATGCAACAGCTGTGAGGAATATGACTCGTACGATCGGGTCCAAATTTGTTCACTCGATTATTGTTGTCTCTCCCTTTGGTGCACCCAACTTAAGTTGTTAGACCCATAGCTCATTTATTATTAAATTATTATTTTTGTCCACAGAATAATTTTGGTCCACAATTTTGGTACCCTTTAGAGCTGTAAAAAAGTAGGGGATTTTTTGCTTTGGTGTTTATTATTATTATTATTATTATTATTATTCGAATAAAATATTGTAGGCACTTTGCTTTGTTACAGAAAATTTGAAGCAAGCATGGACTGGATGAGATTGCAGAATAAATTTTTAGCTAGAAAATGTATTTTAATATTATATATATCATGCCAATATACTACTTTAGAAAGATGTAACATATTTTTTAATTAAAAAATTTTCAAAATTATTTGTCAGGAGAGTTAATTTCTATGAAAATAGAGACACATTCTTTCGCAGCAAAGTAAATGAAATTGACTACTTTTGGATGTTTCCTATGTTATCATTTTAGAGAAACTACATATGAAATTAACCCCTCTGTTACTCTCTCTCTCTAGATCTCTCTCTCTTTTGTAGGGAGTTGTTTGGTGTTTGTGGTGTGGAATCATCAAGTAAGCAGGAACATGCATGGTCTCCTTTGTTTTTTTTTTTTGGTCTTTTGCTTTTGCTTATTGTTATTGGTCTTTGCTACTTGTCCCTTTCTATGTCTTGTTGTTTTTTTTTTTTTTTTTTTTTTTTTTTTTTTTGATTATATAAGGATACATCCAATTTGAGCAGGAGATACAATAGAGAAAAACAATAGGAGGGCAGAGAAGGACCATGCATAGCGATGGGCCTTACCATTCAAACTTAGGGGCAAATACAGTGTAGTTGAAGATATATGCAATTGAAAATATAGTAATTGTACTCACATGCATCATGTTTGGTTGGATGTAGTAGAAAGCGCTGCAGCTATAAATAGTTTGTTTGGTTACATATAATTGAAAAATAATTTTTAGAATTTTATCATTTCATATATATGATCGTGTGATTGTCTCCTATACAAAAAAAAAGAAAAATATTTTTTATTTAAAAAATAATTAAGGAGGTAAGTATATTTTTTGTTTAAAGTTATTCTTTTCAACTGCTACAGTTGGATCTCTTCCCGCAGTTCTTACTACAAGAGTTGGAGTTAAATACACTAAGCCAAATACCGAATTTGTATTTGTATGTAGTTATAACTACATTACAATTACAACTGCATATAACCAAACAGTCCGTAGTGAAACGACCAACTGTGAGTATTCTATTTCTAAAAGAAATCCACAATAAAAATCTTGACAGCGAAGAGGTGCCTTTAGTTTTCAAAGAAAACAAGTCATGCAGTACTTGACTCCCCCAAAATTAGAAAGTTGTGGGCAATTGCCAATCACAAGTTCCCACTAACATGCCATCTCCAAATGAAATGAGCGAGTCATAGGAATCGGACAGGGAGGTGGTGGTTAATATATACGAAGCACAACTCCCTTCTCATGTTGTACAAATTTTAAATCATGTACGTTATTATTCTCAGAAGAAAATTTTCACCTAACACGTAACTACTGTTTTTTTTTTTATTTTTTTTTGAGAGAGAGAGAGAGATATAGGTAGCATGCTATCTGTTTCGTTTATTTTATTTAAAAATAAATTTAGCTGGAATGAATTAGGATTCGAATTTAGGTCTCGGATACCAACCACAAAGTCTTTTGCCATTTACTCTAAGGACGATCGGTAATACACAACTATTGTTAGAAAAATATTTAACTGTTTCACTTCGAGCGTACATAGAAAATTGTAACACGCGGTTTGGAGGGAGCAAAAAGGAGAGAAAACAAAAGAAAAAGAAAAAGAAAAAGAAAAAGAATATTTTTTCCCTCATTTGGATTGAAACTTGAGAAGAAAAAAAGAGAAAGAAATGGAGAGAAATGACGAACTATGTTCTCATTTTTTATTTCCTTAGTCTAAACGACATGAGAGATAATTATTATATTATACATATTCCTTTTCTTTTATCTTCTTGTTCTCTCCATCCAAATAAAGCATATAAATGAGTTTGACGATTGAAAAAAAAAGAAAAAAAAAGAAAAAAAAAAAAGGGGCATGGTGCACCACCGTCCACTCCACTGTACGGGCCGGGCTGTGCTAGATCATGGGCCGAGTTGGCGCGGCCCAATACGGACCATGGAATGTGGTGGTTAACTAACTAAAAATAAAATAATTCACAATAAACTTTAATTTGCACCCCTGTTGTTTGATTTATTTTTTATTTTTTCTCTTCTCGTATAGTTCAAAATGATTATGCTTAATTATTATATAATTATTAAATAAAGTTAATTTATTATTCTATTTGATCTTAAATTTCTTTTAGTAAAAGATAGAAATATAATCATAAAGTGTGTTAAGTGTAATTTTTTAAACTATATGTTAGCAAAATGAAAATGAAACTAAAGTACAGTGTGGGCAAATTGAAGTTTACCAAATAATTTACAACTCATTATGGTTCGGTTACGGTGTATTCGTTATATACCCGACCCGCACCCGAATATCTCGCTCACCATCAACACCTCATCGAAGAAGCTATACGGTCCCATATAGCGTTTGTAGGAAAAGCCACCGACTCGGAGCTAGGGTTTCTTCAAAGGTTAGAGTTAGGGTTAGGGTTTTTTAAGAGATCGATATTGCTAGAGTTTTGCTTCTAATTTGAGCCTTTTCCCCCAATTTCTACTGTTGTTGATTGCAGGATTCGTCTCTCCACTCCTCCAATGGCGACGGAGACGAAGCCCGCGGCGTCCGAGGACGCGAAGATCGACCTTTTCGAGGACGACGACGAGTTTGAAGAGTTTGAGATCGACCAAGGTGAAACTTTTTTTCTTTTTTTTTTTACATCGCAATTGCTAGATTATCGACTTGGTTTTTTTTTTTTTTTGGTTAAATTTATCAATATTCGATTAGGGTTTGTTTGATTCAAACTTAGGGCTTGCGTAAATTAAAAGTTATAATATTTCATGCAACGAATTGCTGCACAATAACGGGAGAGCAATATTAGTAATTTAGTTGCTTATTGATGTGAATACCCTAACCCTGCCCTTGCCCAAGGGTGGTGAACAAGAAGTGCCATTGCGTTTGAGAGTCCGACGCATCACATGGTATTGCTAAATATAGGCCTCTTTTTGTTATTAAATCTTTGGTATTACTCTTTTTACGGCATTTTAGGGCATATTCTAATTGAAATAAATTACTGCAATCAAAGTTCTGATAGTAGAAGCTTTAGTTGGATTGCAAGAGATTTGATATTCCAAGTTTTGAGCACGATCGAGTTCTCGTTAGTTATCGTTAGTAAATTGTGATTCAGAGTAAATTGCTTAACTAATAATCGATTAAATTAGTGGCCAATTTAGTTTTGGCTTGTTTATATCTGAATTTTTATTTAGCTGTATCAAATATTTAGTTGAGTGGGGGTTCTTGGGTCAGATTTAATCAAGGTTATGTTTGGGCATGCGTGTGGTTTCTTGGGTTTTGTTTGAAAGTAAATACAATTGTTTTGGCCTATGTCACAAATTTGACCCATGGATGACCTACCATCAACTTGTACCCTAGACAACAACAATATGGGGGGGGTTTGTTCACTTCTTTCTGTTTATATCAGTACAAAAAACCTGTGTACAGGACTTTTTTTTTTTTTTTTTGTTATGAACGAAAAGATAAGGTAAATATTGTTTTTACTGCATTCACCCTCATATCTTAGTTGTTCTTGAACGGTTGAGGTATCAGCATATCTTGAAGCGCTTGATCTGTCTGACAATGGCAGGCACACAGTGGTGAGGAGTATTGTTGGCTGTATAAAAAACTGAGCTGCTGCTTTAGTTTTGTTTCTCCTTTATTTTTTTTTCTTTCCAACTTGCTTCTGAGGATAATTTTAGTTATGCTATTGAATTGTTTTGCTGTTTACTTTGTAGAGTGGGATGAAAAGGAAGAAGGTAAAGAAACTACACAGCAGTGGGAGGATGATTGGGATGATGATGATGTTAATGACGATTTCTCTCTCCAGCTTAGGAAAGAGTTGGAGAGCAATTCCGAGAAGAGTTAAAGTTGCGTGGAGCAGCATCTAAGCTATGCAAGAAGGAACTAATACCAACTATCCTGCTGTTACTGTTTTTTTGTTTCTCATCTCCAAAGAACATTTGAAGAGTCTTTCAAAATATTTCCAAGTACTTTGTATGGGATTAGTGCTTTGATTTGGCTGGTACCTTATGTGACAGTATACATTGTTATGATATTGTGGTAGCTACATGTGGATCGTTTTAAAATGTTTAATTTGTTATGTATGTCCATTTGAGGTGAGATTTATTGTGGTTTGTTCTTGCAACCCACACAATGTCATGGAGTGCGTATTTAAACTTTTGAACCTCGGAGGCATTAACATGTCTACATTATCAGGTTAATAATTGATAAGGCGAGTAACAACTGAAAGAGGTGGACTTAAAATTTTTCGCGTTTCTTTGGTAGGACGGGTAGTGGTAGGTTTCTCCATTGTTGGATTTACAAGTTATGAAGTCCTTTATATTTTCTGTTTATTTTAATAGAATAGAACACTGGAAGAACACATACACAAATGCCTGCGGGAAAAAAAGAAAAGAAAAGCGAAAAAAAAGTTAAAACTTGGAAAGTGACCAGAATTTCACATTTTTTTCGTTTTCGTTTTCTGATACCTCCCTGCAGTAATTGTTTGTGGCTTATCACTCAATGAGTATCAATGGACTCGTATTAACCAAATCTTCAAAGGCAAAATACTTGTCATCGCGTTAACCCGAATACCGTATATTACTTTTCTTACAATACTTTTCTTACAATAATGTCTCACAATGAGATTGAATCAGAACAAGAATGCAAGGCCTTTTTGAATAGGAATTATTAGAATGTGCAGATATTAATATTAGCTATGTACTAATGGCCTGCTTCTAATTCTTCAGGGTATGTGATGCATATTCTGTAGTCCTAGTCTTCTCTGAGCATCCTCAAATATCTCTGTTAGATACTGCTTCACTCCATTATCAGCAAAAACATGCTCAATCGCCTTCCGAGCTAGCTGAAGCATGTCACCCTTGTTGAGCCCTTGGGTGCACAAAACGAATTATAAATAGGAATCACAACTAGTTAAAATATAATGTCTTTCGCCAGTTATAAATAATTGCAAAGAGTTAAAACAATGTCTTTTACCAAATGTCACGGCAACAAGGTAGTACTCATTCGACAGGCTTGTAGAGAACAGACCCGGATCGTCGGTGCACAGGACCAGTGGGTGCTGTGCCTTGTACAGATCAACTGCATATACAGTATACTAGCAAAAACATATTAACTTTGACTACGTGCTTTTACCCACTTTTTAACCTCTCTGTTTCTGTTTTCACAACTTTGCACCAGATTTTTGCTTCTCAGACAAAACTGCCCATTATTCTAGTTCTGATCACATGATATGGGCACCGAACGAGTAGTAGAGGGATTTAAAAGGATCTGGCACAAATTTGCGAAAACAGATAGAGGCCCTGAAGTTGCAAAAGAGACGAAAAGAAACTATTGTTGTTGGGTTTTCTTTTTCTTTTCTTTTTTGTGAAGGGGACATGGAAAACGAACCAAAATGATGAAATTCCACAGAAGGAACTCTCTCAGTTCGGACATTAGATGTCAAACATATCTCAACCTACAAGAATTGTAAATCAGACCACGGGAAAAAAAATGATTGAAATTCATCTGACGGCAATCCAGGAAAATGAAAAAGAGAGCATTGAACAAGAATGAAATATAATCACCGGAATCTTTAGTGACTTGAGCCTTCTCCATTCTTCGTCTTCAAGGCAGCAAACATGGCCCATTCTTTGAGGAAAGAAGTCCAGCATTGCTTGGATCTCTTTCCTGTTAGGTACCTACAAACACCAAATATTCAAAAGAAAAGCAAATTGGTTACAAAGTCTTACTTTGGATTCTTATCCATTGTATTAGGAAGGCTAATTACATATCCATAATAGATCTTTATCGAGAGACCTCTCTGCAGTGGACAGTAATAGGGCAAGGATAATTATATACATATATATATATATATATATATATATATATATATATATAAAATAAATCTTTGTTCAGAGACCTCTCCACAGTGGATGGTAATAGGGAGTCCTAAATCCTTGGCATGCTTTAGAGCCGGGAGGAAGGTCTCCCTACAAAACAATGTATACAAAAGAAGAGATTACAATAATATACATATGTTTAAATATTCTATTCAAATCGAATAGCCATCACATATCTGTACTCAAAAGAAAAAAAAAGAAACTATAAAATTTTACCACTGCCCAATAACAGGATTGCCAGAAAGATCGATACCAACCACCCCAAAATCCTTCATCTCTCTTGCCAAGTCAATCTGCAAATTTTATGAATTCAAAGCAGTGCAAAAGGTGACTAGGTAAAGAATTTATGACAAAAAACTGAAACATCGAAGAGAGAGAGGAGCTGACTGAGGCCCCATACATACCGTCTCCATTGCTGCTTCAGTAGTCTCACGACGGTCAATACTTAGAAGGAGACGGATAAAAATTCGTTTTCTCTCTATCTTGCCATGTGTACTGCTTGAAACTGCAGATTCGAGACAGTTCTCCCTGCTCGAGTTGATGAAAGCAACATCGACAGTATCAACAGATCTTAGACCATCAATTACTGCTTTCATGTAGGAGCGCTTGGTCATCCCTTTAGCTTCATTTTTCTGCAAGATTACAAAACCCGCAATATTGAAATGCACACACATAGTCCATTTTGTTTCATATAGTTCATAAAAAAAGTTGAATAACACACATCAAGAATACCTTCGGAGTTGTTCTTAGCTCTAAATAGACGACATTTTCAGCTGCAAAATCTTCAACAACCTTTTCTCACAATACAATGAGTCAAAAGACTTATTACTATATTTTGAATTCCCAAGAAAAAGCGCAGTGGACATACTTCTTTAGTGATTCTTGTTACTGTTTCATGGTCAGTTGTAAGTATGTGATACAAATCAAAAAGCTGGAAGCACTCTGGCAATGATCTACCATCTGCATCGAAAAGATACAAAAGAATGGATAAATTGTCAACTTAGATTCGGTTTTTTTTCATAAAATTAACAAAATAGTCAACTCTTTATCTATCTGAAAGTTACTTATTCTGATTGATAAGTAACAATTTATCAAACTTATAAGCACGACGTGAAAATTGCTAACTTGTTTTGTTTTCTATTAGTGATGACACTCGCACCCGTTGACTGACAGTACTTGCAGATAATATAATTTAAGACCTAAGCAATACAATAGAGAGTAAAATGCTTAAATACAAGTTGACCAAAAGAATTATGTTTTCTCTTACTCACTTTTCATGATTACATGTTTTACGTCTTCAAAAACGATGACCCCCTTTTCACCCAGCCCTTTTGCGAGTTCTCTAAAAAAGAGGAAGAAAGATAACAGGGGAAAAGGGTCAGGTACAAGTTGGTACTCTAACAACAGAAGCATATATCTTATTCAATATGCATCAAAGATTTCTACTCAGTTTATAGTAGCACTAAATTCAGGGTATGAATGAACGAAAAGAAGCACCATGCATGAGGCACGCAGTACAGAAATTATTTTAACCACCTTAACCTTTAGTGGTACAAAATGAGCTGGACTAAGTTGTTGGACAGCATTAAATTTCTACATCTAGCTAATATAATACATTTCGCCGAATAATTGACAACTTCAAGATCCACACTTCCAAAAAAAAAATCTACTTCTTTTTAAATTAGCACGTAAGGAAATTTGGCTAACTAATAAGGAGAAAGAGGGTGAAATAGACAATAACTTAATATGCAATGTAGAAAAGCAGTTTCCAGTTCTAGTTAGAGCACTATAAAGAAGCATATATTTGAAGAAAAAGACCTTGAATACTCGTACCTATAAGAACATATTGAGATATAACCGACATAGGACACTTTTGAAAGTATTGCGCCTTAATAATCAATATTCCTATGCATCTTAGAGTGCCTATAGTAAAGATTCATGCAGTTGAAATGCAATATAAACCACTGAGTGCTGAGAAACCAAAAAATCACGAATTTTGTATGTTTTTCTTTTTACTACCGCAATCAAGTGGGTTCCAAATTTAACAGTCAATACCTGGCGTTCACTTGATTAGCAATCTAGAAAAGCCAAAATTAGTTGAAGTTCTATTTGTAAACATTGAGTATCCAAATTAAGATGAATCTCATTATCTAGTGAAGCATCATATACTACATATTAGTATATCCAGAGGTGATTTTTTTGCTTTCCATATAAATAACTCAGATGATATAAAATGTAGGGATTTTCAATACGAGCGCACTAAGTTAATTAAGAGTAGAATTATCAAGCCTCGTACTAGCATATGTTACATATTTTTTTTCTTTAATTTATATATATTCTCCCTCTCCAACTTCTTTAATTACAACGCACCCAAAATTTAAAAAAACAAAGATACATTAGCAAATTTACAGTCCAATCAGGTGCTTATAGTGTTTCTATCTCTGAATTATCATGAGAAACCCTAGTAACATAGAATGGCTACTAAACCCATTCTTTTCAACAATTATGTCTATCTACTCCTTAAAAAAGCCACTTTTTCTTAGAATTAGGCTATAACCAACAAAACCCCATACATTTCAGAGGATTTATAGATTGAGCACAAGAAACTGATGATTCCTACATAGAAAAATAAGCCGTAAAAACAGAGTTTGCGATTCATAAATACTCTTCGCAATGGATCATCAAGCTACAATTCTGTGTGAAATCAGTGCCTAGAATCAAAAAGAAAACAAACGGGTCTGCATGAATTCCTAAGAAGGTGAATTGGGTCCTGAGATACAACTCAGATTAGTGAGAAATTAAGGTGATGACAACAAAATTAGAGAGGAAATTAGAGAGGAGGGGGAGCTCACAGTAGAGTGGAATCCCTAATGGAGCCATTTAGGTGTGCGTGGAGCTCAATTTTGGGAATCGCATGGCACCACTCCCTCATCCCCAAATCCATCTCTCTCTCTCTCTCTCTCTCTCTCTCTCTCTCTCTTTTATCTCTCGCGGCGCGCCTAATTTTCTTCTGGGAGTAGTAGTTGGGAGTTGGGACTCTGAGAAAGGTCGGGATCTTATATAGACAAGTAACGTAGGTGAAATTACTGAAATACCCTTCCCTGGGACCTCAGCTATGGCCCATGGACCACTTTGGAATAAGACCCCACTACTTTTATTTCTTTTGACCGGACACCCGTCTGTGGAAGCAAAATTTAACAATATTTTTGGGTCTAAGCACATGGTATCATACTATCATGTAACTCTTTTTTTTAAAGCTATTACCAATGTAAGGTGTTAGGAATTAAACCCATAACCTCTCTAATAAGAGAGAGCAGGTGATACCAACCACTAGGCTATGTTCCCATCTGTGGTATTCAACAACTTATTTCTTCACATGATCCGAGAAAGCTCATTTATCTTTCTATAGTACAAAATGGAGCTTATTGGTGCTCCAGTTTGATCTTATTCTCTGCTTTATTTTGGAATCCATTTTTACCCATCTATGCATGCTTCCATTTCTGAACTCATCAGCTATTTATTCTTAGAAATCCCCAGTTTATGATCAATGTTGACTCATATTGTGACTGTGCAAGAGAAGCCCCACCACTGCCCCAGTGACAAAATCAGTTTATTTAATATTCATACTTAATAAAGGGGGAAAAAAAAAATAAAACTTAAACACTCTGGGTCGCCCCAAAACAAATAGAAAAGATGCTGGGCATAATCCTCCAATAAGGAAATTCATGTTTACCTAGCCACCTTAAACCAGGGGTCTCATGTGCAAAGTGCTGCAGCTACATATATTTACTCTCACTTTCAGAAAAAAATAAGAGACATAAAAGAATTTATGATGTTACATGCCCTTAAAGCTGAAGATAAAAATGCTAAGTTCTTCTAGTACAATGGATAACTAAAAAGGTTTGATGCATCACGTCCTTCAATATAATCTGGAGAACTATACTGCTAAAGAACTCTCCAGAAGAATTTGATCTATACGAAACATACATGATAAACAAAACCATGGGACCCTGCAAGCGCTCGTGTAGGTGAAAAGGCATCTCTGTAGTATCTCATTCATGTAAACAATCAACTCGCATGGTCAATTTTATGGCCAAAAAAAGAAAAAAAAAAAAAGAATAACAAGAAAAAACGGCGGGTATTTATCATATAAAACAAGCAACTGGATCAGTGCTGAGAAGCAGTAGTCTGGACCAACGACGATCCAATCTGAAGCATGAGAGGATATACCGGAGTGAACTCCTTATCTCCTCGAGCCCTAACTTTCATCTCATAGTCATCTAGCGTCGCCTTTATTCCTTTCCACACCTGATCCTCCCCTTGCGAATCAAGCCACAATGAGTACTGAAGTGGTGTGAGCTTGTTCCTCTGCAAGGGGGACTGCAACTCATCAGGCCCGCGAGAGTAGAGGTGGTGGAGTATTACACTTGGCGGCAAATCTTGAAGGAGTGGTGATCCTCCGATCTGAGACGTCTCCAAGAAGATGAGGGGCCGGAATGCACGGAGGGCCCTGTAGGGGGGACCGAGCTGCTCCACTGGGAAGAGGTTCTGGCCCACGGCAAGCTCGAGCTCAGCCATGTCCCTTGCCATCCGCAACTTGCCTGATTCTGAAAGAGGCCGTATGAGGGCAGCGTGCCTTATGAAGAATATGAGAACCCGTGAAGCCATTCTGCGGGCAAGTTGAGTGCACAGGGACTCAGACCGAACAACAGAGGATGAGGAAGGAGGAGGAAGCAGCTTTGAGAGGAACTCGGAGCGGAAGTGGAGTGCGGATTTCTGAAGCTCCTCCATGTAAGGGGATGCATTATTGTTGTTGTCATGGGCCCCATCAAAGTCGTAGTCGTGGATTTGGAGGATGCATGATTCGAGGCGGTCGAGCATGGACTGGAAGAGGGAGGTGACAGGTTCACAGGCGACGCTGTAGATGGCAGCGAGTGGTTGGGAGAGAGCGTCGGATGCAGCAGGGGGGAGGCTTGAGGCGATGGTCGAGATGCGAGCGTGGAGCTCTTGGAGGTGTTGGCAGAGAGTGAAGTTCTTGAGTTGGGCCACAGTTGCCGGGCCTGTTACTTGGCGGGCTTCAGGGCCGGTGGATATCTGTAGTCATTATGTAGCGGCATCAGATGACTAATGTAAACCGTAAGCAGTCAAAAAATCAAATGGAAGAGATTATTATTTGTGTCGAGACATATAGGAGTATTTATGCTAGGAAGTATGTAGATTAGTCGGTAGAATGAATCGGAATTGCAATATAGTAATAAGATACAGCAACATATAGAAAATCCAAACCCTTAATGAGTTTCGTAGGAATTTCAGAACCACAGTAAATTAAAAGAGCCAAAACATGTAACCTCCAACAAATTTTACAGCAGCAAAATCCTTTACCGAATCAGATTCAGGAGAAAAAATAATCTGACTGGATATAACATAATAGAGAAACCTGTGATGGTCTCCCAAACCTAGAAGATGTCATATGACAGAATGTAGAATTGTAGAACTAAATTAAATTGAGACTATATACCTCAAATGAAGGTCCTTCAAAACGTTAACATACAAGCACGTTTGAATCACATCTAACAATAACAGTCACAGACGCTACGCTGCCATTCAAGCAGAGTCACGCTATTTAACCAAAACAAAGATAAAAGATAGAGAAGAATCACGAAGCTACCAGTTGTCCAAGTATACACATAAGAGGTACGTACTAAAACAATGATAAGTTTGCTACATTGAAAGGAACATTTTCCAGAAAGCTAAAAATGTTAGGACAAGCCATATTATAAGTCAGCACCATACAACTCAAACTACAAATATATCAACAAACAACTTATGATAGGAGTGGCAAGTTATTGTTGCAAAATATAAATTGCTTCTAGCAGATACCTGGTATTCAGCTCTCTCAGCCAGCAGGAGCAAAACCTTTTTAATCTCACGCAAAACAAGAAGTAACAGGTGTCCATGGGTCCTAACAACTTCGATCTCTTCTTGGATGCGTGATATGATTCTCGAGATCTGGTCCTTCGAGGGTATGCTTCCACGGCTGGATACTGGAAATATACTATTAACATAGTCGGAGAGGCGGCTTAGGCAGAGAGCTAAAAAGGCCGTCTGGAAAGTCTCAATGGCAGCCATCATTTGATCTTTTCCTTCTTGATTGAGAGCTGGAAGAACACCCTTCACATCAGTATCTCGTGAAATTCTTTCTAGCAGGTTCTCTACCATCGAGAACAGCCTTGGGTACCCAATAGTAAATATTTCCTTGACGAAGCTTGAAGCAGTGCAAGCGGACTTCATCTGGCTTGCAAAAGCTTTCACAAGAGCTTCCCATACTCGCTCTGTCAATAGAGGCTCCCCCTCCTGTACAATAAAAAGCATCCGTAATTCCAAGAAAACAACAATAGTAATAAAAAAAAAAGCATAATCGTAGTATGGATAATAATAACAAATATTTCGATAATACAACATAAACAGATGATTATGAAAAAGCCATTTTTCTACGTCATAGCAACACATAGTCATGATTTGCTATTAGGATTCAATCGACACCATGGTTATTGTGTATTTTATAAGTCGAACAAATCAATTTTGCCAGATCTCAACCGTCGTAAGAAGATATCTCGGAAACGTAAGAACAAGCGACTACTCAAATCGATCATATTTATTCCGAGCATTGCAGAATAATTCTAGATATATACAGCCACCATTTTTTTGATGAGAATGCAGGGATCGGTGAGGAGGAAAGATCAGAAGTAGCTTCACCTGCCACACTTCCTGGAGGAACAAGACCTGCGTAAAGGGCACCTTCTTCTTGGTAAGCACGGTTTGCAATTGCCACACCGCCGTCACGACCCGATGCAGCTCGTCCGCGCACTGCTTCATCCGCTCCCACAGCGCCTCCGCGGCCCTCTTCCCCGCTCCGATCTGCGGCGTGCCGCTCCGCTGCACCCCGCCGGGCCCGCCGAACCCGGAGGAGGCGGAGATGGCCTTCATGTCGAGGGCGGCGGCGACGCTCTTGGCCCCGGCGGCCCTGTACTTGGCGACGAGGGCGTCGACGGCGGGGCGGAGCTCGCCGAGGTTGTAGAAGACCTGGAGGCCGCCCCAGACGTCGTTCTGGTTGGAGGCGTCCATGCCGCGCTCGACGGCGGCGGCGGCGTCGGCGCGGAGGGCGGCCTCGGCGTCGGCGAGCCAGCGCATCTCGTCCTCGACGGCGGAGATGCCGGCGAGGCCGCGCTCGTCGTAGATCTGGCGGATCTCGCGGTGGATCTCGGCGGCGCGGGCGAGGTCGAGGCGGGCGTCGGAGTCGCGGAGGCGGAGGCGGGCGGAGAGGCGGAGCAGGCGGGGGGACAGCACCTCCGACCGCAGGTGCCGCTGCAGCACCCGGATGGCCTCGTGCAGGGACTCCGCGCGCGACGCCGCCGACCCGGACGACAGCGCCTGCGACGAGAACCGCGACGAGTCGAACTCCGGGGACAGGAACGCCGAGAACACCGGGTCCGACGCGAACGAGTCCAGCGGAGACGAACTCGGCGCCGCGCTGGTGGCAGGCTCCCCGCTCCCGCCCCCGCCCCCGTCTCTGAAGGTCGGGAGCTTCTTCAGAGGGGAGGAAGACGGCAGGATCCGGGGCGACGCCATGGCTGCTTGGTGACTGGCAGGCAGATCTCGTCGCTCCCTGCACTGCACTGCCCCGACCCTTCTTCGATTCGAAGACTTCCTCCTTCCCTTTTCGCTTCTGGAGCTCTTCGGGCTTTTATTAATTATCAATTAAGTATTATTATTATTTTTATTATTATTACATGCTAATTTGTTACGAGATACTTTGGCATAAAAAAAATATATCATTTCAGATCAAATTCTGTTTTTTTAATATTAAATATTTAACTTATATTTATATTTGAGTTTTAATTTTTTTTAAGGTGAAAAATTGCATCATATATATATATATATATATATATATATATATATATATATATATATATTAGTTATACTTTTCTATTATCTCACATGATGCAATAAAAAGTGATATATATACTCTATTATATTATTTTTAGAAATTATATATATTGCTTTTTCCGACAAAATATTAAGAATTGCAAACATGTATTTCAAAAATATTATTTGTATTTGTTGGTATAACTAAGAGTACTATTTACTTTCTGTTTGGTACAAAAGCTAAATAAATTTTAATTATGTTTTAAGCTAGTAACTAGAAATTGTATTTTTAGATTAGGAATGAATAGGATTCTGATTTGCATTTTATTATCTGTTTATTTATTTTATTTCCATGTGATCATGAAAGAAGTTAGAGAGAAAGAAATAGATTAGAAAAAAAAATTACATATACTTGGGAAATACAAATTATAACGTACTCGACCTCAAATTATCTATTTAATTTAATAAAATTATTTTTAATAATTTAAAATTTAATCACATCATCATAATTTTTAATATTGAAAAATAATAAGAAATTATGATTTGTTATTTCATCGAATTTATTTAGGATGCCAAATCGGGTGTTACAAACAGTGAAGTAGCCACCGAGCCGGGGCCAAAAATCGTGTTGAAAGAGTTTCTCTCAGGTGCGACGCACTGAAGCTTCGTTTCCCGCGCCATTCTTGCTAAAACCCTCGACGCCCCTTCTGTCGCTCTAAAACCCTAGAATTTAGGGCTTTTTATGGCGCTCGCCTCTTCGCTTCCTCCTCTCGAGCATTCCTTCTAGGGTTTTTACTCTCTTCCTCCTCTCCTCCTCCATGAATCTCTCTCGCGCCTTCCTTCGTCTCCTTTCCTCCTCCTCCTCCTCCTCCTCCTCCTCTCCCCAATCCCACAAATGGCTCTTACTCCGCCGCATCCCCATCGTCCCTCCCCACTACTCCGCCCTCTCCTCCGCCGCCGCCGCTGCCGCCGCTTCCCCAACAAAGCGCCCCTCCTACAATCGGAAGCCTAAGCCGAAGCCGGAGCCGGAGCCGGAGCTGGAGCCGGCGCCCGCGCCGGAGCCGGAGAAGGACTCTTCTCTAGGGCTTACGAGCTCCGGGTGGAAACCCCAGGTTCAGAGGGAGAAGGGGCCCTGGGAGCTGCCGCGGCCCAGCACGATCCCCTTCCAAGCCAAGGTCGCCAACTGTGTGCAGTTCGTTGGAACCATCGGCGTCCCCGTCCAGCTCCAGAGGCTCCCCGATGGCCAGTTCACCGCCGTGTCTGTTCTCGTCTGCAAGAACACGAATGGCTTCCTACATTTCTGGTATGGACGCGAACTTATCTTTATTGTCAAATATATGTAGAAATTGATGGGAACATTTGTACTAGAATTAGAGCTAGATTGTTATTATAGAGAAGCGCATAACGTTTCTTGTAGCAAGTACACCAGATTGTTGCCAAGATATGCTGATGTAATCTGGGTCAATCTTGATTGCCGCGCTATCACCTTTCTTTAATTCATTTTGTTGCATTCATATTGTTGGAAGAAATTACGTCCTCGATTTATTGTATGATGGCTCTTCTATCTGTTTCAGTGCTCTTTTCCTTGTTGAAATAGTTGATACTTCTGTATCTTTGATTATCTTCATTGCGTCTTAACATATCTGGAATCTGTTTCACAAAAAGATCGTAATTATTTGTTTGGAATTCTTCTGAAATTTTTATGAAAGAATAGCCAACTTTAACACATTTTTCTCTTTCGCATTGAGATGATCTCAACCATGTAGTTCTTATTCCTTTTCAGGATTCCTGTTATATTTCAAGATGATTTGGCACAAATAGCTGCTTGCCATCTGAAGGAAAATGACCTCGTGCATATAGAGGGAGAGCTAAGTGGAGATGCACCACCATTCCAAGATAAAGGTTCTCAAGCCAACATTCAGGTGTGATATCTTGTGTTAGAATAATTGACATCATTTTTCCCATTACCTCTTTGTCGGGGGAGAAGAAATACCAATATGGCATGCATAGGATATGAGGATTTTTATCCCTCATTCAATTGATTTTGGGAGCAAAAGGATGAGCCTTTTTGTTCTCCAACTTGACAACTTTCACCATTTATTAATTATTTATTTTATCAGACATGGGAATTGCTTAGGACTGTTGTATAAGTATATTCAGCTGCTGACTTGCTGCATGGCATGCGATATCTGCTGAGTTCAAAACTTGGAGTCTATATTGCCTCCGGAGATTCAAGTGGCTTCTTTTACTTTATTCTATTATACTTAATTGGCCTGGCATTTTTAGGTCAGGCAAACATATTGCTAGTTGTGCCTAATAATTTCTCAGGACGGGTGACCTCTTGTATATCTACACGTACATGCCTACATAGTACATACATGTTGCATTTATCTTTTCTGTATGGGTTGTTGCAGGGGTGAAGGATCTCTATAGTATGATTCTTTTAACCTCTAGGTAATATTTAATCATGCACCATTAGATTTGACCATCTGTTGAGTCGTTTAACAATGAATTTGAGTACTTGGACTTGCACCCAAAAAAAAAAAGTTTATATGCACATATTCATTGTAAACATGTGCCTCATTTATACGCTTGTCAATCTGTATAGACAAAAACGCATATGTAGAAATAATGAATGTATATATGCACATCTCACTATTAGCAATCATGCCCTTAGTAATACTTGCTTCTCTTACAGTGCTGGGCGGTTTGCTCTTGTTTGCATCTTTATTTTGATTAGGCTGACTGACTAAAGCATATACATTAACTGACACCTGAATTATGTTTTCTGTAGATTTTAGCTCATAGCGTAAGTTTCGTGCAAAATGAATGTAAAGAGAAGGACAGCAAAGTAGCAGACAAAAAGGATGCTGTGAAGCCTAATCATTCTGGTAATTTTGTCCTTCATGACTCAACTTTAATTTCGTTAGTCATATCTTGCTTGTTGGAATATCTTTAACTTTTGGAGATGATAATGATAAAAGCTTTTCATTCAATTGAAAGAGAGAGTAATCCGGTCAACTATGTAATGCTCTATTGAAGTATACATCATGATCTCAAGAGAATGATTTGGTCTGTTGATCACTTCTTTCAGGTTACAGGGATTTTCATGTAAACTACAATTCAGATGAGTTGCTTTTGTTTTGAACTGTGTTTTATCAGCTTTATGTTGACAAGGGCCTTTTGGGATTTAGAAAATTTTGATGTTTTCGGTGAGAAAGGATGTCTTGTTTGTTATTACTTGTATAATAACGAATAAGGATGCTATCTATATATAATTTTCTTTTAATCATCAATTTCGAGATGTTTAAAGATTACCAACTAATTGAACTTATTATTCTGGCAAAAAGTTTATGAGTACTCGAAATAAATTGAGTGATTGATTAATAAAAACACTATTTCCGTCACCCTTTTTTAAAATCTTTCTATTCTTTTTTCTACGATCCTCTATTTCTTGTGACACTTCAGATACCAATTGTATCCATTAATATTTCTAATTGCATCTTCTGTAAAAATCTTGTTTGTGGCTACCATTGATTAGGTGATTGTGGCTGTTTTGTTCTTTCGGATTTTTTAATATCATAGCATAGAAGTAAATTGCATTTCAAAATTTGACTGAGGATTCATACCATTTGGTTGCTTTATCACTTAACTGATGAAGTAATTCTGATTACTTGTGATTATTTGGTCTCTTACTACATTTATGTTCACAGTAGCTGAGATAGAGGAAAATTCACCAATGTTGCATTTGTGGAATGACCTTCTGGCGAACCCTCAAAACTGGTGGGATAACAGATCAAACAAAGTTAGTAGTTGCAAAGTTTTCCTCTCTTTTCATATGGTTCTTACCTTTACATTTTTGTTTCGCTTAAAATTCTTCTTTCCGTTGGAAATTGGTCTAGACCTTCCCCAAATCAGCTGCATTTAAACACAAGGTTAAAGGAGAATTACTTTGGCTAAATGAGTCAACTCCCGATTGGGTTCTGTCCAAACTGGATACCTTATCCTTTGGCCCTAATAGGACAACAAAGAGGGTAGACAAGGGTAAGCAATTCAGGCTTTTTAGTTAATATTTCTAATCATAATGTATGGACTAATTGGATAATGAGATTGGACAATCATGTATACACTTGACTTACTGGTATGATATATTCATTTCAGACAACACAGAGAAGTCAGAGAATCCAACTCTGAAGTTATGGTACGATCTTGTTAGTAATCCGCAACAATGGAGGGATAACCGAATGGACAAACAAAATGGAAAGGTGAAGATAATCATCATCCTTTCCTGTCTTCTTTTTCTTTCCTTGAAAAAGGACTATATATTTTAATATGCCATGCCTATAAATTTTTCTTATTTTCCTGCTATGCAGAAAATTCCAAAATTTCCTGATTTTAAGCACAAGGATAATGAAAATCCGCTATGGCTTAACACAGCACCACAGTGGGTGGTAAAGAAGTTGGATGGCTTAGTATTTTATGGGAGCTGTAGTACAAGTAACCAAGAAGTTACAATTAATGAAGCTCATACACAAATAAATGACATTGGTATTCTTTTATCCTTTAATGATTTATTTTTTTATTTTTTAATATTCAACTTGAACTTCGACCATCTTATATGTTGACTTAACAGGTAAGGTTAGCAGGAAGTTTAAAGGCAAGGAGCACAAAGAAGCATATGCAGTATCTGATAAAAAAACTGATGGTGCGTGTGGCAGATACTTCCGTTTAATGATCCTAGTGTGAACTTATCTTGTTTCTCAACCATTTCTTTTTTCACTTCTGATTACACTTGGATTCTAATCTTAAAGTGCTTTAATCTCAAACTAACGTCTTCCAACTATGATGCAGTGGATTTATGGAAGAATCTCGTGGAGAATCCAAAAGAATGGTGGGACAACCGAGCAAACAAGGTGAATATCAACTGACAGAGGACAAAAAAGGAAAAAAAACTATCAACTCACTCCCTGTTATCAATTCGTTGATTCGTCTCCTTTTTGTCGCTTGCAGTTCAATCCGAAGTCTCCTGATTTCAAGCACAAAGAATCAGGTGAAGTTTTGTGGCTTAGGCCATCTACCCCAGAATGGATTGTATCGAAGTTGCCTCCATTGAATACCAAGGCTGGGAATCGTAAAAAGGCTTCTGCTGGAAGTGCTTCTTAAGCAGCTTCTGCATTGAAGCTATACCCTACTATCTGGAGCTACATGAGCAGCTTCTGCTTTTCCACAATTTGAGCTCCGCATGTAAATGCGTCCTCTCGTGGTGCTAGTATGATCGCTAACTGAATCCATATCAAGCGATGGTTGTTGTTGTATTCTCCTTAGTGGGTTAATACAATGTAGGATTTGCTGTAAAAAAAAAAAAAAAAAAGTAGGGAAAATTAATGTAGATCTGAACTACCTGCTTGTGAGCATGTGGTGTACATTTGTTTCAGTTGTCTACAAGAACTAGGATCACCAATATGAAATTATTTTGCATTGCATGACACCTGTTGGCGATGTCTTCATGCGCATTGTAGGGAAGTACTCAGATATGTTGCAAGGAAGGGCTTGATTTGTGATATCTGCTTAAAGTGATTTCCTCTTGTTTGAGTCTTTGAAACGCATTGGATCTGCCCTTCGCCTGTGGGTGAGGTACACCACTGGTGATTAAAATTTATATGCTTTTGCACATTTTTGGTACTCTAAATAAGTATGTTTTAGCTAAATCAATCAGCACCATCTGTACAATATGTGAAATTTATTATCCATTGTATGTATGACAACGTAATGTGCTTTCGTTCTGCGCATTGATGACGCATCTGGGCAATGTGTTGTCAACGTGTCTGGGGCGTAGTCTGGGACTCTGGGCTCGGAGTCTCGGACGCGGCCCACGTAAATCAAGCTGCGCCCATTAAACCATTCGGTCCAGCACCGTACGGAGACAAACTTTTTGCCTGTGCTTGGTTCACCACGTCATCATGGACCTTCGAAGTGCTCTCCATCGTTACCGAGAGCATTCTGGAATGGACCCTCCGATTTTATTTATTTTATTTATTTATTTATTTATTTTAAAAAAGCTAGTGACTAATAACTTTTTAAATTTAATTTTATATTAAGTTAAGTTACAAAAAATCATTGGCTATTAGACATTAGTAGCTATAATGTTATTTTATTTTATTTGTTAAAAAATAATCAAGACTATTACATCTAATAAAATCAAATCATTCATATTATATATATATATATATATATATATAATAAGAAATTTTAAATATTTGATTAGAAAAATAAAATTAATTTTAAAAGAAAGAGCACTGCCCTACAGGCTACAACAGAGGGAAGGGCGGCTGCATCGAGATTGAGAAGAGAAACGCAGAAGGATGCTGCCGGGAATGTTGGACTCGCGGTCGGTGCAGCTGACCCTGGTCGGCCTCCTCCTCGTCGTCGCCTCCTTCTACGCTGGCACCCTCTTCAGCCCCACTCCCTCCCCCCTCCTCCTCCCCCCCTCCCCTCCTCCTCCTCTCCTCCTCTCTCAAACACTCCAGGTATCCATTATCATTTTCTTTTTCTTTCCTTTTTCCTTTCTTTTTTTATTTTTTATTTTTATTTTTATTTTGTGTGTGTGTGTGTGTGTGTGTGTGTGTGTGTGTGTGTGTTTATAACCCCCCATAATGTGCGAAACGAAACGCCTTTGTGCGCCTTGATGAATCCGCGCACTCATTTATGATCTTCCCCCATGGAAAGTGCAGCAGGCAATGCTTGCTCGTTATAGACAATAGGGAGCAGAATTTGCAAAAAATGAAAAAGCCAGTCTAGAGGGGCTGAATTTGGGTTATAATCCATCCCCGTGTACTTTCCCGACCTACTGTCTGCACACACACATTTTGTCACCTTCTACTTTCCCCAAGTACATAGTGCGGCGGTTTTCATATCCATTTGGTATAATTTGCTTCGGTTGATCGTTTCGCGCGCTTGCGCAGCATACGATCCGCATTTTTCCGAAATTTTCCTGCTTATCCCTCTCAAATTGAGCTCTCAAACATCGCACATCGGCATCTGCAGGTAACCTGCAGTTCCGAAGCAGAGTTGCTCTTACGTACCGGACGGCACCGGTCTCTATTCCAGAAGATGGGATGCACGTGTGCCCTTTGCAGTATAACGAATATATCCCTTGCCACGATGCGAGTTACATAAAGAGCCTGTCGAAGAGCTTGGATGTGTCTAGAAGAGAAGATCTCGAGAGCCATTGCCCTCCTCTTGATAAGAGATTGTTTTGTTTGGTGCCCCCGCCGACCGACTACAAGATACCGATAAAGTGGCCGACCAGTAGAGATTATGTCTGGCTTAGTAACGTGAACCATTCGCATCTTGCTGAGGTCAAAGGAGGGCAGAATTGGATTCATGAGAAGGGGAAGCTTTGGTGGTTCCCCGGAGGCGGTACTCATTTCAAGCACGGCGCTGCGGAGTACATCGAGAGGTAATCCTTGCCTAACAAATATGGTTCATTTGTCAAAAAGTAACAATACCGAGCATCAGAACTAGTTGTATCTAGAACTTTAGTTGTGTTCAGAAGTATTCTGGTATTTTAAAATGTAAAAAGTTCATGCGGACACGCCCGCCTATAATTGTTGTATGCAGGCTAGGAAATATGACAACCGATGAAACAGGTGATCTGCGCACGGCCGGGGTGGTTCAAGTGTTGGATGTTGGTTGCGGAGTTGCCAGTTTTTCTGCTTATTTACTTCCGCTGGACATTCACACAATGTCTTTTGCTCCAAAAGATGGCCATGAAAATCAAATTCAGTTTGCTCTGGAACGGGGAATTGGTGCAATGATTTCTGTGTTGGCCACAAAGCAGCTACCTTTTCCTCGAAACTCATTTGAAATGGTCCATTGCTCACGATGCCGTGTTGATTGGCACGAAAATGGTGAGCTTTTGGTCGTCGTATTTGAATCAAGAACTTAATAGTAACTTTTTTGTTTCATGAAATTGATAAATATGTGTAAAATTGTTATATTACTTGATTGAATGCATTGTCTATTTCAGCTAGGCAAAAACAATAAATCGACCAAAATGCTGTACCTCTCTGGAGTTTGCAGCTATTAATAGATAGCAATCATAGAGATTCTGAAGTATGCAGACAGCTTTCTACTATTTGACAATATATGCATAGATAGAAACATGCACACACATTACGGGGATGTTTAGGAAAAGAAAGGTTGCAAAATGAATAGTTTACACTCTGGTGTTTTAAGAATTGAGATTACAAAATCAGATACTTAAATGGTAGTTGCCAGGTGAAAGATCTAAATTCAGCTATTCAAAGAAATTATAGGTTTAGTTATAGTGCTTTTCTTGCATTAAAAGAATGCATGCCGGGGATTTCTTTTTCAACTCTAGAGATTTTTTTTGTGGCTTTGGCGTCTTTTTCAATAGTTTCATTTGATGAAAGTTTATCTCTGCTTCTTGATGGTTACTTACATAATTATCCTCTATTTTCAGATGGGATATTGCTCAAAGAGGTTGATCGTCTATTGCGGCCAAATGGATATTTCGTATACTCTGCTCCACCTGCTTATAGAAAAGATAAAGACTATCCAATCATTTGGGACAAGCTGGTTAATCTTACTGCAGCAATGTGCTGGAAACTCATTGCTAGGCAGGTCCAAACTGCCATATGGCTGAAACCAGAAGATGACTCATGTAGAAAGCAAAATGCTGAGAGGAATCTGTTATCTATTTGCGATGCCATAGATGATTCTGTTCCATCATGGAAAACACCAATGAGGAACTGTTTGATATTAAGCACTGAGCAATCTAATTTTCAGAGGTTGCCACCTAGGCCAGATCGCCTGTCAGTTTATTCAAAAAGTCTGGAGAAAATAGGTCAGTTGGTCTTCCTTACTTGTACGTTCTTTTCCCTAGCTGGTTTTTATTTTGTTTGCATGAGTATTTTTAATGTGGTAGTGTAGCAGATGGCTGCGATTTTATCAAATCAAGATAGGAGTTTCATAAAATGTTATTCTACGGACGCACCGCATGTTCACAGATTTGTGTCTGGATCTCCTCCCTTGGCAGATTAATCTTGACATATTATCTGATAGTCAAACATTTGAATTCCCTATTTGGATAACATTGTTGGTCGTGTAGGAACATGTTTATAAATATTCTGCTATTTGTGTATTCAAAATGTTATCTTGTGTATAGGATGTATATTTTGGCCGGCAAAAGTTAAGGCACAGTATTTAACAGGCCGAGTAAAAATGAATGTGGCTGTTCATCTTACATCAATATTGATAGCAATACTTGTTTATAATTAAACAGGTTATCATGCTATGTAGCTTAAATAGGATAAGAAAGTTTGCTCCAACTCATATTAGTAAATCTTGGAATAATCATTCTTTCCTGTTGTGCCTCTTCTTGCATCTCAGTTGGTATAATAGTTACTTTTTAATATGTTTTAATTTAATAGGAGTGACTCCAGAGAAGTTTGATATGAACAACCAATTTTGGCAAGAGCAGGTTCGCCAGTATTGGACATTAATCAGTGCCGACAAGACTGATATCCGAAATGTTATGGACATGAGTGCTTACTATGGCGGCTTTTCTGTGGCTCTAAGTACCTTGCCAGCGTGGGTAATGAATATAGTTCCAACAACAGTGCCCAATAGTCTATCAGCTATCTATGATCGCGGACTGATTGGTGCTTTTCATGACTGGTGGGGTTCTGTTCCCTATTTGAATTACAACTCATTAGTCCTTATTTTGCACTGTGTAACAGAAAATATATATATATATACACACACACATATGTATGTATGTATATATGTCGTAGGTGTGAGCCCTTCTCAACATATCCCCGTACATATGATCTGCTCCATGCTTTCCATCTCTTTTCTCTCTACAAAGGTCGTGGGGAAGATTGCACCGTTGAAGATATCATGCTAGAGATGGATCGCATAATTCGCCCCCAGGTAGATTGTTTATGGTTTTTATTATGTCCACTAACATGTCAATTTGTATCACAAAAGAAAGTATGTCAAGGATAATCAATATTTGTATTATTGTAGCTAGTTACAGATCTTCCATGGCTTTTCTATCCATAACTATGTTTCATTAAGTAAAGCTTGGAGGGTCAGAGTCAAGTAACTTCGAGTTAATCCTGTATTCAAGAAGGGATCAATCCATTCTGATTTGACCACAATGCAATCGTATTTCTATCGCAAACCAAACTACCAAAAAATATAAGAGTATTCAGCCAACAATTTAAATTTCATTATCCATTTATAAAACATCTTTGCAACTAAACAGCTCCTTAGGTTGATTTGGATATTGATGACCTGCTTAGGTTAGTTGGGCTAATTACTTTGGTAATTTCATAACTGTTGTGTTTCTACAATGCTACTTATATGAGGGATCATCAAAATACTCTTTGGCACACCTCTAAGGTGGTTTCACAATTACCTCTATGGTGGTTTGGCAATAATTTACCATTACATATCAGCTGGAGCATCATGAGTTTAGGATCCAATGTCTTATGAGCTTGTAAACATGCAGGGTTTTATCATTATCAGAGACGAGGATTCTATTGTCTCCAGAATCAGAGATCTTGCACCCAAATTTCTTTGGGATACGACATCACATATGTTAGAAAACGAGGAAAAAAGATTGGAGCCTGTGCTGATTTGCAGGAAGAAATTTTGGGCCATTGTTTGAGGTAACTTTGATGTTTAAAAATCTTTTGCCTTTTCTTAATTCATGGAAAGCCCATAGGAAATTAAAATTTCAATCTTGTCTCAGTTCAATGCCTTAACTGTGTTTATTTCCATGCCCAGACGGAGAATATAATGGATGATTGCCTTAAACAACAGTTTCTGTGTGTAAAAGCATAAATCTTTTTCTTCAGATTGCATGAAAAGTAATAGGTGGGAAACATCTTGTAAGTATCAAAATCATCCTTCAGAAGTTCTCTCTGCTGCTTCACTACACAGCTTCATCGAGACGATGGTCAGTACTTTTTTTTTTTCATTTTCCTTTTTTTTTTAGAGAAATGAGCATTGAGGAAGATCCTTCTGTTTTATGGAGTTTTAAGATGTTTGGCTATTACATGAGGGTCCATTAATATTCTCTTTGTAGGGCTGTACGAAAGTGGGTGTTAACCATAAGTGCTATTCTACCAGGTCTTCATGATACTAGGGCTTCTTTGATTTATTTATTAATTTTTTTTTTTTGGATCATATAGGAACAAACTTTACTTTTCACATTTTCATTCTATTGTTTTGTGAATCTGTGATAGATTGATTAATCACTATGTTTAGAAACCAAATGCTTCAATGAGAATAGATGAGTGGTGCTCATATGGCAAATTGGAAGTACTTGATCTTCGTATCACAAATAATTGTCACACTGTATTAATGTAGCATGAACATTTTTTCGCTGCCCTTTTTAAGTTTTATGACATTGGCTATTTGTAATTAATTTATGTCATACATCTTCCCATCATCTTTAAGTCAAGGGCAATGTGCTTTTCTATCTTTAGGAACATGTAAACCTCACACCCCCCTTCGGAAAGAGAAATATGTATGCTTAGTCAAATGTGGATTGGGTATTAAATGAATGAGTAGGGAACCAAATTGGATATTAAATGAACATGTAAAACAAAAAGGACTTCTTTTGAAGAAACGTTCTGGTTCTGGCCATATTTTCAACCGAAATTCATGATTCCTCCTTGCTTGTAATAATGGCTAATCGTACTTCTTTTTGCTTGAAATTGTGTATTGCTGAAATGCTTTTCATTAGATTTAATCTACTGAATTGTGTACTGCTCTTTAAAGAAATCAGAGCATGTTGTGACCAGGCACATAGTAGAAGCTCTAGACCACTATTTGTCAGATGTTTGACTATTATTATTATTTTCTTTTGTGTTAATAATAGAGAAGCTGATTTAGAAGTTAGAGCGAAAAAGTTGCAGATGATTCTAGTCTCGCATCAAAAGAGCATCCTAGTGCACAGGGCTCTTGCCACCATGGGGTTTGGAAGGGTCAAATGCATATGCATCCTTGCACTGTTACAAAAAAAGTCCAGCACAAGTCAAATTTACCACACTTCAACACTGCAGCAACATTTCTACTTTGAGACATCAGCTTTTGGCTTAAGTCTAACAGTATCCTTACAGAATTCATAACTCATATGGATACAAAAGAGAGCATAATAACTTCCTACACCACACACACACACACACACACACACACACACACACACACACACATCATTTAAAAGTCTTGTAGGTGGAGTGGCATTTTTCACTTGGACAAAGTGGAGAAGATTCATTCATGAAAGCAAGGTGGCATTTGGGGATGCTGAAAAGACTAGACTAAACCCACATGTTGCTTTTAGGGCATTGGCCCCCACCCACCAACTCTTAACAATAGGCTGTGTTCCCTTAGTGCACTAGTTGACCTCATGTTTATCTTTTTTCTTTTCTTTCCACCAGAGGGGTGGGGGGGGACTTGCCCATCATTGTTCATCAAATTTTCCATTAACTCCCCTATGACCAACATTTTGCTTTCTACCTTTCTTTATCCATGATTTGATCCTGTGGGGTGTGTGACTTATTTATTTATTTTGTGGAGGATTCCATTTTAACAAACCTCTCTCTTTATCTCTCTCTCTTTTTTTAATCATTCTTCTTTTTGTAGAAGTCATTTGACATTATTTTGATGCCTCTACTAAGGAAAGGAATATCTAATCCTATATTTGGTCAATGGCTTCATCATTTTTGCAGCACCAAGCCACCATCAGTAGGAACAGATGCTGGGATTATCTTTCTTTCTTTATTATTCCCCCCCCCCCCTTTCATTGGTGGGCTTTTTAAAGAGTATTACATCTGGCTTACATTACATTTAAAGTGTTAATTACTATTCTCCTGTCAACTTAAACCTTTTGTACCGGCGAGACCGATTTTAACATGGTATCAGAGATTCGTCAATTTGAATTCTGATTTGTATACAACGCGTAAAACTTATTGTAAAATTAGCTGTAAATTTTGAACTTGTGTGTGGTACAATGAACCAAAGCCATGCAGGTTGTCTCATTTCCCTTGCAGTCCAGCAGGCAACTCCAGGAAAGAATCACTGGAAAGTATTCACTGGTAATATGTATCTGTTGCTTTCAGCTTGTTAATATAGTTCACAAGAGTGAGTTTAATGCAGTGCTTTACTTTAAAGAAGAATCCGAGAGCAACAGCTCAAAAAGTAGAAAGGGACTCTCACCATTAAGATCGCCTTCTGCCACGTGCTATTCCCAACCCTGGCACGGTTCTTACGCCTGTGTCAGCGTCCTCCCGCCTGCCGGCGTGGACTGACTGCCGACGAATAAAAATTAAAAATTTTTTTTATAACAGTTATTTATATAATAATAATAATAATAATATATTTAATTAAAATATGTTATACCATACAAAGTGTAAAGTTAAATTTTTTTAAACGTCATTTTAATATGAAATTACTGTATTGCTTTTTATTCGATTTCTTATTGTAGATTAGTTTGAGATAGATATACCCTGCACGGCAACAAGAAAAGACAAAGGGCTTTGTTGGTTCATATAAGATAAATAGAAAAAGAATTGACATAATTAATACAGTTGGCGTAAAGGGATTAGCATTTCGTTATATAGCAGGAGGCCGAGCAGGATCGAGTCATATTCGAAGTGGCGTAGATTGGTTAGGCCAAGCCACCATCAAGACTGTCTCTCTACGCTACGCTTTAAGTGAATTGATTGCGTATTTTTAATAGCTCGAACTTTTAGGTTTAATTGTTAGCGTTATCGATCCGGTAAATAATATCAGAGCTAAAGATTACTTTTGATTTAAAAGACCATCATTACATCCTGTGGCATAAGATCAGATTGAATCGAATCGCAAGCTACATTCTAAAATGAATTAGTCATATAAATCAAAAGAAGTCTACTTTCGCTTTTATTATTATTATTATTATTATTATTATTATATTTTTGTTTGGGGAGTGGGAGGACGTAGGCATCATGATGATCAGCACGGATGGTGGGGGCCCCACATTCGATCCATCCATGGATCCAACGTCTCTCTTTGTTCTGGGGCTCCCATGTCACGTCCCGTCGTATCTCCCCAATCCCAAGAAGAAGAAGGTCGCAGAAACCCTAAACCATTCCATACACACGACACGAAATTTAAAGCCTGTCAGAGCACCTCTGCATCGGGTCGGTTATGTATGGGCCTACGCCACCGCTCCAGTTAACCCATCCGTGTACTCATGCCTTCTCTCACATCCACCGCATGTAACGCTTCTCACTTTTTAAGTTTTTTTTTTTTTTTTTTTAGAAGAGATAGATAGCACGCTATTTATTTTATTTTATTTTATTTAGAAATAAATTTAGTTGGAAAATATGAATCAACTAGGATTTGAACTTGGGTCTTGGGTATCAACCGTCAAGTCCTTTGCCACTTACTCTAGAGGCAGTCGGTTCACTTTTTAAGCTGTTACCAACCAAAAATCCTACTATAATTCTAGTATGTTATATCAGTATGAGAATAGTATAGCAGGATTGTGATCGATGACGCGCTATCAATTAATATGTCATATTGTTTTTATATTATGTTTAGCCAACTAAACTGATTTGTTGAATTTGATTGCAATAATTGTAAAAATTTGAGTCAAAAATAATTTGCGGACCAAAATGTCGCCCTGGAGATCGACCAAACGTGCAATTTACGTGCCTGGAGTTTTATTTTAGTTCGCGATGGAACCTCTAAATTCAATAATTAAAACTTCAAACTCTACTGATTCTATTATAGCCTATTTTACTATAGCCTCTGAATTCGTAAAAATATTTTTTTTGTAATTTTTACCTTAGAGTAGATTTGTATTTTCGTACGCTACAAATTCCTCTAATTCTTTCTCCAATTAATATAGTTCATAGTTTATCCCTAATAGTTGCTAAAATGAAAGCCTTACATATAACTCTCAATATTGAGAGTTATAAGACAAATGAAACTTGGATGAAAGTCTTAAAACTCTCGATATCGAGAGTTATAACCCTTTTTCAAGGATTGAGACTCTACCCCCTTAGCCACCGTTTGGTTCGGAGTTAAGTAAAAACTTGTTATTTCAGAAATAGAGTTAAGTTCAAGATTAAGGTGGGGTTAGAATAATTTTGTGTTTGGTTGAAAATTGAGTTTAGCCCAGATATAGATAAAATAATATTTGATTGGAATAGTTAGGATAAAATGGATAGTGAATAAAATAGTACTTTGTTTGGTTGGAGTAGTGAGGCCACCCCCCAAATTGGGTGTTTGGGAATAAGTTCGGGGTTAAGGGGTTATTCCGCCTCTTAACCAACCAAACGGGTGCTTAGAGTTTAATTAATTAATTGTTTTTTCGGTTTTAATATCGAAAAAAAAGAAGAGTGAAAAGATAAGTGGGATAATTTTAGGCATTGAATAGCGATGTTGTAAGATTACGACCAAAGAAAGGTTGTAGATGATCGTACATGATTCATTAATTTTGATTTTTGTTTTTTCTCTTTTTTCGATTTGAGATACAAGATTTAAGCACTGGGAAAAGATTCAAACGCATGCACTAGTACTCCTTGTTAATGTTTTTGTTGCGACTTGCATGGTGTGCAGTGTGAAAAACGTGCTGTGAGCCCCACTTCTTATTAATTAACTTAGTTATTGCTATAGCTAATTTTGATAATACTATTATGTAAATTTATTAAATCTAAATCATTTTTCGTAATTAAATTTGGTAAAATTTAATTTATCTGATATGTCTCTATTAAAACAAATTAAGAGTTACATTAACATCACCCTCCGTAGCTCATCATATATACACTTGTCAGAGAGTTTTTTTTTTTTTTTTTTAAAAAAAAAGAAGCTACTGGAATGTGTTAGCAAATAATAATATTTATTTTGTATCTGAATCAATAAAATTAGTCCGTTTTCGATTACTACTCTTCTGTCTCACGCTAAGTCGGGGAAATGCTTTTATTTAACTAATGTGTACGGGCCAGCATCTTGGGATGGGAAAGAGGAGTTTTTTGCAGAGTTGGCACAGCTTAAATCGCAGTGTGTAGGAAAATGGATCATTTGCGGGGACTTCAACAGCGTTAGGGAACTGGAGGAAAGGAGGGGGAAGACTTGGAGTGTTAAAGCTATGGCGTTATTCAATGACCTTATCAGGAAGCTAGCGTTGATCGACCCACCTATGATTAATCAATCTTTCACTTGGTCCAACATGCAAGATAACCCAACCCTCGCGAAACTCGATCGATTCCTAGTGTCGACGGAGTGGGACCTAGAATTTCCGTTGACCAAGGTGGAAGCTCTCCCCCGCATCACGTCGGACCACTGCCCCATTCTTTTAACCGTCGAGAGGATGAACAAAGGGAAGAATAAACTTTTTCGGTTCGAAGAAAGCTGGCTCAACCATGGAGATTTATAACCAAGCTCCTGAATTGGTGGAAGGAGGGAGCCTCAAAAACTCAGCTGTGCTTACTTTCACTGCAAAGTTGAGACATTGTCGACATAGAATTAAGGAATGGTGCAATAACGAGTTCTACAGTATTAGAGGGCTTAAAAATCCCTAATGGATGAGATACAACAGTAGACCTTGGAGGACAGTGTTTTTTATCTTAACAAAATTGATCGGCGAAAGAGACGAGTAAAAGAGAACTAAGAAGTTGTCATTAACGATGAAGCTTCCCTGTGGAGATCCGCGGCTAATCAGCATTGGTTACGGGATCGGGAGGGCGAGGCAACACTAAATACTTCCATAGTATAGCTAATGGAAGAAGAAAAGCTAACAGGATCGGGGTGGTTGTCGATAACGGACTCGTTTACCAAACACGAAGAAGGACAAAAAGGATTACTTTTATCATAAATTTAAAGAGCTTACTCGACAGACATGATGAGGTCAGCTGATTTCGGGATTGGAGTAGGCTTTTTTCCACAAAGCGGCGTTACGGCTCCTATGCTCAGGAGGCTAACGCGAACACTTCAACATTACTGAAATAAAGAATGCGCGGTTTTCCAACTGGGAAGTGATAAAGCTCCGGGCCGGATGGGTTCCACTAAGATTTTACCAAACCTGGGATACCATTAAGAGTGTATTTACTCAGACGTGATTCCAGGAATTTTACGAAGGCTGGAACGACTGTCTACGTCACCAATCGACTCACCTTTATCTGCCTAATCCCCAAGAAGGAAGGGGCGAGAAACGGCGACGACTTTCGACCATTAGCCTCCTCAACGGCATTCGGAAAATACTGTCGAAGGTCTTAGCCAATAGACTCGACGAGCGGTTTTTGAGTGAACTAATTTCCCGACTCAATCAGCTTTTGTGAAAGGGAGGAGCATCACTGACGCTTTCGTTACAGTTTCGGAAATCCTGGGGTGGGCTAGTAGAAGAAAATCGAGGGGGTCGGTATAAAGTGGACTTCGAAAAAGCTTTGATGGATACATTGCCCTTTCTTTTCAGTGTCCTCACGTGGTGGGGATTTGATTTAAAATGGTGCGGATGGATCGAGCAATTGTGTGCAACGCGAAAGTAGCCATATTGGTTAATGGTGAGGCGACCAAGTGTTAAACGAAAGAGGAGTTCGCCAAGGAGATCCGTTATCACCACTCCTGTTCCTCATAGTGGGCGGACGGCATGCTTGGCCAGAATGACCAATGAGGCCACTTTTAATAACCTATCATGGGTATTGGGCGTCTGACGAAAGCAAAGACTCCCTCACACATTCGCAGGACGCACCTTTCTTCTCTTGGAGGCTAGGAAAAAATATATGGCAAATCTCAGCTTGATGTGGCGTTTTGAGTGGGCTTCGGGGATGAAAAATTAATAGCGGGAAGACAGAACTCTACTACCTTGGACAGGTTGAGGGCAAAGCGAGAGCTCGCGGCAGTTGCTCGACTGTAGAGTGGGTACTCTTCACCACTTACCTAGGCTTCCCTCTTTCCCTAGACCCCCAACTAAGGAGGTATGGAGAGGATCATTCAGAAATTGCGGATAGATTGATGGATGGCAAGCCAAAGCTTCTATCACGAGGGGTAGACTGGATCTTTGGTCAACGCGTTCTTACCAACTACTTACCGCTGTAATTTACTTTCGGTGTTCAAGATGCCCAAATGGGTAATCAGAGTATTGAAGCCTTACGTAGAGACTTTTTCTGGAAGGGTAAGCAAATTTCGTTGGCAAGGGACGTTTAGGTGGCATGGAAGAATGTCTGTTTGAGCAACAAATCGCAGGCGGGCTGGTATTCTGGGATGTCGATATCATGAATCGGGCTCTCCTGGTCAAATGGTGGTGGAGATTAACACACGGTCCACACCCAATGCGTGGGTCAAGATTGATCGAGCTTTATATTACCAAGAAGACCGTCCCTCTCGGGAAGGAAAATGTTTAGACCCTCTCGAAATTGGTGGAAAGGAGTTCCTTAACCACCAATGCATCTTCAATTGGGGATATCTTATAAGTTGGGCAATGGGAGCTCTATAGACTTTTCGTCTAATCGATGGTGCGGGGAATAGCTCTGAAAACGTCTTTTCCGGAGATATACGCTGATGACGAATCGTAAACACTCTTGGTTGGGGATTGCTTCGATAGTCTGAGGACTGGAAAGATGGGATAGAATTCTGGGCGATGAAGTTCGCTTCTACAACAGGGTGGCAGCCAACCTTGTCGGCGCTCAAGAATGAGATGGTATGTATAAGATTGTGCAGAGACCGGATAGGCTATGGTGGAGATGGAGTGCAAAGGCGATTTTTCGGTCAAATCGGCCTACGGCATGTGAGCGACAGGGGAACAAAGGACGGACGGGGCTATCAGATTTGGAGACTCGAATACCTCTAAAGTCAAAGTATTTTGCTTGCTTGTCCAAGAAAAGGATCTCACAGCTGGTAACCTTGTAAAGAGAGGGTGGACTGGCGACACACTTTGTGTACTATGCAGTGCCCATGAGGAGTTCGGTGGACCATCTGTTTACTCATTGTGTTTTTACCAAGTTCATCATGGTCATGTGGCGGGTGGAGGGCGTGCAGGGGGGTGAGCTAGTGACGACGGATCATGTCTGGGATATGGTGGGACCAGGAAGGACGGTATAACAAGAGCAACAGCCTTCCGGAACTGGTTGCTTGCTAGTGGACATTTGAAGTGTTAGAATGATCTGATTTTTCGAAATATCCTACGGATCCGAACTCTGGCTGTACAAAGGATAAAGCAGTTGTTACTTTCGTGGGAAATCCTCCTCCGACGGCAGTAGACCGTGCCGACCTTAGCAGGGTCTTTTTTTTATTTTTATTTTATTTTATTTTATTTTATTTACTTTTTTTCGTGACCCTAGTTGGTCTTTGTTTCTTCCGAGGCCCTAGTTGCCTCACCTCTGTAGCCTAGTTCATCATCAATGAATGAAGCAGTAGCACCGCCTACCTATTCTCAAAAAAAAAAAAAAAAAATTCTCCATATCGTATATGTCTCTACAAAACATGCCTCGTGAGTTGCTGATGTGTTTGCATATCAATATTTTGGATTGTATTTATATATGGACAAATAAAAATATCACTATGATTGTTCATGCTATATCTATTACTATATATAAAAAGCACGTTATTCAATTTGTGTGTCGGTCTGTCGACAGACCCATTTTTCGGCGAAAAAATTAGCGCATATTTTTCTCTTTCCGTACGAAAAATTTTAAATATAAGAATAAAAATAGAAATAGGACAGCAATGAATACGTAAGTTCTCTATAACAGATTACTGATGTGAAATTCTAAATATAAATTTTTTCTATCTATTTCAAAAGTAAGTTTTCTATAACAGATTACGGTGTGAAAATTCTTTTTTAAGATAAGCGATTTTTATTTTTTTATTTAATTTCAAAAATTTATTTCTAACAGATTTATTTTTCTATTTAATTTCAAAGTAATTTTGCATTAGAGATTATTGTTAATTATTTATCATTTAAAGCATATATTCTTAATAGCGGTTATTATTTTAAATTTTTTAGATACATATTTGGCAATCATATAAAATATGGCCTAAAATTAAAAAATAATTTAAAAAAATAACTTTTTCTAATAATATTATGTGCATTTGCACGTACATTTTACTAGTATATATATATTATATATATATATATAGAGTGAGGTACTATGTTCTAGAAGCACGGAGCCTTCCGTGCTTCCAGGTCGTTTTCGATGTTGCGACTTTTGAATCGTCGATCGGCTCGTTAAACTTGATCTAGAGTATTTGAAGTATTTAGAAATAAATTTATGATTTTTTTGATATCATTTGCTAGTGATCGAAGGGGCTCAAAATCAATAATTTTAATGGCCGTTAGTGAGCCGTTGTGCAATTTACGGGCGTAGAAATATCCAAATCACGTGAAATTTTGATAGAAAATTTTTTATACTATATAAATAAGATCAATATCTTTGATCTAAAATTTTAATGTAATATTGTCATGTTTTGTAAGATATTATTTTTAACGTTGATTTTGAGCCTCTTCGTTCACTAGGCAAATAATATCAAAAAATCACATAATTTATTTCTAGGTGCTTCAAATATCTTAGATCAAGTTTAACGGAGCCGGATCGACAATTCGAAGTCGCAATATGAAAACGATCTTGGAAGCATGGAATTGCTCCGTTGCTTCAGAAGCATAATAACTCCTCTATTACTACTATATATAATTATATATATATATATATATATATATATATATATATATATATATATATATATATATAATAATATATATATTTAGCAGCTTATAGAATAATATTTTTGGAAGCTCGGCATGCGAGATGCATGGCAAACATAAATATATATAGCTTCTAAGAGGCTAGGTCATTGTTAGGGTTTTAAGTCCTAGCACTCTATAACATTTTTGTAGTGGAAAGTGTCGGTTTTATGATAAGCTTTTTCCCTGAGGTAGAGATTTTCCATAATAACTTCACCATAATTATAATAATTAGTATCTTAAAAAAATAAATACACATGCTATGCCAAGTATAGTCAATTTGTTAAGGAGTTTTAGAGAAATTAATGTTATCAATCGACGAGGCACTTACCATAGCGCGTACATGTCGTATTAGGGCATGCGTTTATATATATAGGGCAATTGGCATGAACAGTCACATAACACACTCATTCTAATTTAATTCAAAATATCTAATGCTTTCGTATCTATATATATTGTCATATGGGAGTATCTACTAATGAATTTGTTTCATAATTAGTGCTGCAGTGCGGTAGCCGATCAATTAAAATAGTCGACGGTCATCAGTGGAAGAATGGTAGATTCCAATTGTCTTCGCATCATCGAAATATCTAACAAATTCTAAACGTGCAATTGTTGGTAGGTCCTTTCCATTAACCTAACAAGCTTAGCAGCAAAATTTTGGTGAGGAGAACCAGCATTTCATGCATGGTGGTGAAGAACATCTAAATGGTTGGAAACATAACTAGCTAGCTAGCTACTACGTACTAGGTAGGGATATTTAATATTTTCCACTTGGTATATTATATATATATTATATATATATATATATTATATTTATATATATATTATATATAATATATATATATTATAGTATATATATATAAAATAATATATTAGGCTACACCTAAGTGAAAATCCCAACTTTGTAGCTTTCATATTAAGCCTTTTTTATGTCTCTTGATCCCTCTTGGCCACAATATTAGAATCCAACACACAACTCCCAAAAAAAAAAAAAAAAAAAAAAATTAAAAATTAAAAATTAAGAATCCTACCTAATTTTTGCTGAAGATTACTTTGGAGTGACAGTGATTAGCCTAGTTCCATGGTGATCGATTTAGTAATTTGAGTAAAGAGAGTTTAGTCTTAGTGCTTCTAAAAATACTTATTGTTGAACACTATTACATGAAGTAACTCTCTTGTTAAGATACTTTTAATTGTTTATTGCTGTTGCTGTTAAGAATAATAGTCCTATATTTGATATAAAATAGAAACATTGATCTCTATATAGTATAGAGAGTATCTCAACCTAAAAGCTTTTAATCTTTTGTGTTGTGTCTGAGCCCTCTTAATTAATATGATATCAAAATTTGGTTTACACCCCCTTAATTTGTTTATGCTCGTTATATGCTAGTCGCATCTAGTTTGTGGATTGGGTTTGTATGACATTTGGTACGTGTCAAAAGCAGGTGTTAAGAATAATAGTCTCATAATGGATAAAAAATAGAACCTTAACAGTTGTGAGAAGCAGAAATTCTTTATTAACGAGTTTGGATCTTATTAATTTGGATTGGTTTTGTTCAAAAGTCTCGTGGAATCCAAATCCAGAAGTAAACTACTCTAATAGTTTTATCATGTTTAGGTCAAAATATGACTAAATAACGATCCAAATACACTAGTAAAATGCGATCCAAGCGCAAATTATAATAGCACACTTACATTGAAAGATTTTTACATAAAACCAAAGTGACAATATTGAAATATATAAATGATGCAAAAAAAAGAAAAAAAAATCATCCAAATTAATTGTGACATAGATGGAAATGCATGCTACAAAAGACAGAGTCAAAAAACCACCCACAAAGAACCAAATGAGGTATTAATATGAAAATTCACTACACCGGGAGACCTTTAGTTAATTTTGTAAATATACCTTTAATAATTTTAAGAGTCAAAAAAAGCCAAATTTAGTTTTTTTTTTTTTTCACTGCCAAAAATCCTCAATTTTTCACTGTTGAACATTTAACCTTTCTATCTTGATGTTTTTGTAACTAAAAGTACTAAATAATACGAAACAATCGTTATTCTTCAAAAGCTTAAACTAATAGAAAATAGAGTTTTAAATATTTTTATATTTAACAAAAGATTATTATAGTAGAAAGAATTTATATGTACATAATTAATTAATGTAGCAGCTAATTAATGAATTTATATGTACATAATTAATGAATGTAGCTGCTAATTAATGAGTGACAAAATGGTGTTTTATGCATAGGAATATATTATGCAAAAAGGTGCAAGTTGAGAAACTGCGCCGTTATTTACTGTTTGGGGTGTGGTTTTACTATAGCAATAGGCAATGATATATTCCAAGTAAAACGATTCTAGTAAGAGCTAGCACAGTGGAATCATTGTTGAAACAAATTAAGTCACTTGAAGAGGGCCTCAAAAACTTTTCTATTTAAGATTTTTCTAATAGATTCCTACTATATATATATATAGTTCAATTCAATATTGACATGAACCCTCCTTTTCTTTCTTTTCTAATTTTTCAAACATGTAGCTTTTATTCCTTAATAAATGGTTAGAGAGAGAAAAAGTGTTGGTGAATATATAGCATAGTAGCTTTCTAATCCCAAATGAGTAATATAAAGAATAGGCCTAGAGCAATACAATAATAGTCATAGGCAAATGGGCCAAACTTTTATCGCCGTTACGTCGCATTTTTCAAAATTTAATCATGCTACGCTCATTTGTGTCCTCTCATTTATGTCATATTAGGAAATGGTGGGGAACCACTAATTAATAATAATTTTTTTTTTTTTAGGGAAGGGAAAAACCTCTCTTCTCGAGATCTACTCCATTGCCAAAAATAACATCTACGCATGCTATTCTAGAATAGCCCAGAAGTAGAGCATTGGCTTTGCCTTTTCCAGGTGCAAACATGTACACACGGTTGGCGGTGTAGCTTAATGATTGGATTAACTGTTTATGAGATACTATATATATACCTTCTAATTAATCCTTTTGTACCCCCTATATATATCATTTTGGTAATTAATGATCTAACTATTGTTCATTAGTGTTTTGACTCTTTTTGACTCTTTGTTTACCTTTTAAGCTTTCTATTTCATGTTGGTGTAATTTTTATTGACCAAACACATGAGTATACGCATGTGCATGATCTAGGAGGAGGGTCTATGTGTTTAATTAAGTTTGGTTTGAGTCGAGGAATACCACTCTAATTCGTGGTAGGATTCTGAATTTTGATATATTCGAATCTTATAAATAGAATCTTTGTAATCTTTTTTTAAATTAATAGTTAATGAAATTGAAACAAAATATAATCTCTTTTCTCTTTGTTCCCTCCTCTAGTATTTTACATCTCATCTTCTCCTGCAGGTGATCACGGATTAATTGCTATGCTATTCCAAGATCTTCTCTTTTTAAAGTTAAAGGACTTGTTTAGCCCAACAGTGCGTTTTGTTTATGGTGCGTGCACTCCGGTCTGCAAATGTATTTATCAATTTTCGATATATTGCTAACCGTTATAAAATTCTTCAGTATCATACAACTCTCACCATAAAAAACAACTCCTGCATAGTTTGGAGGGGCAAAAGATACTTAAAGGCAATGTCTGGCTCGAATCGGGCTTGAGCCGCTCAAGAGAACTTTAACTTGGATTCGAATCACAATCCACCGACATAAAAGATATCTGAGATTGGATTTTTCGCATGTCGATAGTCATATTTTGGCCACGTGACACAAAGTACGTATTAGGTCATGCGAAATTGAACTTCCATAATAAGTATAATTGATGAATAATATTGTCTATGAGATCTGTCTTATATGTTAAGTAGGTCGGATAGTCGGATCGGATTCGAAAGGGAATTAATGATTGGACTGTGGATGATTTTGAGTCAAATGATTTGAAGGATTAAGTTGAGGATTTGAGTGCGAGGGCAAGCTAAAATTTTTGAGCCACATATTGTGCCAGTCCAAAGACTCACAACTAATTGATATGTTCCATCAGTTTGGGTCAATAGCATTCTCTCTTTGAACTGCATAAGATATATAGGTTTAAATTTGGCTACATAAATGTTATTATCAAAGGTCGATACAACTCGACGTAACGTAGCCCATCTCCACCCCCTTGATAGAATCTACCTAGGATGTTAGTGACTTGAGCTCAATCCAAAAGTTTCCAAATTTAACTCAAAATTTTTTGACACGGCTTAGAAAAAGACTTTATTCTTTGTTTCAGTTCTCTTGATTTGGAGCTTATAATACGATACGACAAATATAGTATCAAAAGAGGAATATGCTTAGTCAAAACAGTTTTTATGTCAGCTCTCTTTTTGAATTTCTCTGATCTCTCTTACCTACCTCGTTTTTTTTTTTTTTTTGCTGATCTTGCTCTCTAGCTCCAAATCATTCTCTAATCTCTCTTTCATCAATTATAACACTTTATGCACTGCTTATGCAGTATTTTTATAGTCATGAATGTGCGAATCATATACTATATAAATCAATCATTACACAGTATATTTATACCAGCATATCAGTGACTTTTTAAAAACCGAAATACAGTTTTTAATTATTTCAATATACAGAATTTGTATACAGAAGTACGATATTTACATGTGCTTTAAATATAAAATCCAGCACACAGATGCGTATGTGATATAGTTTTCCATTAGATACGGTAGATTTGTACGTACGCATCCCCACTCGTAGGCGTACGGCGGCCATACTGGACAACTAATCCGCCGTACCACCACGTCGTGTTGTAGAAAACGAAGACGTTAAAACAGAGAGACAAGACGTGAAAATGGCGACCCACCCTTCCATCCGTCCCTTCATCGATCATATCACAGCCGTCCACTCAAAGCCCAAAAACCCAAAAAAAGAAAAAGAGAGAGAGAGAGAGAGAGAGAGAGAGAGTTTCGACGACACGCGTATCCGTGGCTGGCTTGGCCCCCGTAGCCGCGGAGTGGTGCGCACGCCACCCACGCAATACTAAAATAAATTAAAATAAAATATTGCATTAGGATGACACGTGGGGCCCATTTATCAGAGTCTCTTTTGTGTCTTACGAATATTTATGTCAATTTACACTACCTTATTATTAACAACCCAATCATATCTATCTTTTTTTTTTTTATATACAATAAAAATATTACGAAAAACATTACTATATCACACTTGCATTAGATTATCAGTAACATACTAATTATATTTTTATTCTTGATGAAATAGCAATATAACTGATTGGAGATACTGTAACAGTAATATAACTGATGTATTTTAAATTTTTTTTCGCATCACACATGCGCACGCTCTCTCTCTCTCTCTCTCTCTCTAGAAAAGTCAAAGAGTTTCTAAGAAAGAAAGAGAAAGGCAGAAACGGAGAAGACGCATCCGTCGTACCGCGTAACCGAAAGGCGCGAATTTCCGATGCGGTGCAGGAGCGGAACAGGCCGAGAAAACCGCTCCCTGCACCCGGCGCACCGTCGCACTCGTGCGCCGCGGAGTGCGGTCCACGGGCGGAGGCGTGGACCGGGTGCAGGGAACGACGGGGCGAGGAACAGACGCTGCCGGGATGGGATATCTCTATGGTGAGGAGTGTGGGGGTGGACCGTGGACCGTGGACCGGAGGAAGGCGCGCGCGCGTGTGCGTGCACGCGTGCGTGTGCGTGTGCGTGTGCGTGTGTTGGGGAAGGGAAGGAGTAGGGGGGGGTGGGGAAGAATGAGTAGTCAAATGTCACGTCCAACTCCCACAAATCATAAGACGGTCAGTGATGGGTCAATCACTTGGATCCTTCCCTCCTGCCACACAACACGGAGCAAAGAGTGCAGAAAGCAGTGGTGCTATTAACAAAACTGATTTTATTCACATTACTGATTAACTAATCACTAGCTCCAATTTAATTTGTTCATCAAGTTTTTTATTATTAGTGCAATTAGTTATGCAACACTCTCTATTAAGCACAAGCACAAGCACAAGCATGTCGCATTAGCACTTACAGCACATCATCCAATAATCAATAAATTATTTTTTTATTTAAAAAATTAAAATTAAAGTAGTTTTTTAATAATCACAATAGGACGGATGAATCTAAAAAATATAATTTGGTTGATTGAAGATACTGTAACAGCAATATAATCGGTGCATTCTGGACCCATCGGGTGTTGGAGGATAAGAAATTAAGAACCAGCGCCGAATCTGCATGGGTCGCCCTGACCCTGGCTTGGTCGCACGTGCCACGGGGAGGTCCGCGTCGCACGTGCGAGGGCCCTGGCCCTATTTTGGCGCGCTCGGAGGCCCCACCCCCCCGCCCCTCCCCGGCCCCTCTCGCTCAGGCGCGCATGGCTCCCTTGCCCCCTCCCAAGTCCCACCCCAGGCTCTACTCCCAAGAACTCCAGAAATTTTTTTTTTAAAAAAAAAACCAATAAACTTATAAAAAGCCAAAATTATTAAAGATTTTTTTTAAAAAAAAAACCCCAAAAAAGAAAATTCACAGCCTCTCTACACGAAGCACGATGCCCAGATCACCAGCACCCCCCCTCTAAGCCTCAGTCTTTTCCACCACTCACTCTCTCTCTCTCTCTCTCTCTCTCTCTCTCTTTCTCTCTCTTTCTGTGTGTGTGTGTACATGCATGTAGTAATGTTTTTAGTATCTACTGGGTTTTTCTCTGCAACAGTCGCTTGTAAGTGAGACTTAACTCGGACTCCTCCAGAGACAAAGCTAAGCTACTCTACGACCGGCGCACACTTAGCAACACCAGTAGCTTGGGTACACTCCCCCCCTGCAAGAAACAACTTTTGTAAGTGCCCTCCCTTGAAATAGGGCTCGTGCCCGGGGCAAAATTACAAACCTTGCCATTATCCTCATCATTATTTGAGTTAACCAATCTGATACCATATTAACTAATAAAAAAATAACTCAAAAAGTTTTCATGTTCTTTTATCCTTATCATTATTATTATTATTTTTTTTTTCCGCTGTTGTTGTTAGCGAAGACTAGTCGTTATCGCTATACATTGGCCCTGATCGATCATCGATCCCACCACACGTCGGGGATTAGTCTTGATGAGATTACTTTGTCGCGCGCGCGACAGAGAGAGAGAGCATCTTGCGAGCCAACTAGCGAAAGCTTAAAAAAGGGATCGATGGAGTTCGGGACATGAACCATCAAATGTTACGATCACTAACCGAGCATCGCGTGGAAGGACAATTTCTAAAAAGGGCGCGGTGTTGCGTGACAGAGAAATTTGTAAGGGTTTTAATTGCGACTGTTTTGATTTTTATATGATTACTGCGTTGTCCATCTGAGCCGGAATCGGCGAAGAGAGAGCAATGTGATTAAAGGGGAAACATTATTGGCATCACACACATTATTGGGCCCCTCTAGCTAGGGCTTAAAGCAATCACACTATTGCAGGTGCAAAGAAAAAAAAAAAAATCTCAAAAATCATTAGTTTTGTGTGGGACCTTGTTTTTATTATTATTATTTAATGTGGCCCTGCTGATTCGTGGACCAATGAGCATCGAATCGAGTCACTCACAAGCAATAACCAGCTAGCAATTAGGCAAGGGATGGTATTGGCTTTAGAGAGGACAAATTGGAGCATATATTTTATTCAATTTTATCCATAGTTTGACCTCGAAATGTCTATTTAATTAAATATTTTATATGTTTCTTACTTAGATCAGGAATCGGTCCGTATCTATGCTATTGTTTTTAATTTGATTGCCTTTAATTAAACAATACATGGCAAGGCACAACTTACTATTATAAATCACATCACTAATCATCTCGCTAATCATCTCGCTAATCATCTTTATTCCAATGAAAGTTTGTTCCGTTACTAATTAACGCTATCAAAGCCCTTATTTGACCTGGCTTTTTCTTTAGCTTTACGTTAAAGCTAAAATTAAGATTGAAGTTTTTGCTGCGAGGAAGCTGAGTTTATTTATTTATTTATTTATTCCAGAGGAAAGAGCGGCAGTCAAATTAACATTTTTGTAGAAGCTTTTTTCGAGGATCTAGCTTTTTTATATAGAAGAAAGTTAGATTAGAATTAAAGTACATAAAAAAGCTTTGTTTGGATCGTTTATTGGATGCTTTTTTTGATGATGCAATTAATTAATTAACTAATTAATTAGCCAATCAAGCTTCATTGACGTAGAGGTTGCATCTTCAACCTCTAATTAATTAACTAATCTGGTACATCGAATATCTTAGCCCTTAATTATTAACTATATTTCCTAGGTAAGGATTATTACTATATATATATATATATATATATAACAGTAAAGTAGATAAGTTGGGAAACCGTTATGTGTTCCAACGAAAAAAAAAAAAAAATCCTACTTTAATATCACTTGATGTAGATAACTATCCAAGCTGGAAATTTAGATAGTTATGCCATTTATTTCTTACTTAATTTCTGCTGATTTTATCTGTTAAATGGTGTTAATTGCGTCATATTGACAATATTTAATCTCCTCTCCAAATTATTTTATGTATTTTAATAACTATGCCTTTTAGCCCAGTTTTAATACTAGGATAACTTTTTAGGTATAGAATTTTCTAATATAATTATAATTAAGGAGTTTGATTTTTTGATTCTTTAAAGATTTTACTATTCATTATAGTTAGGATAACATATTCTACCCTCGAGCTAGGTTATTTATTTTATTCTAAAAAAATGACTTGACAATTAAATATAATATTTTATTTTAAACATTTGGTCACATTTCTTCTTTATTAGAAATATAATTTTTTGGTATAAATTAAAAAAGTATATTGAACAAGATATTCATGTATCTAGAGCTTAATTTCATAAGAGCAATATCAAATGGAATTATTCGCTTTCAAATTTCAATTACACAGGCTAATTAATCTACTGATTTGTTAATTGTCAACATTTATGTACTCGGAACAATTAACTAATTTAGGTCATCCTTTTTATCAATATAAAACAAAATTTTAAAAAAACTCGTTTGATAGCGTGTGGCATATTTCATGATATTATTATTTGTACAGGAAATGCAGATAGGCTATGTCTTTGTCTGCCTTAATAATGCATAGAATAGTAGAATCATTTTTGCAAATGAAAAAAAAAAATGGAATTAATAATTTCAACTACTAAAATCCAATATATATTAGAGCTACTCTTTTTTTCTCTCTCCATGACTCATAAGTATGGTGTCTTATTTGAATAATAATATGCGAGCATATTGATATATTATATACAGGTAGGCAGACTCAAACAACTATTGATATATACAAGGAACCTAGAAGTGGTGCAAGAAGCAAATATTGCTCGTATTTGAATAGTGTCTTACTTGCTATTAATTAAAAGAATTAATTCTAATATTGAGAAATAAATTTATTAAATATAACATTTTTATATAGTTAGATATGTTTATAATGTAAAAAAAAAAAAGAAAGAAAAGAATCTGGTTAATAATATAATGCTACTCTCCAATTGGATATGCACACAGTAAGGAACATGGAAGGTGGAGGGCAATAATCATCATCTATATCATTTTGGAAGAGTGTCACTCTTGTTATTTGACTTGCCAACTAGGGTTCTTCTCCCGCACCCAATTTCACCCCCTTCCCCCCCCCCGCTCCCTTTCCATTTTCCCTCTTTTCACACACCCAATAATGTAAGTACCCTGCACAGCCACCCAAATTGCTCCCTCTTTGATCTCAACCCCACGCTAGCTCCACCCCCTCCCCGTACACACCAAGAAAAGAGATAGAGAGAAAAAAAAAGAGAGCATCATCAGCGGTGTGAGAAAGAGATGAGGAGTTCTTCTTCTTCTTCTTAGAGTAAGAAGAAGAAGAAGAAGAAGAAGAAGAAGTAGAGTAGTAGTTTGTGATAGTATATATATATATATATATACATATATCAATATATATATTAGGTTGGAATTAATCGGGAGTAAGGATCGATGGAGGAGACGCTGAAGACGCTGTCGCTGGACTACCTGTACCTGCTGATCAACGGGCAGGCGTTCAGCGACGTCAGCTTCAGTGTGGAGGGCCGACTGGTGCACGCGCACCGCTGCATCCTGGCGGCCCGCAGCCTCTTCTTCCGCAAGTTCTTCTGCGGGCCCGACCCCCCGCCGCCCGGCCTGCTGTTCCAGGACCACCACCACCACCACCACCACCACCACCACAGCCCCCGATCCCCCTCCGCCTCCTCCCCCCGCGGCGGAGGCGCAGGCGGCGGGGCGGGCGGCGCGGCGGGCCCGGGCGGAGCAGGCGGCGGCGTCGTGATCCCGGTGAATTCGGTGAGCTACGAGGTCTTCCTCCTGCTGCTCCAGTTCCTGTACAGCGGCCAGGTGTCGGTGGTGCCGCAGAAGCACGAGCCCCGCCCCAATTGCGCCGACCGCGGCTGCTGGCACACCCATTGCACCGCCGCCGTCGACCTCGCCCTCGACACCCTCGCCGCCGCCCGCTCCTTCGGCGTCGAGCAGCTCGTCCTCCTCATTCAGGTCCCGATTCATCCACCACAACCATCCCAACCTAGATCTGAATTCTTCTCCTCCTCCTCCTTCTTCTTCTTCTTCTTCTTCTTCTTCTTCTTTGCATCATCATCATCAGTTTTTTATGTGTATAAAATTAAATACCTATATGCATATACATATATGTATATATATATATATATATATATATATGTTGGGATTGCCAACAGGAGAAAAGAAAAGAAAAGAAAAGAAAAGGAAAGGAAAGGAAAAAAAATCTGCATTGATTTGCCCCCTTTTTATTTTATTTTAATTTTATTTTATCTTTCCTTTCGTCTCCTCCTTCCTGCTGCTACTGTTGCCAACAGCGGCTATCTACAGTGAGGATCACTCGTCAATCCTATAATTGGACTTCCGTTTTCCAAATCTCACACTCGCCATAATTAGGGTTTCTAAACTTAGGGTTTCGCCTTTCCCCATGGGGCCCTGGCCGACCTCATGCAGCATTCCCGGCCGCCAATTTCTCGAATTGGGTGCCGTCTTCACCTTCCGTCGCTCCCCCGCCCAGCCCAAGCTCACGCACCGGCCGGCTTCTACATGTATAAATGTATACGAATCGATAGAGGGCAATTAATTAATTAATTAATTAATTAACTGGGCTATATTTTATGCAAAGCAAGCAAGCAAGCCAGGAAGCAAGGGGACGGGAGGGGGTACTGTAGTGGCCTGCCTGCCCGCCTGCCTGCCTGATGATGATTAATTTTGGTTTTGGTTATGGTTTTGACTGATGATGGATGGATTGCAGAAGCAGCTGGCGGGGATGGTGGAGAAGGCGTCGATCGAGGACGTGATGAAGGTGCTGCTGGCGTCGCGGAAGCAAGACATGCACCAGCTGTGGGGGACCTGCTCGACCCTCGTCGCCAAGTCGGGGCTGCCGCCGGAGGTGCTGGCGAAGCACCTCCCGCTCGACGTCGTCGCCAAGATCGAGGAGCTGCGGCTCAAGTCCTCCCTCGCCCGCCGCCACCCCCACCACCACCACCACCACCCGCCGTTCCTCGCCCACCACCCCATCGACATCGTCGGCGTCGGCGTCTCCGGCGGCGACGTCGAGGAGCACCACCACAAGATCCGGCGGATGCGCCGCGCCCTCGACTCCTCGGACGTGGAGCTCGTGAAGCTGATGGTGATGGGGGAGGGGCTCAACCTCGACGAGGCGCTGGCGCTGCACTACGCCGTCGAGAGCTGCAGCCGCGAGGTCGTGGAGATGGTCTGCCCGGACATGGTCGCCGTCCTGCTCGACCACCACGCCGACCCCAACATCCGCACCGTCGACGGCGTCACCCCGCTCGACATCCNGCGGATGCGCCGCGCCCTCGACTCCTCGGACGTGGAGCTCGTGAAGCTGATGGTGATGGGGGAGGGGCTCAACCTCGACGAGGCGCTGGCGCTGCACTCCGCCGGCAAGACCCCGCTCCACGTCGCCGCGGAGATGGTCTGCCCGGACATGGTCGCCGTCCTGCTCGACCACCACGCCGACCCCAACATCCGCACCGTCGACGGCGTCACCCCGCTCGACATCCTCCGCACCCTCACCTCCGACTTCCTCTTCAAGGGCGCCGTCCCGGGCCTCTCCCACATCGAGCCCAACAAGCTCAGGCTCTGTCTCGAGCTCGTGCAGTCCGCCGCCATGGTCATGTCCAGAGAAGAAGCCGCCGCCGCAGCCGCCGCCGCAGCCGCCAATTCCTCCGGCGGCGGCGGCGGCGGCGGCGGAGCGAATAGCCCGAGCGTGGCGATGTATCCGAATATGAATTCGGAGGCGAGCAGCTGCAACGCGAACAGCAATAGCAACAGCGGGGTGGTGAACCTGAGCCTGGATTCGAGGATGGTGTATCTGAATCTCGGCATGGCGGCGCAATTGGGGTGTAAGATGAACGAGGGGGGAGATGATCATGAGAGCGCCAGCAGTAGGTCCCAAAGCGGCGGCGGCGGCGGCGGCATTGCTCCGTCTTCAATGTATTCTCCTCATGGCTACCCATGAAAACACCTTGTAAGCTCTAAAAAGAACCTCCTTAATTTCCCTCACTCACTCTCTCTCTCTCTCTATCTATCATATTGGATCTTTTGCCTATATGATCTGATTATTGTTAATTACCTATGATTTGGGAAGCAAGAAAAGGGCAAGGGATCAATTAATTACGCAAGGTCAAATGAGGGAATGGGGTTAGAATCAGAGGTAATGGTCGAGGTTTTATTAATTAGCCCCTCTTTAAAGTAATGGTGGTTAAATTATGGGTGTTGTGTTTTTGATGGGGTTGTTTGCATAAAAAGTTTCATCATTATTTTTTTAAAAGAAAAAAAAAATTAGGACGGAGGAGGTGCGACATGTGCAGCTGCATTAGACCAATGAGATATTTTATTATTATTATTATTATTTCTCTTTTTTTTTTTGTCTGGATTTTGGGGTCCTTTGCGGTTCTTTTTGGAGTATTGGCTCATGGGGGGTGCATTTGCATGTGAGGGATTTAGAGAGGGAGACAAGTAGAATCTAAGTAAGCTTATTTGAATGATGGAAGAGAAATGCAGGGTCAATCTCTTCTCTCTCCATGGCTTGTCACCCCTTTTGTTTTTACTGCTGTTAGCTTGTTATAGCTTTTCTATTTTGGACAAAAACTCCTTTGTTTTTGTTTCCTCTCTCTTTCTCTCTCTCTCTCTCTTTCTCTCTCTCTCTCTCTCTCTCTCTCTCTCTCTCTCTCTCATGCATTAGCGTTGCTTGCTATAATGGTGGATGTATTACTCCCAACAGTTAGCAACTATTATTTCTACTAATGGTAGCTGGGATCATGTCCATTGGGGAGAGTGGTGTGGGTGTTCCCCTTTTTATCCCCATTGCCTTTTGCAGATGGCTTAGAGCCACCCTATTGAGGCTTTGTTCCTGAATGGTAGGCCTTTCCAAATATAGAGAGTGAGCCGTGCTCTCCCACAATATATATATATAGTTTCAATAGTGCATGTATGTTTATACCTTTTCCTTATCTTTTTTACATGATATCCCATGCACCATGACCATCTTTTAGGACACTATATACTTTCCAGTACTATTGTTATGTGTGTGTATATATATATGCACACAATGTGTAAGTAGCTAAGTTATCGACAAACAAGTCTCTTGTCTTGCATGAATGGAACACTATATGTGACTACACGACACTCTTTTAATATATATGAATTAATTCCCTTGTTATTTTACTCAAGTGTTGATTCCCTAACTGTGGCCTGCTTTTGTTGTCTCCTTAGCTTTATTTTAAAGTCTCTTTTGGGGGCTCAACACATACTCTTAGAGGAGCCTTTTGGGACACTGCTTATCATCTATAGGTTCAATAGTGTTCTCCTGTACTGGTTGTTTGAGCTTCATAATTCTCTCTTATATTTGCTTGGCTCTACCACACACACTCCCCCCTCTCTCTCTCTCTCTCTCTCTCTCTCTCTCTCTCTCTCTCTACATCCTTTTCTCACTCTCTCTCTTTCACCTGTTAAGGATCGATCATGACCTAGATCTATTGCAAGATGGTGTGAGGAATGAGGCAGAGGCATAAATATTTTGTTGGCCACAGTGGAATGAATTAAATTCTCTTTGGTGGCATAGTTNCTCTCTCTCTCTCTCTCTCTCTCTCTCTCTCTCTCTCTACATCCTTTTCTCACTCTCTCTCTTTCACCTGTTAAGGATCGATCATGACCTAGATCTATTGCAAGATGGTGTGAGGAATGAGGCAGAGGCATAAATATTTTGTTGGCCACAGTGGAATGAATTAAATTCTCTTTGGTGGCATAGTTCCCTTATATAGCTTCTGTTGATTTAGGAACCATGTAGTTTGCTATGTCAAGCTACAATATGTTTCTCTTTGGGACTTCATCTATAGAAGAACATGCAGTGACCAACTTATTCACATGGCCAGATCCTTACTGTACATACAACATTTTAAAATACTCTTTTATATATATATATATATATATATATATATATATATATATATATATATATATAGAGTGAGGCTACTATGCTATCGGAAGCACGGAGCCTTCCGTGCTTTCAGCTCGTTTTCGATGTTGCGACTTTCGAATCGTCATCGGCTCCGTTAAACTTGATCTAGAGTATTTGAAGTACCTAGAAAATAAATTTTATGATTTTAAGATATCATTTGCCTAGTGAACGAAGGGGCTCAAAATCAACGGCTGAAAATAAAAATCTTACAAAATGTAATAATATGACATTAAAATTTTAAATCAAAGATATTGATCTTGTTTTATATAGTATAAAGAATTTTCTAATCAAAATTTCCGCTGATTGATATTTCTACACCGTTAAACTGCAAAGCGGTTCACTACGGCCATTGAAATTTGTTGATTTTGAGCCCATCGATTACTAGGCAAATTATACTCGAAAAATAATAAATTTATTTTCTAGGTACTCCAAATACTCTAGATCAAGTTTAACGGAGCGATTGACGATCGAAAGTCGCAACATTGAAAAAAATGGAAGCACGGAAGGCTCCGTGCTTCCGATAGCATAGTAGCCTCACTCTATATATAATATATATATATATATATATAATATATATATATATATAGAATTATGCTGAATACTATTAATAGTAAAACGCTCTTTTGCTATCAGTTTTAACTCTTGGATAAAAAATGTAGGGTCAGGATGATATTATCAGTTAAGTTGAGTGGTTCCCCTAGGGTGAGTGGTCCTCACTGGGTTAGTATTTAATCCAATGGTTAGAAATAATGAAAAGAGTTGATTCAAAGGCTAAAAAACTGATAACAAACAATGGAATTTTGCTATAATATAGCCCCGAGTCCAATCTATATATATATATATAAGAGAGAGAGAGAGAGAGAGAGAGTTGAGAGAGAGAGTTGAGCTAGAATATTATTGATAGTATCTATTTTCTTTTGCTATCAAATTTTTAACTTTAGATCAATTCCTTTGATCATTTTTAACCATTGGATCTCTCTCTCTCTCTCTTTCTCTCTCTCTCTATATATATATATTATTCTTCTTGACAGAAATGGATGTTTACATATTTTCCAACTGTGTGATGTGAATCATGTTTGTGATAATGTGTTATTGCCAATGGTTCATGTGAACAAGCACGTCTTGGGTCAAATTTTGTTACCTCTTTATTTATCATTTTTCTCTTTTTGGAATTTAAAGAGGTAAAGTTCTTGGGAAGTTGTAATGCAGGGTTGATTTTTAGTTATATTCATTTAAAATATCTGTATATATAAGGCTATAAGTAATATACTGTTAATTTGAGTGCTTGTTTTAATTTCTTATGCTATTATGGCTTGGAAATTCGAAGTACACACATACATAGATATTATGAAATAATTGTTCTGGTAACCTCGAATAATATATACTCTTGACTCGCATGTATTTCAATCATTACATTTTCTTGGGCCGTTGACTATGCGTAAAAGTTTGAAGTTTATTAAATGTAATTTTCAAAAATTGACTCATTGAACTAGGTTACCAAAATATATAAAATTGACTCGAGGAATTAGGTTACCAAAATATACAACTTACAAGACAATGCAATCAAACCCTCTCCCTTCTTCAACTGGATCTCATGTTGTGAAATAAGTAATGAATTTTACTTGCCATTTGTGTTTGAGAATGTGAAGATCAACATGAGAATTATGGTAGCAATTGAACATCTAAGGTCTCTTTTTTTTGCTTTTTTTTTTTCTTCTGAACTCAAATTCTAATGTGCTGGGTGTGGTGGTGAAATTTTTTTTTTTTTTTTTGGCAATCTATTGATTTAGGATTTCTTTGGTATCAAAAAGTAAAAACATATTAGTAACTTTTTTTCTCTTCTTTAATTTTGGTAAAAGAAAAGTTGATCATCCAACACACTCAATCGTATGTGCATAATTTATGTTAAAACGGGAAGAAAAAAAATATGTATAGGCAAATTAAGAGAGCCTAGTGTTCATGCTTTGATTAGTTTGACAAGATAGAAAATTACCGGCTGCCCCCTAGCTACTGCAAATGCGAAAAGATTTGATGGTTGGTATCTGAAGTTTTAAATTCGAAGTCTAGATATTTTAAATTTTTAGCTAAATTTATTTATCTTAATTAAAAAAAAAAAACTAAGCAGATATGATGCTACATTTTTCTCTGTAAAAAAAAGAAAACGACAAGATAGAGAATTTTAATAAGCTAACATAAGGTAAGCCAGTGTAGGCATATCTTATATTGCATAAGATTTATATTAAACCAATCAATAAATTAAGTAATGTGGCATGGTGAAGATCAATTAAAGGCTATATGATTACTTCAAATTGAAATGATGTACAAAAAGGCTTGTTCTTATATTTTTATTTATGTAAAAGAGAAATATATAATTTAATGTTATTAAGTTTAGGATCTATTGAGTGATACTACAAGCACAAGAAAACTAAAAACACTACAACAAAAACGGTCTATAGTGACACTTTTAAATGTCGGTACATGTCAAAAAAAGTACTGTTGGCTAAATTACCGACACTTTTAAAAAATATTGCTATATGTGGGGTCGCTAGGTATATAGTGACAATTAAAGAGTGTCGCTATAACCTAAAAATAGTGCTGCTAATTTAACAATATTTATTTAAGCATCTAGCAACCACCGGAACTCTACCTCGTTGGCTGCGGTGGCGGAGGTGGACGAGAGGAAAGGGCCCTTCGTCTAGGATTTCAGTGGAATGGGTGAGAGGAGAAGGAGAGATGGTAATCGATCTTTTTTTATTTTTTCTTTTCTGTTTATAATCGGGCCAAATGGGCTGGGTTGGGTGGGTTGAGTAGAGTAACATTTTATTTTTTGTTGGATTCGGTTTTATATTTAGACATTAATAGATGTATTTTAAAATTTTGGTAGAAATGAGACACTTAGGCAAAAGTGTCTCAAACATGTGTCGCTATAATCTAATTTTGTTGTAGTGAAATGACATGCGAATTAATTTCTACCGAACAAAAAGCAATCAAAGAGTGATTAGGAAAATGATTCAGTTTCACTTCACACATTTTACTTTTGAATAATAATATGGTATCAAAGCCAATATTATGTCCCCAATCTATGAACGCCATACATACTTGCGAGGAATTTGTGCTTTTATATATTATAAACTTTGCCACAAACCTTTTCTTGTAGATCCTCTTAACATTTTCCAATATTCTGGTTCTTAACATTTTCCAATATTCTGGATTGACTATAATAGGTTTGTTCGATCATTACAAATTAATCTACTGAGATGGGAGTACGTAATTCTGAAGGATCAGATTGGTGTTGAGAACTACCAATACTAACAGCAAGATCAAACCAAAAAAAAAGTAAAAATTATATCTTAGTTGAACCAATACGTTACACGCGACACGTATATTATTATAATAAAGTGATTATTTTTTGTGTCACACTGTTTCATCGTATCTAACAACAGTCCTATCGTATGAAACGGACGTTTTGTCGCTCTCTTTTACATCCAAAAAATTCCATGTTGCAATAATAAGCTTTAAAGAAATCTCATCCGCAATAAAATTGAGCTGCAGTGGCACCAATTTCATGTTAAATGCTGAATAAATCTCAAGGTAAATGTCATATCAATCGTATATATCACCATCATGGAAAAGTCGTGGGAGCAAGCTCTTTTCTATACACTATTAATAGGTAATAGGAGAATATTTATAACGCAATTATGAAGTTTCCAATCATTGAAATGGCTATAGAAGGTACTAAAGGAAAAGGAAAAAAAAAAAAAAAAAGTGTCATACCTCCCAAGTAGAATATTAGTGTCAAAATAAATGATAATTAAAGTTTTGACTTTTATATGTGTGAAACGTTTTATATTTATCAAATAAATTTTTGGGTTTTGTTTGGGCCCTTTAATAAGATACCACAGGTTGGTCGATCACACTTTCCATGTGGTCTAGTTTCTTTTTTGTTTAGCTTTGTTTCAATCTGATTAATTGCATCCAGTTTTTATCTGATTTTGCCAGGTTCTTTGAACCCAGCTATGTTGAGTTCTTTTAAGCCTTGTTTGAATTCATAAATCTCTCATTCAACTTATATCTTCTTAATTTATTCAACAAACTTGTAGCATTTGCTGGACAAGAAATGTGATCAAACCTATCGAATATAGTTAAGATAAATCAGTACCCTACAATGTGAAATACGCTTTCCGGCCATATCGTGAATATTAAAACCGTTCAACAAACAAAAAACAAGCTTCTTACTTCCAATCACACACAGAAAAAAAAAAAAAAAAGAGTTCATACCGAACATTTTATCATTGAATAACTTATTATGATGTGGTCCCACTATGTATACATACAAAAACTTTTTTCATCTAGCAATTTCTAATATTTTGGATTAAGTACATGCCCTTTAATTAACCTTCATATTCAAACTTTTGGCCTTAGGAGACATAGAAATGGGAAAAAGCTAGTGTCATAGTGTCATACATATGAACTCAATCCTTTAATATTACATCTAAGTAGCTGAACATTTATTAAGATCTAACCTATTCAGATTGAATTTTCAACTCATAAGTAACAAATAGCACTTCTTCAATTGCGTAAGGATTCTCAAAGAAAATTAATTGCTATACGATCGTCGATGTCAAGTTAGGTTTGCTCATTAATGTTGTTCAACACGCGCGCCCGTGCGCACACACACACACACGCATCTTTCTAATCAAACAATTTTGACCGGCAGTTTCTTCGTTTAGTTGGTTTTTCATTGAGTAATGCTATGCTTACAAACTAATTTTATAACACTTTACAAATTAGCATCAAATTATGCGGTTTGTGAAATCTAAAAATGCATCTCCATGTTGCTAGTTAATTAAGTGGACAAAGTAAGTATTTAATGAAGTTATTTAACTTCGTGGAACCTAAATTTTCAGATGTTAGAGAACAACAAATTTTACAGGTACAACATTGTGGTCTCTCAAGCGCTTTAAATTATCTTGGGCCTATTGGGCCATGAAACTGGTTGTGTCTAATACTATTACAAAAGGATTATTAATAATGATGAGGAACTAATCCTGGGCCATGATGGGCCTCTGATGTCCCACTCTCTCAAATTGGGCTAAGAAACTCCTCTACATATTATAACAAAAACGGTCTATAGCGACAATTTTGAATGTCGGTATAAGTCAAAAAAAGTGCTGTTGGCTAAATTACCGACACTTTTGAAAAGTGTTGCTATATGTGGGGTCGCTAGGTATATAGTGACAGTTAAAGAGTGTCGCTATAACTTAAAAAAAAGTGCTGCTAATTTACCAACACTTATTTAGGCATTTAGCAACCGCCGGAACTCTATCTCGTTGGCTGTGGTGGTGGAGAAGGACGAGAGGGAAGGGCTCTTCGTCTAAAATTTTAATAGATTGAGTGAGGGGAGAAGGGGAGATGGTAATCGATTTTTCTATTTTTTTTTTTTTATTTGTAATCGGGCCGAATGGGCTGGGTAGGGTGGGTTGAGTAGAGTAACATTTTATTTTTGGTTGGATTAGGCTTTATATTTAGGTGTTAGCAGATTTTTTTAAAAATTTAGGCATAAATGTGACACTTACACAAAAGTGTCCCAAACATGTGTCCCTATAATCTAATTCTGTTGTAGTGAGGTTTGGGTTAGTGGGCCCTCGAAATGTTTGTGTTACAACTTTCGCGCAAGTATAAATATCTTATTTAGTATATCTATTTAATTTTTAAGTAGGCACCATACTTTATTTGATTGAGACAAAGTGTAGTAAAAATGCTTACGCCAGCTTTCGCGCGAGTATAAATATCATTTCATTCTTTTTTTTTTTTGAAAATTAACTCAGATGGAAATGTGAAATAACTAGATTTAGAATTTGAGACCTCAGATAATAATCACCAAATACTTTGCCACTTGCACTAAAAATACCCGGTGAAGCTTTGTAATGTTCAAAATCAAACTTCTAGACTGTAATAACAAGTAGAAATTTAAAAAGAAAATCTTCATATGGCCCAATGTAGCTCATATCTTAGCAGACCAGTACATGGTAAATTTTCAGCATTAGTGACTAACAGTAAAACATTTTGAAGTACTTAGTCAAATACTTGTTTAATCCAAACCCCCTAATACCAGTGATCTACCCAGCATGTGAAGCCTATGGGCATGCCAGCACATAAGCTATTTAAATTGTAATCGAGATACCATGGAGTATGCATTATATATAGTAAAAGAATTTACTCTGTTTGCTTTTGTAAGAGATAGATAACACATTGAATAGATTACATTGAGTTGGTTGAAGGAGAAGCATCTCTTCTCATCTCAACCTTTTCTAATTGAAATCGACCGTTCCAAACGCAAGTGCCCAAAAGTTTGATAGTTGGTATCTGAGGTCTCAAATTCAAAATCTTGTTGCTTTATATTTTCAGCTAAATTTATTTCTAAAAAAAATAAATGAAACAGATAATATACTATCTTTCTCTTAAAATAAATAAGTATCCTTGAATATCAAAGATGCCCTTAATATTCTGTAAAATTACACCGGAAGAGTTATCCGTTTCATGATGTTATTGATTGTATCAGGATAAGGTTTTATTTGTTCCCCTTGTTACATGCATCTAGAAGAACACCGAAAGCGCTTCAAAAGACAGCATTAGCTACTCAACTGTTTTAGTAGTTGGTGGTTTAATTTAGTATTGTAATAGACACAAAAAAGGAAAAGGACCAATTACAGCAAAAAAACTGAAAGTTAAGGAATCCTTTTACAGGGTCTTAATTAACTAGCATGAACATACAGATATATTAAATCTAATCAAGTTTGATTAATGTGATAATTCAATTTAATAAATTTATTTGTGGGAATCAAAATCTTACTTAGTCAATATATATAGCATCATCCGTTTGAAAACCCTGTGCACAATGTATTCTTTTCTTCTTGTGCTTGGTAAAGTAGTTTTGAAATCTTTCACTCATCAGATAAAAGTTAAGGCATCTAATCTCACTTTTTTTTTTATCCCTTTCTCTATCTTTGTGGGGAATCAGATCCCCTAGTAGTGATATTGGGTGTGACAAAAAGCTTCATGCCAACTAGCAATAAAAAAAAGAGGAAAATTTAAATGTCAAAGCTATTCTGAGATTTCTTGAGGGGAAGGCAATCTCAGCTTCTCTCTCTCTCTTTTTAAAGGAAGAAAATATAGCAAGGCAAAATCATAGAATTTTCAGTCCTAAGGCACAAGGTTTTCTAATTCTATTCTATTTTAGTAAACCCATTACGCTAAATTAGGATTATGCACAATTCTATTGAGATTATTTTTAATTTTATCAAATTTTATTAGTCACTAATATAAATATATTTTATTACATTGATTTGGTGTGGTGGATCGAAAAGAATGTGAGGGCTATTTTGAAATTAGGGATTTGTGGGAGAAATATCTTTTGTACACCACTTTAGTTATAATAATAATAGTTTTCACCCTGTCTTCGTCCATAAATGTAAGCCAGTAGTCGAATCACGTAAATATTTGTATGCGTTACTTTTATTCTCTCTTTTTCGATTTTCTTTTGATATTTTTGCACTCGTTGAATTAAATTCTTTTCGCCTTTGTTGTCGTAAGTGTGACTACTATATTTGCTGGGCAAAAAGGTCAAGATTTTAAATTACGCTTCCTACGGAATCATATACTTGCATGTGGGCTGCATCATCCTTAATTAAAAAAAAAAGAAAGAAAGAAAGAAAGAAAGAGAAGTGAAAAGGGGATTGTTGATTTCACGTATAGGGTTGATCTCCTGATTCTCCTTAAAAGAAATGCTCAATAAATCCTCCATAATGGACCATTTTTAGATGCAAACTTTATTTTCCTTATCAATATTTTTTTTTGAGAAAAATAAAAGAAAAATCTCAATCTGCTTTATTCATTATGGTAATGAACAAACCACGTGCCAAAAAGAATACAGGAAAAAATAAAAAACACACTGACATGCACGTAGTTTGGAAAAAATTCTAAAATGCAACGGGTATATTGGTGACGTGGTGTAACAAACCAATCAAATATCTCCTTTTAGAAGTATCTGTCCCATCATGATTGTAAAAAAATATTTTTATTGTACTTTTATTTGAAAAGAAGGAATGTGATTGGCTTGTTATTGATGACGTGGTACAAGTGTGATAGTGTAGAATTCCTCGTAGTTTGGAACTGGTTGGCTTTCTCATTAGGCTTCAAGCAAGCCAAATAAATCCTAATATTCTTTTCATTCCATGATTATTTTAAGTGGTTATTGAACATATATATACATACATACCCACAAACCCTCTGCATGCTAACTCATGCATATAGAGCACTCTTGTATCAAACAACAACACCTCATCACCTCCTACATTTTACTAAGGTTTTAGTTGTTTCTCTTCATATTCCTCAATGGAAGCCCCCAAAACCACCCAGCCTCCGCCGGGTTCTCTCTCTCTCTCTCTCTCTCTCTCTCTCTCTCTCTCTCATTAATTTCTCCAACTTATTTATCCTAAATATATATGTATATACATGTTGCAAGGCTACCCAACAAAACAGGAGAAGAAACAGTGCTGCCAAAGTTCAAAGAGTAGAGGAGAGGGAGGGTTCATTGAAGGATGGTAAGCTAATTATCATTTGGTAGTTTTATTTTTGAACTTATGCATGTAGTAATATTTTACTAGCCTGACCGATTGTCCTTAGCGCAAGTGGCAAAGGATTTGATGGTTGGTATCTGAGGTCTCAAGTTCGAATCTTAGTTAATTCACATTTTCAACAATCAAAAAAAAAAAAAAATTTACTAGCCTGAAATTTTAACCGACCGTATCTATAGCGCAGTTGAGTTATTAAGAGTTTGACTCAAGTTTGAAACTTAGTTAATTTACATTTCTAACTAAGTTCATCTCAAAGAAATTTTTACTACAAAAGAAAATGGTGTAGCTATCAATTGGATTTTCTTCTGTTCTCACTTTATATGCACTGCTTATTACAGATTTAGCTCCACAAAGTTTGGCACAGATTTTAGTTCAATTCTCAGAGTATCAATCAACATCTTTAGATTTTTCAGCTTCCACTCGAATTTTTTATCTTGATTTTATTTTTGTATAAAGTTCTGTTTCATTTTTAACCTCACTATGGGAGTTTCAGTTTTCACAAAGTCTAATTATGGTTCTACAGGAGTATGAGGGTGCATTTGGTTCGCATTATGAAAGATTACTAGGAATAAAAGATATCCGAGAATTTTATTCCTATTCATCCTATTACTAAGAATGTGAAATTCCTGTGTTTGGTTCGCACGGTAATATTAATTAGCCATGTTATTTAATATTACAAAAAATATATAATTAATTTATTTATTTATTTAATTAATTTTAGATAATATTACCAAAAGTTTCAACATCTTTTTAGAAAAAAGGGAGAGAAAGTATAAGTTAGAGAGAGAGAGCATAATTAAAAAAATAGAAAGAAAAATATAGTCAAAATTAGAGGGAGTGAGAGAGTTGAAATTTTAAAAAGAGAGAGAGAGAGAGAAAGCTTAGTTTAGAGAGAGAAAAAAAATTGAATTTTAGAGAGAAAAATAAGTTTAGAGAGAGATATAAGGTTAGAGTGTAAAGAAAAGTAATATCAATTAGTCTGCGGGTAGGAAGAAAGAAATAGATTAGATATATTATGATTACCCCAATCCAACCGACCCTCCTTCAAGGGAATTAGATTAGTACTTTGGGGTAAATCTTATTCCGAAGTGAATCCAATATTACCAACTAGATTATACTTAGTGCGTTTAGCCAAACACCGTCATATTTTTTTATTCCCATTGGATTACTAGGAATCTTTAAAAGATAGCGCGAACCAAATGCACCATGACAGTTATCTCAGATAGTAAACTAAAGGTTGACCATAATATTTATGCAGAACAAATAATTTCATAAATTATATTTTTACAGTTGACAACTGACACTATATATGAGAATGAAATTGAACTTCATGTCAAATTACAAGGACCAGATTTCTGAATAACCAATGCAAATATAGTACTGAATTTTGAGTTAACTATTGAGTGTTCTCGCAAAAAAATTAGTTCTGATTGCTGTTCAACTTATGCAGCATTGCTGCCCTTTGCTGCTGTTGGATTTTTGAGATGTGCTGCTACTGAGGAGCCTATATGAAGATGCAATATGTTATGAGTTGAATGAGGATCAAATATAATAGTGTACTAAGCAGGGAGTACTTCTATTATAATGGCTTGTACTACTTATCTTGATTCAGAAGGGTAAGGTTAGAATTGTAACACTTTAATTTCGGATGATATACTAGCAATACTTAATTGATTTATTTATAATGTCCTTTATATTTTTCAATGCTACAGCAAAGATTATAATCGCTACAATTTGTGGAGTTGGACTGGGCTACTATTAGTAGCAAAATCTCATTGTTGCTACCAGTTTTTTAGCCTTTGGATCAACTCTTTTCATTTTTTCTAACCACTAGATTAAATATTATAACCCAATGGGGACCACTCAACCCTAGGGGACCACTCAACTCTAACCGACTAATATCATTCTGACCCTATAATTTTTCATCCAAGAGTTAACAACTTGATAGCAAAAAGAACGTTTTACTATTAATAGTATTCCAGCCTAATTCCAATTTGTGATTATATAAGTGCAATCTTCGCCTTTTAATTTTTAACATGCTCTCTTCCTTACTCTCAAAAGACAATGTACATTCTTACAGAATAAATAGAGTATTTACAGAGGATCAGGTTACTGGATATTATTTATAGGACAGTTATTTCAACATTGTTAGGATCGAGGGAAAAAAAAAAAAAGATAAGAGAAAAAAAGATAAAATTTAAAATGTATAGAACTTACCTAAATTATCAATCATTTTGATCTCACTATTCAATCTTTCAAAGCTTTTAATTTTACCATCCAAATTTTTAATTTTGTTTGATTTGAATCAGCCAGCAACACTTTGATTTTAAAATTGGAATATGTCGTTCATCTTTACAGATTTAGTTAATATATTTCATACAATTCTCGCAATTATAAATTTATTAAATAAAATAATTAACTGAAATTTTAAAGTTAAAATGTGACATAAATCAAATAAATAGAAACATTTGACGGTAAAATCAAAATTTGAAAAAGATTGATTTACATAAGTTTTGTAATTTTTTTCTTTTTACCAAAGAAAAATAACTATTTCTACATCCGTTCGTATAAAAATAAAAAATAAAATAAAAAACCCTTTACCTTAGCACGTGACGCAGCGTTCACTATCAGGTCCACTCCCTGGCGTTGACTTGACCGTCTCCTCTCTCTCTCTCTCTCTCTCTCTCTCTCTCTCTGTCTCTCTCACTTCTCCCGCGTTTTCTCCTTCCAACCACACCAAAATTATCCACCACCACGAGTGAGGAGTGACGAGTGAGAGAGACGACCCCCTCTTCTTGACTCCCTCCATTTGGCCCCGCCTCCCGAGTCCTGAGACGCTCTCCCGAAAGAGACATCATGCGTATATCCCCCTTCCTTGACCGCTTCCTCCTACGTCCAACCACAGCACTCCCACTCCGTCCTCATCTCTATCCCCCCACTCCCCCCTCTCATACGCATTCTCACAAACACCCGCCATGCAACCCCAACCCCTCCTCTCCGACCTCTCCCAATCCCTCTCCGAAACGCTCGCCGCTGCCTCCGCGGTCCCGCTCTTCGCGTCCTTGATCGGGGGATTGAACCCCGTTCTCCAAGCCATTCAACAATCGCAGCCCGATGTCGGAACACTGGGCGCCGTGGAGTCCCTCGGCCCCGAGATCCGCCGCGCCCGCGCCGTGGTGCGCGGCTGCGGCGCGTCGGCGGTGCGCGCCCGGTTGCTCGAGGACGCCGCGCGCGGCGTCGGGCGCGGCCTCGGCCGCGTGATCGAGGCGTGGGCGGAGGCGCCGGCGGAGATGAGGGCGGAGATGGAGCGGCTGAGGAAGGAGATGCTGGATGTGAGATTCGGTGATCAGCTGAAAGGGAAGCAGGGGGAGATTGTTGCCGACGCCGACGACTTGATGGTGAGGATCAAGAATGGGGATGAGGACGAGCTCGGCGTTGTGCTTTCGGAGATTGGGATTTTGATGGAAGAGGGGTTTTTGGTGGTGGGAGAAGGCGGGAGCTTGATTCCGGCCTTGTTGAATCGATTGGGTTCGGCGAATTGTGGCAACAGAGTGAAGATAATCTCGGCTTTGAGAAGTCTTGCAGCCCGCGGCAATGATAACAAGGTGATGATTTTGGAAAATTTAGTTTATCAGTTCATCTTCTAGCCGTAAAATTTGATCCATGCATGTGAAGCACCATTAACTCTTGTATGATTATTCTTCACTAGATTATAAATTTAGTAATGATAATTCAAAGGAAGGGTCAAAATTGAAAGTTTTAAGCGAATTCGAAACTTAAGCTATGGTTTTAAAACGCCTGCTGTAATTTGCCCTAAAATGCTCTAGTTTATGAGCTCATTATGCGCCTTTCAGTGTTTTGTAACGAATTAATGAGCAAGCAAGTTAAAATCGATAAAAACCAGCTCATGTAATCTTCCTAAGCTTGGAAGTTCGTTCTTTACTCGGTGTGCTGATGTTCCCTGTTTTGCATCCTTAGGAGAAAATGGCAAGTGTTGATGCACTTTCGATTATTGTGAGGTCTTTGGCGAGATGTACCGAGGAGAGGAGGGAAGCGGTGGGATTGCTTTTGGATATATCGGACATCTTGAAAGTCCGGCAGAGAATAGGTCGAATCAAGGGATCTATTCTTATGTTGGTCGCACTACAAAATGGAGATGACCCGCGTGCTAAGGATGATGCAGGAAAGTTGTTACATGCTTTATCGGCCAACACACAAAATGTTCTTCTGATGGCGGAGGCTGGTTGTTTTGTACCGATGATGCACCATCTTAGAGAAGGTAATGCCATTTTTTATGCTGCCTACTGGACTTTAGCATGCGTTATATCTTGGAGTTCTAATCATGTTATAACATTCTTGAGCAAGGATATTGCTACGCGCCATTTTCCATGTCAAAAGCACATGTTTTAATTTTGACTCATTAGGCTGTCCTAACGAATAAAGAACTCTCCAATCCTGTTATGCACCTTTAGAATATAACATGATCATTAGGAATATAATAAATCATCAAGGCCTGTGATGAAAAGCACTTGAGGAAATGATCCAACTCTCTTCTAATCGACTGAATTGCTCCGTAGAGCTTTTGGATTTAGGCTTATAGCCTCGAACTTTTCTCCACCTCAGCAGAACTTAAAGATGAAATATTCTTTCATTCTGCGTCATGTTAGCTTTCAGATGATATCATGGATAAGGTATTGCGTTGGTATTCTTGCACCATTTCTCTGTCTCTTATTTGTAATCCTTGCTTTCTCCCTATTAGTGTATCAGCCTTACTTTCATCTGTACCACTGCTTAGGCATGGATTCACCGTTCTTGGTATGTAGCGGACCTTCATTTCTGTACAACATATCAAGAAGATGGTGTTCATAGCTACCATAGTTTCTCTGATTAGACTTCTTTATTTTCCAAATTAATAGCACACAATACCTCTAACCATATTGATGCTTTTGGATATAGATATTTTGCCATCAATTTAACATTCCTTGACAAACGCTACCCGGCTTACGCCTTAAAAACACCTATTTCTCAACAAACAGTCATCTCAGGAAGTTCATTGACATCTTCTGTTTAAGCAGAATTAAAGGAATTCAGTTCTGTAACCAAGTATCGTTCTCTTGATCAGGTGTCTTTCTGAAATGATTATGGCGTTCAATAATTTCGTTTTGTTTCTCCAGAGTTTCCTGCTTTATATTTGATGAATATGATTGGTCGTTCTGCCACAGGTTCTGATATGAACAAGATTCTCATGGCGACGGCCATTTCGAGGATGTTACTCACGGAACAAATGAAAGCCGTGCTTGGAGAAGGCTCAATCGAACCCCTGGTGAAAATGTTCACTTATGGGAAGCTCGAAGCTAAGCAAGCCGCACTGGGCGCCATTCGCAACCTCTCTACCTTGGCAGAAAATACAGAACTCTTGATAAATTGTGATGTAATCTCACCGCTATTTCAAGTTCTTTTCTCCGTTACATCAGTGCTCATGACACTTCGAGAACCCGCTGCAGCACTACTATCAACTCTAGCGAAATCCGAACTAATCCTTCACCATAGAAATGTGGCTCAGCAAATTCTCTCACTTCTCAACTTATTGAATCCAGCTATCCAGCTTCACCTTTTACACGCTCTCAATAGCATAGTGAGTCATTCTACTGCGAAAAGAGTCAGAGCTAAACTTAGAGAAAATGGTGTCATGCAGCTTCTCCAACCATTCCTAACAGAAAGCAATTCGGAAATTAGGGCTGTCTCATTGAATCTAATATTCAATCTGTCAAAAGATTCCACACAAGAGTTGACTCAACAGCTTGGGGAGTCCAATGTCAACATCTTGATAAGGATTATCTTCTCATCAACATCCGAGAGCGAAAAGGCTGCCGCCATCGGAATTCTTAGTAATCTACCGGTGAAGGACAAAAGGGCAACTGAATTTCTTAATAAAGCGAATTTGCTTCCACTTGTAATCTCTTTATTAGGGACAAGCATAAGTTCTTCTTCAACACCACCTACAAGGAAATGGTTACTTGAGAATATTTCTGGGTTATTGATTCGGTTCACCATTCCCTGGGATAAGAAACTACAGAGTACAGCAGTTTCTCAGGGAGTGATCGGTTGCCTTCGCAAGCTACTCTCAGATGGATCGATAATTGCCAAGTCCCGAGCAGCAACTTCATTGGCTCAGCTCTCGCAGAACTCGCTCACTTTGTGCAAGGCCAAGTCACCAAAATGGTTGTGTGTATCCCCTTCCTCTGAAACTTATTGCGAGGTTCACAATGGTCATTGCACTGTCAAAAGCACTTTCTGCTTATGTAAGGCCGGTATCGTAAGTCCTTTAATACAAGTGTTAGAGGGCAAGGAGCGAGAAGCAGATATTGAGGTTCTAGAAGCTCTGGGTACTCTAATGCAAGACGAGATGTGGGAAAGGGGAAGCAAAGTTATCGAGAAAGCGTCCGGAGTGCCGGCTCTTCTGCGCGTCCTTGAAGAGGGTAATTTGAAGGCTCAAGAGAAGGCAATATGGATGCTCGAGAGGATCTTTCGGCTTGAAATTTACAGAGAAATGTACGCCGGAGCTTCTCAGGCTCTGCTTATTGATCTCACGCAGAGGGGAGATCCGATCCTGAGACCGATGATTGCTAAAATATTGGCTCACCTCCAACTGTTGCAGATGCAATCTAGCTACTTTTCAGATGTCTTAATTTTGTCATAGGAAGAAGATCTTGTACAGTGTTAAGCGGAAATCTTTTTCGATGCAATTCTGAATTTGTCTTTCAAGTCCTTAAAGGAGCCAAGGTTGTTATTTTATTGTAGAGGTCAGTTGTTAATTTCAAGTTCTTTTGTACCTGTATTGATAATTTTATTGTAAAGTTTGTGTAGTGTATGTTTGGTCCCATTTTTAACAGCTTATTCAATTCAGAAAGGCCATACCTAACACAAGGAGCTTTAGAGGAGATACACCCAACACAATCCCATCTGGTTACCTGGAAAAATTTTAATTAATAAATCACCTGAAAAGTAACCTGACCTATCAAACCATTGAATTTGGGTGACAATCTTCAACCCATATTTTTTAAATTCTTAAAAATATGCTGCTACAAAATCCACACAAATGGCTGATAAAATGAAGTACTATATATTATATTACAAATAGAGGAGACGGACTTCTTGTGATCTTTTTTTCTTTTCAAAATACCTTTTTTTCTTATATATAGAATTAAGGAGGATACGGGGACGCTATACTATGCATAGGGTGAAAACAATTTTGTGTACATTTTTTTTTTTTTTTGTATAATTCTTATATTTAATTGCTCTTGTCTCTTGATTGCATACAAGTATTTGTTTTACGATTTTATATATTCTATTTAAAATGTTCAAATTGACATCATACAATTCAAGTTAAAGGAGTTGTTAAAAATATTGACAGAGTTGTGCAATCAATCATAGTAAATTCTAAAAATATATAAGTACATAAAAACAACCAAACCTAAATAGCGAAAAAAAAAAAGAAGCTTTTATATTGTAGTGAAACAAGCTACTATTCATTTCTTAGTTCTTACCCTTTTTGTCATTCTATTATCATCCGCCATCAGTTTTTCAACTTAAATTTTTCCACAAAAATTACTATTTATTTAAGTTTACGTGAAGCTTAATATCCAACAACAACGTAGATCCAAATTTTAATATCCATAATAATATTTCAATTAACCTATAACTCGAACTGAAAAACTGTTCTCAAAAAAAGAAAAACTGTTCTCCAAAATTTAGTTCCGGTTCACCCAGTTTCAGATCCCCCCGAACCGAACCGTAATCGTCCCATTACCCGGACCGGTTCCACCTTAAAAGTTAAAACCCATCTGAAACCCATTCTCGCGTCGCTCCCTTGGCCTGAAGCTACTATGTACATGGCGGCGGCGGCGGCGGTGGTTCCTCCGTCGGGGGAGGCGGCGGCGTTCAAGCTAGGGTTTATCGGGGCGGGGAATCTGGCGGAGAGCATCGCCAGGGGCGTCGCCAAGTCCTCCGTGCTGCCCCCCTCCAGCATCCGCACCGCCCACCGCCGCCCCGACCGCCGCGCCGTCTTCCAATCCTTCGGCGTCCGCATCTTCGACTCCAACGCCCAGGCTCATACTTTCTTCCCTCCTCCCTATTCCTCCCCCTACTTCTGCCCCCGTGACTTTCAGCTAACAACAAATTTTTGTTGTTTACAGGTAGTCGACGACAGCGATGTCGTTATTATCTCCGTGAAACCCCAAGCCGGTAAGGTTTCCCGTTTTACTCTGTGTTGTTGTTAGACCGATCAATGATTGAGTAATTTTCTCAGATTCTATTTTCACTTTCTCCGGCGAAAGCTTACGTGTGTTAATTGTTGAATTTGCAGTTAAACATGTTCTTCTGGAACTAAGGCCCTTCTTTACAGAAGAGAAACTTCTAGTTTCAATTGCTGCAGGAATCAAAATGAAAGATTTGCAGGTTGGTATTAAACTGGCACGCTTCTATATGCTGTTTTTCATGTTCCCGGGTCATAAATCCATTTTCCTTGTGACTTAGATCTATTGCACAGCTTCATTAAATTGCATTCCATTCATGTATAACTGTGAAATAAAGAGTTAGAATCAAGTTATTGGCGATCAAGCGAACATCTGGCTTAAAGAGTGTCCTAACTTGTTGTTTATTTGTAGTTTCAATAAAAATGTTCAATTCAAAGCCAAAATCTGACAATCCTACCGATGTCCTGTATAATAGATCACGATTTAAAGTCTCTTTTGGCATGAATTTTAGTGCATGATATTGTGAATTTCAAAATGAAAGGACAGCGAGAAGTTATAAACTGTCAGATGAAGTGGTAATTATTTAATTCTGCTTTTGCTTAGAGTAAACTTGTGTCATAGCAGAATTTCATTTTTTTTTTTTTTTTAAAGGAATAAAATGGAGGCAATCTTTCATTGCTGATGTATGCTTTACCATTCTATAGGAAACTTCCATGGAGTTGTATGGAAATTCCAGCTTTTAAACTTCTCCAACTTTGAGATAACCTCTAAAAACAAGCGTACGAATGCTGATGGATATGCTCTTAGCTTATAATAAGGAATAAATACTTATGAGGAATAAAATAAGATTGATAGTACTACCGATGTTAGAGAAGTATGAGGTGGGAGAGTCATACTAAAGCAGCAAAGTGCACTAATAACTAGTGCAATGTATATATATAAACATATATATAGGTGACTGTAGCTATAGATGCTAAGATTAGATGATCGAAGAATTATCCTGATAGCATTGAATGGATAAATTGTTTGGCATAGAAGCTGAAATCGTATTATTAGGTTTGCAATTACCAAACTTTTGATCGGTAGTGTATTTCTATATACTTCTGTTAACATCTCCACTGTTTCCTTTAACTGTGCATCATTTGCTTCAGGAATGGTCTGGTCAGCGTCGGTTAATTAGGGTAATGCCAAATACTCCTTCAGCAGTAGGTCAAGCAGCATCAGGTGATAGTTGACTACTTGATTTTTCTCTTTATGTAGTCTTACAAGATAACTCTCTTCATTCATCAAATCAATGAACAATTGAAGATTGAAATGTGCTAAACACTTCCACATATGTCAAGACTCTGTCACATCTTTATTGGGAGCATAATTTCAGTTCTGAAAGTTCTTCTTAAAAGCCTACTTGACATGAGGCAGGCGCTTAGCTTCAGTATTCTTACCCATATGTTGCATGCTTTTTTTCTTTTTTTTTTTCTTTTTAGTTTTGTTCATTGAGAATCTGTGAACTGGAAGAGGATTAATTGGTCTTTTTTATCTTTGCTTTACTAGTAACTTTCAACAAAAATATTGTGCTACAAGTGCTGATACCATAGCTTCTATCGTAGTCATGTGCATGGGCGAAATGGCAACAAAGAAAGATGAAGAACGTGTAGCTAGTTTGTTCAGTGCAATTGGAAGGGTATGGAAAGCTGATGAAAAATATTTTGACGCTATAACTGGCTTGAGGTACAATCTATATATCAGCCTTGCGCAGTTTGTACCGTGCTTTTCTAATGTTTAGTGATTTCGTGATAATTAGATGATTAGCATTTTCTACTCGTATGCTTGACTTGTAGTTTCCTCTGAATTGCAGCGGTAGTGGCCCTGCTTACGTATATCTGGCAATAGAGGCGCTGGCTGATGGTGGGGTGGCTGCTGGTCTTCCTCGAGATCTTGCTCTTGGTCTAGCTACTCAGACAGTATGTACGAGAACTTTGAGTATACCTGTCGTTAGATTCAGCTGCAGTGTCTGATTAAACAAGTGTATATTTGATGGTGCTCTTATTGTATTAACAATGTCTTTTGATTCATTTAGAGTCTCTGATAATTCCATTTCTCTCCTGTGCAGGTTCTTGGAGCTGCAGCCATGGTAGGCGGAACCGGAAAGCATCCTGGTCAACTGAAAGATGAGGTCACATCTCCAGCTGGAACTACGATAGCTGGGATTCAGGAACTGGAGAGGGGTGCATTCCGCGGTACATTGATAAACGCCGTTGTTGCTGCCACAAAACGGTGTCGAGAACTTTCTCAAACATAGCTCTACTATATCCTTATTGGCCTCTCTAAGTAGCAACAATTCATACAACTGGGATTCGGAGTTATTTTATGTTCTGTTAAGTTTGGGATATCAGTTAACTTCAAAGGTAGCTCTAACTTTTTGTTGCCGGAAGTGCCGCAAAGGCAATGGTTAAGCAGTGGTATAAGAGCAAACCCTGCAGTTCTGGTGTTACATGCGCTGATCAAGCTCTATTCAAGCTTGCAGCATTTACCAATGTTTATTTATTCTTTGACTGCTTGGTCTCTGCACTGATTTATTTATTGTCATGATTTTCAACGTTCCCTCTTAAATCTTGTTCTTTCAAAACGATCGACCGAAAAAAAATACTGTATAGTGTATACTATAGTATTATCTTTCTCGTAACTACTGAACTGATATATTTTCTTTCTTAGATATTTTAAAATTTTTTACTGCATGCAGTACTTTAACTGCAGCAACAAACAACACATCCACATTTCGCCCAACACAGAACCATTGACGATGCGTAACCAAACATACCTAAACTACATGCGAACTCTACATCACATTTTAGAGATCTAATCTGTGTGAGATTAGAGAAAAATATGAATGAAGGCACCAGGTAACACATTATCATATGGATGTTGCAGATCCTTTAGCTGCATAAGGCAACAGCACAATGTCACCTGAATGATGGCTTGATTGGTATCTGCTCTTACAGCAGATATTCTACAAAATTTGATCCTTTTCAATAGTAAACCTGAATGATGGCTTGATTGGTATCTGCTCTTACAGCAGATATTCTACAAAATTTGATCCCTTTCAATAGTAAACACGAGTACGTAAACAAGCAAGAAATCTGGAAGAGTTATGATCTGAGTATATAGAGATAAAACCGAGTATAAGAGATATTGTGCAGCAAAAGCACGAAGCATGCTTAGCTAATATGAAGGGTGATTATCAGTTCCCCCATAAATATTGCACAGTTCCGAATATGTAACACAAGTCTAGATTAACTAAGCAGGCAATGACAATAGATACTACATAGATCCACACATCTACAGATATGGGGAGTTCCTTCAATACTGATCTTATGTACAAATGAGATCCACTCAAAGTGCCTTTGCCTTTAGCAGATAGAACTTCATTAGTAATAGTCGCGAGAAGACCATTTATCTTCATACCTTCCAAGTGAATATCCCAGAGATGGCACCTCAGTTAAATGGAGAGGATCGGGCTCTATGCCGTAGTCAGTTAACGGCCTATGCTCGAGAACCTCATCGTGCCGTTGCACAAACTCGGGGATTTCGACTTCTCCTTTCTTTATGTCCTCCCACAGATACTGCAAGCGACTGACGTACTTGATTTTCCAATACAATCTGCATGGAATCGAATGATGGGCGACTAAGAAAATTTAATCCCTGATGTATGGTTTTTCGGTATAAACAAAAATGTGAAACGTGAAACGTATAAGATATTTCACAATGCTATAACAGCAAAACAAAAGAAGAATACAGATGTGGTTTTACATTAAATGCAGGGCATTGCATAAAACTCTGCTGTAGACAAGAAAGAAAACCTACCTGTCTAAATGTTCCACAAACAAAGCTTCAGTATCTTATAAAAGTTCGATTGAAATTAAAGATTATCCAAGTGAGTGTCAGTTCGTAAATGACCAGAGATGCAAGTGAAAGCTCAAGCTCGATCTGAAAAACAAACTCATGAAATCAGATCAAAGTGAGTCCTGAGTTGCCCGGAACGAATTAAGCTAAAGTTACCTCGGCTTATAAGTAATCAAGTAAAAGCCGAGAAGGACATCAGAGATACATAGGTAGCTCATTATGATGAGTTGAGCGAAGTTAAATTTAGTGCCCAGAAGGGTGTTGTTTGTCCAACTTAAACTTCAAAGGACATCCTTGTTATATATGCCTGGAAATTCTTTTGATGAATAAACTCTGAATTGTTATTTTACTTTTCTAAATTAAATTTCTACTTGATATCCATGCACTAAAATGTGTTGGTTTTGTACTGCAAATAAAGCTACAACGGGCTTCGTCGCCTAGTCTAGGCATCATAGTTTCATATGCTACTGGAATGAGAGGTTCACATAGCTAGTTTCCCGTTGCTGTTGATCTAAGAAACTAGGACAAATCTTATGATTAATCATTGTTTTAGTATGCACTGAGACTTCAAATCATGCTGAGAATGGTAATTACTGAGACCCGCAAACCAATCTCATCTTAATAGCATTCAAGCAACTAACATCAAAGATAAACAGTTCTAAAAAAAAAACTGACCCTCCGCTCAAGAAGAACCTCCCAAACGTAGCAATGGCGAGCCGCGACCGGAGCCCGGGGTGCAAGAAGTAGACGACTCTGAGCCTCTCCTTGAAATCAGGAGGAAGATCCTGATAAATCCACCGCAATACCGACATGCCGGGGTTGTTATCCCCCGATTGAACCGTGCTATGCATGTACACAACGCAGAACGGACCCTCGGGCAACTCCGACTGAATCTTGTGGAAAACGTACCTCCTCAGACGTTCCCCGCTGATAATTTGAGCTGGAAAATCGGGAAAAAAAAGGGCAGTTATTACGAGCGAGTTCGATCGAAAGCGAGCGATTGCGACACCCTGAGAAGGGGACGTGGTTTGGGACCTGGAAAGAACTTGCCGACGATGCGGAGGATGCGGCAGCCGGAGCGGTCGGCGCCCTCGACGCGGAAGGCTTGGAGGGCGTCGAGATCGGAGAAGTCCTCGTCGCCGAGATGGGAGGGGCAGTCGTGCCAGACCTCGTCGTCGCCTGCTGAGGCGTGCCGGCGCTCCGAGGGGGTGAGCAGCGAGCGCGCGTCGACCCCCAGGTCCGACGCCAGCACCACCACCGAGAACTCCTCCCCCGACGCTCCCGACATTCTTTTCCTTTTTTATGGCTATCTCTCCCGCCGCCGCCGCGGCACTCCTTATTGTAGGAAGAGAGGTAATGCTTTGGATTCTCTATCGAACTGTGCACGTCCGACAAGGACGGCCCAAAAACGCCTTTCGCATATCGGGCTGGGTACCGGTCTGTCCCAGCCCATTTAACACCCAACAGGCCGCGTCAAAGAGACGGACATTTATTTACACGCGTCTCCTTCTGTATCCCCCGCTCGGTCGACTCACACGTCGCGTTACCACGTAGCGTCCCACATCATCGTCCCCGCTAATTAAAAACCCTCTTCTCCCTCCTTTTGTTTTCCCCAGCTCTCACGAACTCGTTCACTTTTTTTGAGTTTATGATGATGAATGCGGAGAGCCTGGTGGCGTCGGCGGGGATCAACCTGGGGCTGGCGGTGGTGGTGCTGACGCTCTTCTCCGTGCTGAAGAGGCAGCCGGGCAACGCCCCCGTCTACTTCGCCCGACGCATCGCCGCCGGCGAGCCCCTCCCCCTCGACCGCCTCCGCCCCTCTTTCGCCTGGATCCTCGCCGCCTTCCGCCTCTCCGACGACGACGTCCTCCGCCACCGCGGCCTCGACGCCCTCGTCCTCCTCCGCCTCTTCAAGTTTGGGTATGAATTCCCATTGAAATACATGAAACCATCTTCGTTGTTCTTCAAAAACTTAAGCTATGTTGACTAAAGTACAGTAAACTCCTTTATAAATACTCGGCTTTTCACTCTTTCTTTCTTATTTCTAAAAATTTACATTTATTCCTTCAAAATTTCAAATTAATGCATTGATTACATCACTATTCCATCCATTTTTCTTAATTTATATAAAAAATACTCTTAAAATAACAAAAATATATTTAAAAATTATATTTTATATAATAAATAGCGATAATTTGATCATTTTCTTCTCTCTGTTAATACCGTAACCGTAACCTTGTGAATTTTTGGAAGTCGGGGAAAAAATGAAAAAATGGATATTTACAGGGATTTTAAGTATTTTATCCTATTATATTATATTTTAGATTGATGAAAAGTAAATAGTGGAATGATTTCTCGTCTTTTACCGAACAACAAAACCAAATGGAATTTAACTAAACTCCCATTATGTTTGTTTCTAAATAATTCAACTGTAGTCTTGCTGAGCTAAACTCCGGTCGCTGTCGAGACATTCAAGAACAGCGTTCGATCTCTCCTTCGTGGCAGCGTGCTGGGAACTATGGAAAGAGAGGAACTTGAGAATCTTTTCCACCAAACGCTCTACAGTCGGAGACTTGGGAAAAATTATTTCTAATTTAGTTAAGCTTTGGATATCTGTTTGGTTGAGCTAATGAGCTCGTTGGGTTACTTCACCTGTTGTATTTCTTGCTTCACCTCTTTTCTCTCTTTCCTTGTGCACTTGTGTTTTGTTGCGCAAGTTTCTTGTCCCCTTTCCCCTGTATCCTCTTTCAAATAGGGTAAACTCCTGTTTAATCAAAAAAGAAAAAAAAAACTGTAGTCTTCTCTTCTGAAATTCCATCGGATGTGAAAAAGTAAATTCAGAGGAGAAGAATTCAGTCGAACTACTTAGAAATGAATTCTTTCCTTAGTGATATAATGAGGGAGATAATTCACTTTAAGAAAGGGTTTTCTGATAAATTTTACCATAAATTATGAACATTGGACTGAGACAAATCCCACCAAAATCACTCAGAATCAATTGAAATCTCATTATCTAATAGTTACTCAAAATGGATTCGGGGAAACTTGTAGGATTCGAGGCGACGCGGCAGTGTTTTAAATAGTGAAAATCTGTAAGATTATGAGTATTAAAATATGGTAATAATCCTCTAAGCTATGCATTTTTTTTTCTTTTGCCAAGCATCACTAGTGTTGCTAATTTACTGTCTCAAGAATCACTTAACTTATGTTTAGTGAAAATAAGAACTGTTTCATCTTTCAGTTTGAAGCACCATTTTCAACTGATTTCTCTCTTTCTCAATGTTCTGATTAGTTCTGTTTTACTACCTTCTAGGATCAAATTTTTTACAGTTTGCTCTATTGTTGGAGTTTTAGTTCTTGTACCAGTCAACTACACTTGTCGACAAGGTCTGACTCGTACAAAAGTCTCGTATTCCACGGACTCCTTCACAATATCTAATGTTGGAAGGGGCTCGAACAGGTGAGATATAATTTTTTTGATAATATAGCAGAATGTATATGTGAAATTTAATATATTCTGAAGTTACAACATCCGAAGATTTTTGATATCATACTGTAAGTTGCTGTTTCTTATTTTAAAATGCATTACGAGAAAAAAAATGTCACGGTTTTATTAGCGAACTCATTTAATTAGTCTTCTTTTTACTATACACATTATGCAGCAGTTCTACAATTGAATTGCCATGGACAACGTATTGATTCATCCCACTAGGCCCAGTTTTGATAAATAACCGGCTGTAGCATCTTAGACACAACAAAAATGCTGGAAATGCTTATTTTATGACATGCTTTTTGCTTGTTCATTATCAACTTTCATGTAAAATACTTGAGCTTGTCTAGAGTTAGTAGGTGGTCGAGACTAATATGAGACTCAGACAAATAAAATTAATGTTAGAGAAACTAAAGGATTCCTATATAGTCTTAGAGAAACTAATTAGAGAAACTAAAAGATTCCCTTGATTGATACAATTACTTCTTATACTTTTGTTGGCTTTAAATAATCTCAAGAACACTTTCTTGCAGCTAAATTGCGATATTTTGCTTTTCAGGCTTTGGGTTCATTTCACATGCCTGTGCTTTATATTATTTTACGTATCTTATTTGCTTCATAAGGTATGTGGCAAAATAATTCTTGGTACTTCTAATAATTTCTTGATTGGAAATAATTGATAGTTTCCATGAGTATATTCTCCTGATCCTATTGGTTTTATTTGACAAGGTGCCATGTTCTAGTTCTTCTTGATTTTGTGTTCAGAAAAAATTAGGACCTGAACAATCAGCATCGGTTTTGTGCTCCTTGGTGGTTATTTTGAATCAGTATTGTTAAATTATATGAAACAACCATTTGGTCTCCAAAAACTTTAAGCTTTTAGAGACAAATGGTTGTTTCATATAATTTAACATGTAATATTTAGTTAGTTTGTCATTCTGATAACTGAAGTTCTAATTTTTACCTTTGTGTCTCATCACCATCTACTGCTGGTGTCTCGAGGATGAGATTTTGATAGAAATCTCCTGTGGCTCCTTTACTTCTAAACAATTCAAAATCATGTTAAAAAAATTAATGATTCTATACCATTTGATATGCTTTATCATTCTTCTTATGTGAAACAGGAATACAAACAGATATTAGATCTGAGGATTCGCCATATTAGTTATCACAGGCACCGTCCTGACCAATTCACTGTACTGGTTCGTGGTATTCCTTTGTGCACAGAACATGAGGCCCGTGGTTGTAATGTCGATCACTTTTTCTCGAAGCACTATCCTTTAACTTACCAATCATATCAGATTATACACAGCGAAAAAAACGTTGAAGAATTATTGGTAAGCTACTATTAGCTACCGAACATGCTACAGAACAATCGTAATATTAACACCATTATGAGGCTTTCAATGTATCATTAATTTGATTAGCAATTTCTTCCCGCATTCTTCAGAGTGATAAACTTATGATGAATTTTGTCTTTTTGAGGTTTGCCTGTCACCTTTTTCTTCCGCCTTATGTGCTGTGATTATCTAAGGTTTTTCGCAATCAAGGCAGAAGATATCAAAGGACGCTGCATAAGGAACTTGCAGTTCAAGAGATATATAAATGATAGCAAAGATCTTATTGATCTATTTGATTTAAAACCATTTTAATCTAATATCAACCATAAACGTTAGCAGCATCTTGTATGAAAGTATTATAGCAGTTCATATTTTGATAAACTAGATGCATAAGGAAAATGTCTCTAGAACATCATATTTGAATTTAATGATCTAGATCATAATAATTACTGATCTGCAACTTAGACAGTCTGCAGCTGAGCTTTTATTGAGTAGAAAAGTGTTAAATCTTCGGAGTTTTGGAAATTTATAGCGGAAGCCCAAAAAACATTTGATGGAAGAATAATTATCCTATAAAATTTTGTAGTACATTTTTTGTTTAATGTTAGTTTCTTTTCTCTGTCATTCTATTTTTTCGCTTTTCAAACTGCTTTCCAGTGGGGCTTATTTCCAATATTTGGAAGCAAATTAAATTTTTTATTTTGCCCTGATAGATAACTTGTACAGTTATCATTTCTAGCTGTTACTAAGTAGTCAATTAAGCTAAATATAGCTTGTAATGATAACTATTGAAGGTCTTTGATCAGTTGCGGTACCGTAATTATCAGGGTGGCCTGTGCAGAGTGTGGCATCTTCGATGGAAAGAAAAGTGAAGAAATTGCAAAAACAAGCAGTACGGAAATGCAATTTTTGGCATTGGATCTCTAGTAAATTTCAACCAAATGCCGCAGATGTTGCAGTGCATGAAGAAACCCTGAAGGGGGTATACCGAAGAATACGTCTGCTTCAGTGTGAAAATGTACTGAAACAAAAGGTAATGCTTGATAATTCCATGAAAGCATCGTGCTCTAGACAGTTAACTATTTGACTAGATGATGCCTCTGTTGGGAGGACAATTTCTTTCCTAGAGTAACCTGAAATATCAGATTTTTAAATAGGAAGTTTTGTTCTCTGTTCATCAAATCCTTTTAGTCCAATATGCTGTTCCAGAAAAACATCTTTCTTCGGAAAGTTACCTATATGATACCTCTGTGGGAAGGAGAATTTCTTCCCCGGAGTACCGAAATATTGGCACTGTAAATGTTAACATTTATTTTTCTATTCATTAAATCCTTTAAATGACTTCCAGGAGTTACCAGTTGCTTTTGTCTCATTTAAATCTCGGATCGGTGCTGCTCTTGCTGCTGAGACACAACAGCATGTAAATCCACTATTATGGATCACAGAGTTAGCTCCGGAACCAAAAGACGTGCTATGGAACAATCTGGTCATCCCTTATCGTCGCTTGGCTATTCACAGGATCGCTGTGTTTATCGCGGCATTTCTTCTCACAGTTTTCTTTGCTTTCCCTGTCACGGCTGTTCAAGGAATTGTACAGTTTGAGAAATTAAAGAAGTGGTTCCCACCAGTGAAAGCAGTACAATTGATGTAAGCAATCGAACTAGTTCCTTCAGTCATTACTTTTATCTTTTTATCTTTTAAATATCTTTATGTTAATTAAAAGAAATCAATGCAGATTTCCCATCATCTATAAGGTACATGATGGACAGAAAGCAACTTATACAATAATAACATAAATTTTAACCGGTTGCTTATTTCTATTGTTTCTTATGGTAGATCCAACTTATAAATGTATAAAGAAAAATACGACAAAATTTGAAGTGATTACATAGATTTTCAGTTTTTAATCAAGTCATGCCTATTGTCGCATGAGCCATTTGTCACATTTTAGTGTATTCTAGAAGAGTACCTTGATAAGCATGGATCTGGAAAGAAGGACATTGAGTGACATGTGACAATTTTACCATTTCCTCGGGATTTTCTAGTGTTTAACTTCATGATGTGGAGAACTAAGATTTTTCTCTCTTTTTTTTTGCCAAAGAAAGCGGGAAAGTTAAGTCATCCAAACTGCATCTTCTCTTTGGCTCAATACAATGCTTAAGGTCAATAGATGCAGAGGGACAAGCATGATCTGAATTTTTAATTATGCTGTGGTAATCTCCAGTTGAGCTTGAATTGATCTGGAGAAGATCATGCTTTGGTCTAGAGGATACTATGCAATCTAGGGGTATCCGTTTGCCCCGAGAAGAAGTTGGAGGGAAAACTCCCTGAAGATATGTTATCCTCGAAACAAACTACACGGCCCACATGGCCATCAAAGCCTTCACACAAACTAACAAAAACTTAGAGAAATAAAATAACAGACGACTTAACCAAAATGAAGGCACAAGACAAACCTGACAGTGAAAAGGAAGTAAACTTTGATGAAAGCAGGGGAGTAATTAGTAGTAATTATTGGGAGCGACAAAGCTATCTTCCTTTGTTTCAAAATGGTTGTATTGATGCCAGTTAAATAGATGATGATATGTCAGCTTACATCTGTTGCTGTTTTTTCTATCTTGATTTTCTGCAGACCTGGGCTTAGTTCAGTCCTGGCCGGATACTTGCCAAGCGCGATTCTCAATGGTTTTATTTATCTAATTCCTTTTGCGATGCTTGCAATGGCCTCACTAGAAGGCTGCGTCTCCAGGAGCAGAAAGGAGATGAAGGCTTGTAGCATGGTTTTTTATTTCTTGATAGGGAATGTATTCTTCTTGAGCTTATTATCAGGTTCGCTGCTTGATCAACTTGGAGAGTCCTTTGCTCATCCAAAAGATTTTCCTAGTCATCTTGCAAGTGCTGTTTCTGCTCAAGTAAGCTCTTTTCTTTTATATTTTCATTATAAAAATATTCATGCTTAGCTTAGCTGTCAGTATCTATCTTGTGCAGAAATAACCAGTCTGACTTAATGTTCTTTTCGAAAGTCCATATACGTAGTTATGAGAAGTATGACGAGCACTCTATTTAGAGTTTATTTTGCTGCCATATAAATTGGAGTGTAATGGAGGGTACATTGGGAGTATAAACTTCTTATCTATTGGATTTAGTTATTACTTTTATATGAATTTTATCAAATCTACTAAAAACAAATATGAATTTTAAGAAATTAATATCATCATTAGTATTTCAGATAAATGTCTTGGTCAAACTTGATTAAAGCAAAGAAGGAAGCAAATCAGCCAGCAAGAAGTATATGGCAAAGAACATAGAAACGGGCAAAGGTGTTTTCTTGAGAACATTGACACTGCAAAACCTAAAAAGGGCATTGGAAAGGAGAGCTAGTCATGTTTGATGAAGAAATCTGTGGAATCACGAAATGTTTTAGTTGGGGGATAATAGAGAAAGACAGTAACAAACTTATTTGACTTGGATATCTTGATATTGGAGTTACACCAATGGAGTTTATACATGCTGGATTAGAGAACTAGGGCAGTAATAACCGTCTATACCACATAAAAACCGTAGCTGTTATATCACATAAAAACCATAGCTGTTGGGTCAAAATCTCATACACAAAATAGATGTGGAAAACAGTTATTCAAGAGAGTGCATGATGTAGGCAAAATATCCTGGAATAAAGGAAAATCCATCATATTGGTTAATACTATTGTGAATACAAAAAAAGAAAAAATTCTAATTTATCATGGTCCTCTACTTGTATTTCACGTGACCTTGGTTAATGCAGTCAAAATCTCGTACATACAACAAATTTGGAAGAATTCTTTACAAAAGAGTGAATGATGTAGCCAAAAAAAATCCTGGAATGAAAGAAAATCCATCATATTGGTTGAAACTATTGGGAAAACAAAAGAAAAAAAACCTGGTTAATCATGATCCTCTGTCACATGCATTACACATGAAACTAGTTAACACATATCATACTTTATTAGGAGTCGGGAATAATTTGGATAACATATTTATTGTCTGTGAAGTTGTACTTCTAATTATGTCAGGAGAAAACAATGCAAATGTTACAATTTTTTGGTTTTGGAAGAATCTGATTATTGTCTTCCCAGTGTGCACTATGAACAATCTGATATTTGCGCATGCTTCTTGCTGTCAGATTTCTTCGTTACGTACATTTTAACCGACGGTATGTCAGGATTTTCCTTAGAAATTCTGCAGCTTGGTTTACTCAGTTGGCATTTTATAAAGGCCCATTCTTTTGGACAAGAAACAAAGAAACTTCCTTATCTTTATGGTTTTCCATATTATAGAGTTGTACCGATAGTTTCACTCGCAATATTGATCGGGATGGTCTATTCTGTCATCGCACCATTGTTGCTTCCATTTCTTATAATATACTTTTTACTTGGATATGCGGTGTACGTCAATCAGGTTAGTTTTTTCTTTTAATCATCTTAGTTTATCGTTTTTTAAAAAAATTAGCTGACATATATATTGCATGTGCAACAAATCTATTTGGTGGATAATGACAAGTCTTTATGTATTGTCTATGATTAAGTTCCATTCCTTGCTTGACTGAAGGTAATACATGCATACGCAACATTTAGGGCTTGTTTGGTTCATCCATTTTGGGTATGGAATGGGAATCGGTTTGATCAAATCCGGTTAATTTTGTTTGGTTCGCATGAATCGGTTTGGGATTCCTATTCCGAACTGGAATGGGAATGACCCATTAGCTTTCAACTTGATTCCGGTCTTCTAGGCCGGATTGAGATTTCATTCCGGAAGCCCACTAAGTTCTCGAAGCCCATGTGACCATCTCACCCTCCTTCTCTTCACCCCTTTCTCATCAAAAAAAAAAAAAAACCTATCCTCTCTCAAAACCCTATCCCTAACCCACATCAATAAAAGTTTTTAAAAATAAATTTGATATTTTTTTTGAAAAATTTATTAGAGAACAGTATTATATTTTTCATAAATTTTAAATAATATAAATTTATATTTGAGAGTAAAATTAGTATTACAGTATCCTATAATTTTTTTAGTTTATACGAATTAAACAATGAAATGTGAATAACTCATTCCAATTCCCAATCCACAAATAAACCAAACGTCTTGGGGGAGTGGGCCATTCCAATTACCATTCCAATTCATTCTCATTCCATTATCCATTCCAATTCCACCCTTGAACCAAACAAGCCCTTAGGCTGCGTTTGGTTCGGGTATAAGTAAGAATTGCTAGTTCCAGGGATAGGTACAAGTTCAGGTATAAGCAGGAACTAGACCAATTTTCCGTTTGGATGAAAATTGGGTTGTTCCTAGGAATAAGATAAATAGTGTTTGGATGGTTAGATTGGAACAAGAGGAATAAAAGTTATAATTTAAAATTAAATTTGTATTATGTAATTAATTAACATCAAAATATTACTTAAAAATAAATAATAATTTAATTATTAATATTTAATTATAAATAATAAATTAATAATATTGAATACCTAATTAATTATAATAATAATTGATAATTATTAATAAAAAATAATAATTATTAATTATTATTATTAATTAATTATTAATAATAAATTAATAATAATATCGATTATCTAATTTTTATTAATAATAACATTGATTATCTAATTATTATAATTATTATTAATATTTATTAATAATAAATTAGGAATAATAAATTAATATAATTATTATCTAGTTATTAATAATTAATTATAAATAATAAATTAATAATAATATCGATTATCTAAATTATTAAGGATAATAATTATTAATAAATAATAATAATTATTATTAATTATCATTAATTAATTATAAATAATAAATTAATAATAATAGCGATTGTCTAATTAATAATTATTAATAATTAATTATAAATAATAAATTAATAATACAATCGATTATCTAATTATTAAGGATAGTAATTATTAATAAATAATAATAAATATTATTAATTATTAATTATCAATAATAAATTAATTATAATAATTATCTAATTATTATTAATTAATTACAAATAATAAATTAATTAATTACTTAATTATTAAAGTAATAAATAATAATTTAAATATATTATTTAGATTAATTAATAATTTACTATCATTAAAATTAAATTTAGATTTTAATTAATCTTGTTCTCATCAAGGAACAAGCTTGTTCCAGTAAAAAGGTGGAACAGCAGTTCCAGCCTTATACCGGCTTGTTCTTGAAATCCTGGAACTACTATTCCCGGGCAACAAATATTGCGTTTGGGAACAAAGGAGGGAACAAGGGCTTATTCCCCCCTTTGTTCCCCAACCAAACACTACCTTAATGTTATCATGGGCATATAAGAATTACTTTTGCAAGAAGTCCCTTAAAATTGCATTATTATGCAAGATTTTTGTAAGCCGGTATATCAATTAGATTGAATTGAATAAAATTACACAGATTTTGGAATTAATGATTGCAAAGATGACAGTTGGTTTTCTTTTTCTCTCCTACGCATTTGTTCTTTTTTCTGAGACTATTACTCATTGTAGTATAGAAGGTAATTTCTTCATGTACTTGTGTTTGAAGTCTAACTTGCTTTCTCAGTTTTTGTGGGTAACATTAGCTGCTGAATTAATTCTTAATATATCTGCTATTGCAGATGCAATATGTATATGAAATTGGTTATGATACATGTGGGCAGTATTGGCCGTACATTCATCATTATATCTTCATTAGTGTTGTTCTCATGCAAATCACAATGGTTGGTCTCTTCGGATTAAAGTCAAAACCGGGAGCTTCAATTTGTACACTACCACTACTTGTTTTGAATATCTTGTTTAATGAGTATTGCAAGATCCGGTTTCTTCCAACCTTCCGTCATTGCACAATCCAGGTATCAGATTTTGTTTCGCAAAGTTAAATGCAAGGATTGGCAATAATCATATTAATGTGTCCTTCATTCTCATAACTTCCTATGGAAATTTTTAGCTATAATTTATACTTCATTTTTATTATTGAACATAAAAACAAACGATAACATAATTTAAAATCTCGTGTGAAATTATACATAATTGAAAGTCTCATGTGAAATTATTCTCCTCCTTTTGTTTCTATCTTCTTTATCCTGATAACGAAACAGCATCAAGCAGTGCACTGCCTCTGTATCCACCTTACTAACCTCCTTAACTCTTGTGATTAGTTTCAATTTGCAATCGTGCGCATGAAATCTGCCGATGTCTTTTAAGTGTACTATACTCACTTCTTATTCGTGAACACGAGGAACCTGCCGTCTACCAGATAATATCTTTTTCTACAGATACAAATGTGTTTGACATTATTTATTTATTAGATTGCGAAGGAGAACGATGATCGGGATGAAAAGGAGCACATTGAAGGCATTCAAGAGTCCACATTAAACTCTTACCAGCCCCCATGGATGCGCCCAGTTGGTTTCGATCAAGAATCTAATAGTCTCATACAGCCTCTGGTTTCTTCTTAACCCTATTAGTTTTGTGTGTCTGCAATCCTCCTTCCTAATGTTGAATCTTCTGCTGTGACTACTGTGTCTCATTTATGTGATATCGTAATGTACCTGTTTAACTTGTTAGTTGTTCACATGCATAACTATATGAATGGAAATCTATTCTCTGCACCATGTGCATTCGTATATTTTGTGCACTTGTACCCAATCGGCCTTCCATTATACATTTGTATACTTGTAATTGAATCGCTGCGCTTTTGGACTGAGGAGACTAATGGGTGGATGAGATTTGGATTATGCGATGGAACAGATAACAAAAGCTAGTAAAGCACACGATGTACGGATGCTCTGGTTGTAGACAATAATTCTCTTAATTGCGCGATGCACCAATCAGCAAAAAAAATTAAAAGGAAATTAAGAAGAGATGTTTGTTTCTTTTCCTTTTAACCACCAACTTTGTTGGGCCTTTTTTTGTCATCATTTTGCTGTTAGCTGTGTCTCTTGCTTTGGTGTGGCTAATTAATGGGGACCAAAGAGCTCATTAAATCTCACTCTCATCCATGCTTTAGTAAAGGGGGAAAACAAAAGAAAAGAAGAAAAAAGAAAGAAGAGAGTTCTCAAACAGCTAATTAGTCACATGAAATCCTCCTTTTATCTAAGCTCCTTGCAAGTAGGAAAAATTCCATGGAACCGATATGGAGTTTGGGATTTATATTTGAAAGCTAATACATTCAACTTTGAAATATTTTTTTATTTGTTGTCTAATTTTTTGTAACTTGTTATCTTTACATACTGAAATTTTGTTCCTTGTATTTAGTGCATTAGTAGATCAATTGTGTTGTGCATTTATCATCTGCATCTCGTACGTTTAGTCTGAATACCAAATTTTGAAGTAGGAGAAACTGTTGGCAGTTGGGTCGTAGAGATTGAAGTTGTGCCGAATGGATGTGTAACTGCACTAGCATGCAATTATCTTTAGAAGTCATTAAATGGCTGAAATCTAACAAAACAAAAAATTTATAGGCAAAAAGCGGATTCGTTCTACATGTTTTCACCTTGTGTGATTGTTTAGATGTGAAAAGAAGTTATCCGATAACAATTTGTACACTAAAATTTTCCTCTTTGTATTTAGGAGTTGTCCTTACAAGGTCTTGACAATTATAATTCAATAGGATAATGCATTCTAAGATGATTCATCTTTTTTATAAAGAAATGACTTAAAAAGGTCATATGTAGATTCGTGTCTTATTTCTTAATTATCGTATCTTCTTTCTTAAATGAAAAAGAAAAGTGCTGAACTAGTTCATATATCTAAACAGGGTTTATATGTGTTTAAATTATTAGTATTCTATCTTTTATCCTTCTTCTCATGTCTAAGACTAGTTAATCAATAGGAGAGAGGTTATTATTGATTGATTCATTAAACTTGATTACTGTTCATATAATTAATGCGATAAGATTTATAAAATCTGCTCACAGTTTTTTTTTATTATTGGAAATAGCTTGCAGTAATTTTTAACTTTGCTAAGATCTATCTTTTCTTTGTGCTTGGCATCATGGCACCGTAGTGCTCGTCATTAGTATGCTGCTGTCGATCCTTTTATTTGACGCATCATTGGGGACCAAAGAGCACATCAGTCCTGCTCACTCACCCCCAATCTAAAGCCGCAAACTTTAGGCTTTAGGTTAGTCTTCTCTTTATTAACTTATTACGTGTCGGTCTGTATAATGTAATAGAATTTGATTGGTTTGTGATGCAGTGCAAAGATATCATATGTTAGAGTAGTGTCATAGGTCTCTAAGAATGTTTTCTTTATAAAATCATTATATATTTGACATACATAATGTGATGATATTTGATTAGTTTATGATATAGTGAGAATATATCATGTGTTTTCCAATACATTGGGTTTTTATAAAAAAATAATATTGTAGAAATAGCTCAATATTTCAACATGCTTTGGATTTCCACAATGTTGGCAATGTGTTAATAAATTTATATAGCATCTTAGGCATCATGCATCTTATTACGGCCATGCTGGAATCAAAATGATTAGTTAAGTGGACTTGGGAGATGATATGTTATTTGTGTTGTTTAATGAGAAGTATTGTTGGTTGAATTGGGGTGAACAACCGTACATTGACTTTTCTCTGTCTCTAAGATTGGAATAAGTTTTATCACTGCTTGCGCAGAATAAGGGCAATAGAATGTTCAGAGGTGTATCTTTTTCGTGGGAGTGATGCTGGGACCTGGTGCACCACATCAGCAGTGGACAGCTCCCTGTTTCTTTATTATTTTTTTAGTTTTTAATGCTTTATTAGATAGAAAAGAATGGGAAAATTTTAAATATTTTCTCATATTGTTTGGATGAATAAAGAAAAACATTCTGTTTTTCTCTCCATGTTTGGAGAGAGGAGGAATTGACTTCTGTAAGACGTTATTTTCTCTCCATATTTTTTCCCAATTTTCTTCCTCTCTCCTCATGTTTTAAAACAAGTGAGAGAAATTTTTTTTTTCATGTCTTGTTAGAATTTGTTTTTGATGTTTTTGTTATTTTCTTTTCATTCAAATGATGTAAATTCCAGCAATACATCTAGTAAGTTTTAGTTCAAGCACTAGGATCATAACTAAAATTCCAGTATCCTTTTCGAAAGTATTATAATAGTATATCGTAATGGCCAAAGTTTTAGACTTGATTTTGTTTCATTGCAATTTTTTTTTAAGCTTGTTCAATGCAAATTATATGAATTCGTTGATGGACTTTTCTAAACATGCAAAGCTAAATGATGCAAATTAATTTTTAAAGTTAAAGTACTGTTGATTGATTTAAATTAAACAAATTAAAATGGTGTATGGTAAAATTAAAATTTTGAAAGGTTGGATACCTATTTTAAAATAGTTTTTAATTCAGATAAGTTTTGTATGTGTTTATTTAATTTTTAATTAGTTTACATACACAATTGATCCCATTACGGTTGACATGTTGCTCCTACTTATTTTAACAACCGAGTAAAATTCACTCCTTCACAAAGTTTGCTCTTCATTAGGGATGCAAACTGGGTAGATTCAGGATCAAAAGAGATCCCCACCTCCCACTATATTTTTTTGGCAGATCTAGAATTGATTTTTATTTTATCTTTTTAACATCCACTCATTGCTTTATTTCGGACAAATCGTGATAAAAGCAAGTGTTTGATGAATTTTTTATGAATCAGAGCAAATCAAAGAAAGGAAGGGTTTTCTGTCTTTCGCTCCATTTTGTTAAATAATTGGAACAGATTTAATACCGACCTTTTTTTTTCTTAATTTTATCTTTTATTTTTCGGCCCACTCAGGATAAATCAGAGTGGAAACTCTATCAACCCAAATAAGTTTGCATCTCTACTCTTCGACCCAACTGGAAAAAGAAAAATTTTCTCGATCGTTCTTATTCTAATCTTCTTCGTCTCCTCCTCCTTTATTTTCTTTTATCTTCTTCTAATCTTCAGCTGTAAGAAAAGCCAACTTTCGTACATTACTCTCCTTTTCGTGTATTGCCTCATGCAATTAATTAACACTAATCTCATTCCATCAGTCTTAGGACATGTTTGATTCATAATTGAAATAGAAATAAAAAAATTAAATTAAATTGTATTAGAATTAAAAAATAAAATGACAAATAATTAAAAATATTTGATTTATTATTAGGATGGAAATTAAAATGAATTTCTAATAGAATGAAAATTAAAATTCGATACCTATAAAATAAATAATAATTATCAAAATTAATGAATCCTATTATGAGTTTATAGTTTTTGCCTCTTTCTTGCCTGTTTTTCGGAGGCCTCAGCTGCTTCCATCTTGTATGCTTAGCTTATTTTACTTAATAAAATTTCTGTTTAATCAAAAAAAAAAATAAAAAATAAATGAACCAAGTAAGTGGGAAATTGATATATCCAAAATAATTTTTACTCAAAACAGATATATTGTAGTCACTCATTATTTGAAACTCCTTACTCTAGCAATAATAAAATTTGCCCCATATATATCGATTCCCTCTCTTAAATATATATATATATATATATAGAGAGAGAGAGAGAGAGAGAGAGAGAGAGAGAGAGAGTTGAGCTAGAATACTCTCAAAAGTATCGAGAGAGTGGTGCTTTTATATTTTTAGACATTAGATGGAAAGATGTGGGGTTGAGATGATGGTGGTAGGTGTAATAGTGTTTGATCCAAAAGCTATTAGTGATGAAGGAGTAGATCCAACGGCTAGAAACCTAAAAGCACCAAGGGATTGGTACTTCTAAAAGTATTATAGTTCAATTCTACATATATATATACATATATATACATGTATATAGATGTATATATATACATATATAGAACTAGGCTAATATACTATTAATAGCACAGGTCATTGGTGCTACCAAGTTTTTGGCCATTGGATTAAGAGATGTGCGGTTAGGATGATGTCGGCCCCCTAGGGTTGAGTGGGTGGTTGGTTAAATAGTATGATCTAACGGGTGAAAATGATCAAAAGGGTAGATCTAACGGCGGAAAATTTGGTAGCACCAAGTACTTCGTGCTATTAATAGCATAGTAGCCGGACTCTACATATATATATGTATACATATATATAGAATTGAGCTCCTATGCTTTTAAAAGTACCAAGTTATTGATACTTGTAAATTTTTTGCAATTGAATTAAGAGATGTACGGTTAGGATGATGTGGGACTCCTAGGGTTGAGTGGATGGTTGGTCGAATAGTATAATCTAACGGTTGAAAATGATCAAAGGTATAGATCTTACGGTAAAAAATTTACAAGCACCAAGTGCTTGGTGCTTTTACAACCACCATAGCCGGACTCCATATATATATATATATATATATGCTACTATGCTATCAGTAGCACGGGGCCTCACGTGCTACCATTTGTTTTCGATTATGCGGCTTCCAAATCAACGATTGGCTCCGTTAGACTTGATCTACACTATTAAAAGTATTTGCAAACTAAATTTCATAATTTTTCGATATCATTTACCTATCAAACAAATAGTCTAAAATTGAACGGCTGAAATTAAAAATCTCATAAAAAATAATGACAAAAGATTTAAATTCAAGATCAGATATACTGATCTTACTCTAAATAGTGAAAAGAATTTTCTATAAAATTTTCATCGGATTTGGATTGTTTTATACCGTTAAACTCACAAACATGCCACATCGGCCATTAAAATGGTCAATTTTGAGATCTTTTGATCACTAGTCAAATGATGTCGAAAAATTATGAAATTTATTTTTCAAATACTTTTAATAGTGTAGATCAAGTCTAACGGAGCCGATCGTCGATTTGGAAGCCGCATCATCGAAAACAACTTGGTAGCACGGGAGGCCTATCAGCACGGGCCTCCCGTCTACCAAGTTGTTTTCGATGATGCGGCTTCCAAATCGACGATCGGCTCCGTTAGACTTGATCTACACTATAAAAGTATTTGAAAAATAAATTTCATAATTTTTCGACATCATTTACCTATCAACAAAATAGTCTAAAATTGAACGGCTGAAATTAAAATCTCATAAAAAATAATGATAAAAATTTAAATTCAAGATCAGATATACTGATCTTACTCAAATAGTGAAAAGAATTTTCTATAAAATTTTCATCGGATTTGGATTGTTTACACCGTTAAACTCACAAACATGCCACATCGCCATTAAAATGGTCAATTTTGAGATCTTTTGATCACTAGTCAAATAATGTCGAAAAATTATGAAATTTATTTTCCAAATACTTTTTATAGTGTAGATCAAGTTTAACGGAGCGGATCGTCGATTTGGAAGCCGCATTATCGAAACAACTTGGTAGCAGCGGAGGTCCGTGCTACCGATAGAAACGGCTGGACTCTATATATATGTATATATATATATGTATATATGTATAATGATAGTATATATATGTATATATGTATATATATATATATATATATATATATATGTATATACATATATACATATATATATATATACATATATATATATATATATATATATATATAGAGCTACTATGCTATCGGAAGCATAAAGTAGTTGGTGCTTCCGATTTTTTAGCCCTTGAATCAAAGATTCTACGATTGGGATGATAGCGGTCCCCTTAGGGTTGAGTGGTCCAGCTAGGGTTTAGTGGTTCCCATTGGTTAATAATATTAATCCAATGGTTAGAAATGAACAGTGGGATTGATTTAAGGGTCAAAAAAATCGGAAGCACTAACCACTTTATGCTTCCGATAGCACAATAGTTCTTTTCCATATATATATATATATATATATATATATATAGAGAGAGAGAGAGAGAGAGAGAGAGAGAGAGAGTCCGGCTACTATACTATCGGTAGCACGGGGCCTCCCGTGCTACCAAGTTGTTTTCGATGATGCGGCTTCCAAATCGACGATCGGCTACATTAGACTTGATCTACATTATTAAAAGTATTTGGAAACTAAATTTCATAATTTTTCGATATCATTTACCTATCAAATAAATAGTCTAAAATTGAACGGCTGAAAATAAAAATCTCATAAAAAATGATGATTAAAGATTTAATTTCAAGATCAGATATACTGATCTTACTCTAAATAGTGAAAAGAATTTTCTGTAAAATTTTCATCGGATTTGGATTGTTTTACACCGTTACACTCACAAACACGTCACATCGGCCATTAAAATGGTCAATTTTGAGATCTTTTGATCACTAGTTAAATGATATTGAAAAATTATAAAATTTAGTTTCCAAATAATTTTATGTGTGTAGATCAAGTCTTAACGGAGCCGATCGTCGATTGGACAGCGCAATCATCGAAAAAAAACTTGGTAGACGGGAGGCCCGTGCGTACGACAGTTATAATAGCCGGATATATATAATATATGAGTATCTACATCATTCGAAAACACAATTGGTAGCAAAGGGCTCGTGCTACCGACAGTATAAGTAGCGGACTATATATATATATATATATCTATATATATATAATATATATATAGTGCTACAAGTTGTTTCGATGATGCGGCTTTCCAAATCGAGATCGGCTCGTTAGACTAGATCTACACTATTAAAAGTATTGGAAACTAAATTTCATAAATTTTTCGAATATTTATCTATCAAACAGAATAGTCTAAATATGAACGGTGAAAATAAAAAATCTCATAAAAAATGATGATAAAAGATTTAAATTCAAGATCAGATATACTGATTTACTCTAAATAGTGAAAAAAATTTTCTATAAAAATTTTTATTGGATTTGAATTGTTTTACACCAGTTAAACTCACAATACGCCACAATCGGTCATTAAAATTGGTCAATTTTGAGATCTTTGATCACTAGTCAAATGATGTCGAAAATTATGAATTTTAACATTACAAATACTTTTAATAGTGTAGATCAAGTTTAACGGGATACGATCGTCGATTTGGAAGCCACATCATCAAAAAAACTTGGTAGCACGGGAGGTCCCGTACTACCGATAGGTATAGCAGCTGGATATATATATATTATATATATTATATATAATATATATATATATATATATATATATGCAGGGGTACTGTGCTCTCAAGAGCACGGAGGCCTCGTGCTCCTGAGCGTTTTCGATGATGAAATTTTCGAATCGACGATCAGCTCCGTTAGACTTGATCTAGCGGATGTTGAAGCTTCTAGAAAATAATTTTTGCGATTTTTTGATATCATTTACCTAGTGATCGAAAGGATTCAAAATCCATAATTTTTAATGAGTTGAATCTGCGTTTTCAAGTTTAACGGCGTATGATGTATTCAATCAGATGAATTTTGATACAAAATTCTTTATACTATGTACAACAAAATCAATATTTCTGATCGGAAATTTTAGTGTTATATCACACCTTTTATAGAATTTTATTTTCAGCCACGTTTTTAAAAATTATTAATTTTGAATCCTTTCGATTGTTAGGTAAATGATATCGAAAAATCGCAAAAATTATTTTCTAGAAACTTCAAATACGCTAGATCAAGTCTAACGGAGCCGATCGTCGATTCGGAAACTCCATCATCGAAAACGGCTCAGAAGCACGGATGCTCCTGAAAGCACAGCAGCCCTGCTATATATATATAACCAATATATATATATATATATATATATATATATATATATATATATATATATATATATATATATATATATATATATATATATATCAACTCCTTCAACCCTCATTTTGTATTCACACCCAAATTGCCAGAACCACCGGCAGCAACCGCCAACCGGAGACCGTCCTGCGGAGGAAGATTGATGGCAACAGCGGAGATCCCCCTGCGTCCAGATTGTTTAATAGAGATGGCATCGCTGAGCGAGATCAACGCCTGGTGTCGGATCCCAAGGGTGCCGGATCTCCTCCGCAAGAATGAGAAGCACGCGAAGATGTTCGACCCGGCGGTCGTCCCCATCGGCCCTTACCACCGCGGCAAGTCCCATCTGTCGGAGATGGAGGGCCACAAGAAGGAGGCTGCTACCGCGTTTGCGGGAGCGAACACGAACGCATTATGCAATAAGGTCAGTGAAGTTGCCGACACATGCAGGGACTGCTACGACAGAAGCTTGCTCCTGCTGATGAGCAAAGATGAATTCACCCGCATGCTGTTCATCGACGGTTGCTTTATACTACAATTCATCGATCGGTTCGTGAGGAACGACATGAAGGATTTCCCGGTGAGCGCGCACCTGCATGGGTTCATCTTGCGGGACATGTTCTTGCTGGAGAACCAGCTCCCGTATCTTCTTCTCGAAAAGTTGATGGAGGTGAAGAGAGTGGACATCGACACGTTCCTGGATAGCGTTCCGGGCACGCCAAAACGGAAGACACAGACAGAAAACAGAGGAAAGAGCATTGAAGGGCCGCACCGGCACATCCTCGCGCGGCTGCAGGAGTTGCAGCTGGGCCCGCGGGGCGAGACGTCGCAGCTCCCGTGGAAGAGAAGCTGGCTGTCGTTTCGGTCGGCCAGGGAGCTGGTCAGGGCCGGCATCGCAATCAAGCCGGGGGAGACCAACTTCCTCCGCGAAGTCAAGTTCGAGCCTGGCCCCGTGTGGGGGAGGCTGTCGCTGCCGCCGATCGTAATCGACGACCTCACGCGACCGCGGCTGCTCAACATGATCGCGTTCGAGATGTGCAGTGGCAGTACCGACGGGGGCTACGGGGTCATGTCGTTCGTGTGGTTTTTGAACCTGCTGATCGACCACGCGGACGATGTGAAGGAGCTGCGCGAGGCCGGGGTGCTGGTGAACATGCTGGGAAGCGACGAGGAGGTGGCGGAGTTCTTCAACGAGACGGTAGCCGACCTCCTGCCTGACCAGCAACCGTACTATCCGGTGATCAACAACATCAACGACTACCGCAATAACAAGTTTAGGGTTCCTCTGTACAGGATGCTGCATAGGCGTTTCGGCAGCCCGTGGGCGGCCATCGCCTTCCTTGTGGCGTTCGTGCTTCTGGTGCTCACCGTGGTGCAGACCGTCTATACGGCGATACAGACTCACTACACAATCCACCCACCCACCAAGTAGCAAGGTCGATTGATCGAGTCCGGGGCTTCTCTTCTCTTCTCTTCTCGTGGTCTTCTTCTCGAGGTCAATGTCAGTGTTTCTTATTATATATATATATGTATATTTGCGTCATTTTAATTGTCCTTCTTGGGTAGATGATTTGCTCATTGCGTGGAAATTCCGTTGTCGTCTCATATACTTTTAGAGTGGATTCGGATTTGACTTTTTGGGTGTGGGATCGAGTTGTTTGCGGTGTGCAATTGAGTGATTTGCGTTGGAATTTAGCTTGCGGTGTACCATCGGAGTGATTTGTGTTTGGTGTAAGTTAATTTGGAGTGGCCTGGCTTGTAAACCGGGCGCACTTCGGTGTAATTCTAAGTTTGGCTTGCTGTAACGCAGTAAGCTCTTTTTTTTCTTTTTCTCTAAAAATGGAAAAAAAAAAAGAAGAAGAAGAGTAAACTGCTTCAAAATATATGTTTTCCATTAATGAGTCCCGCCTATTACCAAAATTGTAATTGTGAAGATTGCTTGGTAGCTTTCCCACCGGGCTATTATAATTGTAATTAAAGTGTTGTGGCCTCTAGTTAAATTTTAAATAAAATACAATAAAATAAACTTTAGCAACGTATTACTCTTTAAATTTAATAATTAAACGTAATAAAAATTGACAAGAATTATTAAAACAATTCTAAAATAAATGAGATAAGTAATTATCTCCATACTATATGTGATTAAGACTTTAATCTTTAACTAGCTAGGTTGAACTCACCTTTATTAATGAGTATCGTAGGTAGTGGTGACGAAGCATCGGCTATTATATCTACTCTGTTAGTTGCATGAATGCATGCACAACTGTGAGATCTAATAATTTCTACAGTAATGTAGCATTGAGTCAATGCTTATAAATTAATCTTATAATACTTTATAAACTTGTATTTTTTATCAAATTAATTAGTAGAAAGGTGCGAATTATGAAAGAACGAGCACAACTTGTAGGTCAAAGATTGAATTCCAACCATTAAAATGTATAATTTGCTAAACTTGTTAGTGCTAATTGATAGCGGAGAGTCCATGCAACGCACACTTTATACCAAAAAAAAATCAAAAATTTTAAAGTAATTTCACTTATGAATTTTATAGAAATTAATTATACACATAAAATAAAAATTATTTTATTTCATATAATCATCTAATTTGGCATGGATAAATTTAAGTAGGTTAGGAAACTTAAATTGTTTAATTAAAACATAATGAATTTTAATCATCTAATTTGATAGAAAAATATAAAAAATTATAGTAAATTAGTTTACTTCGATTTATTAAAATTTAAATTAGTATAAAAAACTTATGTCATATTTGTTTGGTGATTTAAAGTTTTATTTTATAACGGTTAAAATGTGGACATTCAATTATAACACTTATTAATTACGGCACTCTTCTTGACTAGATAAAACAAGAATAGCTGAATAAGTTCATGTATCTAAATTGGATTTGTACGTGTTCAAATTATTAGTAATCCATCGGTTTTTGCTGATAGATTCATTAAACTTGATTAATATTCATATAATCAATGTGATTAGATTTAGAAAATTTGCTCACAGTATATATATTTTTTTTGGAATTAACTTTGTACGATCAGATTTAGAAAAGAGTATGTGCGTGCTTGGCGTCACGGCATGTTATTTCCTCATCATTAATATATATAATATATACGCTGTTGTATCTGAAAAATTCTAGAATGCACCGGATGCATTGGTGACGTGGTGTCACAAACCAATCAAATATCTTCTTTTAGAGATATATGTCTCATCCTGATTGTAAAAAATATTTTTATTATACTTTTGTTTAAAAAAAATCGATATAATTGGTTTGTTATTGATGACGTGGTACAAGGGTGACAGTGTAGAATTCCTCGTTGTATCTTTTTACTTCTGACCTCACTGACACAAAGCGCACATCAAGTCTCGTTCAGTCACCGTCAATTAAAGCACCAAAAGGAACAGGGGATCAACAAGGGAACAAATTGTACAGGGCTTTTTTTGCAAATAGCCCATTGAATAATTTTTATTTTAAAAATAGCTCTATCAAAATTAAAATTATAAAAATGGCCCTGTCTCTGCCATGCAGGCGCCACGTCAGCGCCACGCGGGCAGGGCTGGGGCCAGAGTATTAAGTTGAACACGGTGAATCATTCACCGTGTCTAAACACGGTGAATGGTTCATCGTGTTTCTTACGTATTTTTTATATATTGAAAAGTGGAATAAGGAGTAGGGATGTCAATAGGTATGGATATCCGAAATATTTTCCGAATCCAAACCCAAATAAATTATATATATATATACATAATTTATTTTTATTTATTTATACAATATATAAAATATTTAATAGTTCCTTAGATCTTCATCCAGTGGTTAAATATTTTATATATTGTATAAATAAATAAAAATAAATTATGTATATATATATATATATAATTTATTCGGGTTTGAATTAGGATAATATTTCGGATATCTATAACTATTGACATCCCTACTCCTTATTCCACTTTTCAATATACAAAAAATACGTAATAAAAAATACGTACTAAATACGGTGAACCATTCACCGTGTTTGAACACTGAATGGTTCACCGTGTTCAACTTAACACACGGGCCCAGCCCTGCCCGCGTGGCGTTGACGTGGAGCTTGCGTGGCAGGCCCAGGACTATTTTTGCAAATTAAATTTTGACAGGGCTATTTTTAAAATAAAAATTTGTCAGGGATCTAAATGTAAAAAAAGCCCAATTGTACAACTGTTACAACCACAAAGAAGCTAAAAAAAAAAAAATAGAAAGCATCAGTTATATTTACTGATACCATATTTTTAACTAATTAGATTATTTCTGGTAAATTTACTTATCTTATCATAATTAAAAAAACTAATTTTATTATTATTTTTAAAATATATATATAATTAATTGATTATTAATGATGTAATATATGTTACATAATAAAGTTTCTCTAAAAAAGCATTCAGTACGTGACAAATCATGAGCTATACCGTGGAATTCTAATTTTTTTGAAATTAAATTTTTATACTCTAATGAACTTGCACTGAGATAATTTTTAAAATTTTTTATTGAAATTATTTAATTTAGAAAAATTTAAAGTTGCAGCGTCTATTTCAAATTTCAAAACGGCCTAAAGTTTTGAGATTCTCCCTAAAAATTTATCATTTAATATGTTCAGTTGCCACATAGATGGCTCTGATTGGAGGGTTCCGGAGACAATTTGCTCCCGCAATAGTTCACTGTGTTTGGTCAATGTTCTCTTAATAAATTTATTAATACGTTGGTCTATAGAATGTATGCGCTTTTTAATTGGTTTATGATTTTGTCCGATTCTTTAACATTGTTCTATACGAACTCATTATATTTTTTTTTTTTGAGAGAAAGATAGCATACTATCCGCTTCATTCAATGAACTCATTATATATTGCTATATACAATGTGATGATTTTTGCTTAGATAATGCTTAAATAATAAAATATGTTACTTAAAAATAATTTATTTTGCATAAAAAATATTTAGTATGATTGCTCGTGAGGAGCTTAATTTTTTAGTTTTTAAAATTTCTTTACTATTTATAATTTGACAAGATAATATATTTTATCTGCAAAGTGATTTATTTTATTATAAAAATAATTTGAGGCTTTAATATTATATTTTATTCTAAATATTTGATTATACTCTATTAAATATGTAAATTTTTTGAATTAATTTGAAGAATATACTAAACAAAGTAAATATTCAAACTTCAAAGTAGGACCTGAGCTTGTGATGCAATGCGAAAATATTTTGTCTTTTATTTTCAGTACATCAGCACTCTAAAAATAATACTGTTGGAGAAGCACAGCATTTCAAAATCCTTCAGATTCGGACAAAGCTGCTTTTGTGTTAGTAAACTCATGCAGCACCTTAATTAGTCACTAACATTAATTAATTAACTAGTTTTTGACCCGTGCGATGCACGGCTAATATAATAATATAAAATAACAAAAGTTATATGAGAGACATACCAACTTCCAAGATTCAAAAATATATAGATATCTGTCTTCAAAAAAATATAAAGAAAAAAACTTTATTGCATGAAGATGGAAAGTATCTGCTCCAATAACAATATAGATAAATTGTTAGATAAGTGAAATGATAAATATCATAATATTAGTGAATTTTTTCAAAAAAAGATCTAAATTTATTTAAAAAATAAAATGACAGAGTTGAATTGTTGAAAAATTATAAATTTTGATAACTTGAAGAAAAATAAATCGCCCATCTATTTTATGTTCTGAAACACTTCTTTAAAAACCACATTGCTTGTGGTTTTGGATAATAAACCATCTCTATCACAAATTAGAATTTTCAATCCGTTTTGCTTCGAATTCTAGATATTGCAACATATAACTGACCATGACTGAATATCGGTCTAGGTAGGTACAATCCAACATGTGATAACGATTGACCTTAACTATTGTTTATTGTCATAGCAAAACAAACAGCCAACGAAAATTGCCTTCGTTGCATTTTAAAAGGTAACTTGGAGTCTGATGGAGTAATCACCATACGGGGTATAAACACCTTCTCCCCAATATTGCTCCCAGAGATCACTTTTGCTTCTAGTATGTGTTTTCCTAATTGAGTGATCACTAATCTGGTTCCATTGCATAAACCTGAAGACTTGTCTATATTTCTCAATAACATCACAGGAGCACCTTGCTTTAGTTTGAGCATGTGATTGGGAACTCCTGAACATTTAATACTGTTTAAGAAATCAGGTGTATATACATCCTCAAGACCATCTAAGCCTACATCCGTCTTACAAACACTGTCAGAGCTCAAATAAACTTTTTCTTCACCATGAAGCAATGAAAGCACGTATTCATTCACAGCATCCACAATTTCAAGAGTAGGAGCAAGAATCGCTCTTTCTTGTAGGTATTGCAAATCATGAATATTGCTTAATAATGAAGGATACGTACTATCCACTATTGATGCAATTGGATTTATTGATTCTTTTATGAGAAATTCATCAGGTGTTTCTATAATTTCTTCACCANTTCTATTTACTATATACTAAAGTAGAATCTGGGTGATCACTTCGCATAAAACTGACACGTTGCACCCTCTAGGCTTGTCACGTATCATCTTTAAATATAAATTAGAAAATTAGAGAATAATTATTAATTATTAATAATTATTAATTAGGAAATTAGTATATGGAATAATTAGCATATGGAAATTAGTATAAAACTAACACGTAGCACTCTCTATGCTTGCCATGTGTCATCCTCAAATAAAAATTAGGAAATTAGTATATGGAATAATTATTAATTAGGAAAAATCTATAACTTTTATTTTTATTATTATTCCATAGTCCATATTATAGGAAATAGATTTTTTCGAATTATTATAGTAAATAAATTTCCTAAAAAAATCTATTTTCTATTTACTATAAAAATTAGGAAATAATAATTCTTTATTATTATTCTATATAGAAAAATCTATATAGAAATGGAATATGGAATAATAATAAAATAAATGTTATAGATTTTTCCTAATTAATAATTATTCCATATTATTATTATACTAATTATAATATATTAATTTTATTTCCTAATTAATTATAAAATGGAATATGGAATAATAATAAAAATAAAAGTTATAGATTTTTCCTAATTAATAATTATTCCATATTATTATTTCCTAATTTTACTAATTTTATTTCCTAATTAATAATAATTTTTTAGGAAATTAGTATATAGAATAATTATTAATTAGGAAATTAGTATATGGAATAATTATTAATTAGGAAATTAGTATACAGAATAATTATTAATTAGGAAAAATCTATAACTTTTATTTTTATTATTATTCCATATTCCATATTATAATAAATTAGGAAATAAAATTAATATATTATAATATTAAATTCTTGCCGCTTAATAGATTTTTCTATAATAGAATAATAATAAAGAATTATTATTTTCTAATTATTATAGTAAATAGGAAATAGATTTTTCCGAATTATTATAATATGTAGGAAATAATAATTAATTATTATTTCCCAATACAACTTATTATTATAGTAAATAAGAAATAAAATTAATATATTATTAGGAAATTTTATAGATTTTTATACTAATTAAATTAAATATAATTAAATATAGAGGAATATAATTAAATCAAATTAATGAATTTGATTAAGAAGCCTATGTTCTTTACTTTTCAGACACGAGCCATCCTTTATAAAATATCATCNTTCTAGATTGTAATTAGATGAGCCTGTCTAATTAAATATTTATTTCTCATCTCTCCAACACTTAGTATCCACTTTGAGAACTCTCTCCAACACTTATTTGCATTTTGTTGTTTTAATTAAATATTTTTATTTCACATTTTTTTTATTTCTTTTTAATACCTATGTTTTACTGCTTTTTGTTTTGAGATTTTTGTTTATCTACAGCAAATTTTTTTACTTCTCTATATTTTTTTTTTGAAACTTTTCCATAATTTTTACGAACTCTTAACATTTTTCATTTTATTTTAATATAAAATAATTTTTTTACTTAGTTTTATTTAAAACCTAGGAAGTTAAATTCTACTAAATTCCTGTTGTATTGCTTCAAAATCTCTAAACTAATTTACATTACTTTTTTTTAGTATTTTTCTTATATCTTTTCTAAATTAAGAATATACTGTTAGAAGTATTTTTATTTAATAATAAATTGATGAGTTAATTACCTCTTAGATAGTCAACGTTGTTTAATAACCATCAATAAAACAAATATCATGCACTAATAAAAAACTAATAAATAACATTTTAATCAAAGATTCCTTCCAAAACTTCTACTTTAGATTATAGCAAATAAGTGTTTAATTGGAATTCTGTCAAAACATTGCAAAATGAAGACTTATATAAAAAGCAATATCCATAGCAAAATGTTACCAAAATATAATTAAACAAATATACAAAATAGCTAATGCTTAAAATCCCTAATCTGCGATATAAGGATCAAAATTATTTAGTCCTTTTCCTTCTTGATAATTATTTTCTGCTTATTGCTTGACATCTGATGCTCTCCTTGCTTAAAGTCATCTTCTCCAGGGGTAGAGTTTTTGCGTTTTAATGGTGTCAGTGTGTTCGGCGATGTAATATCTGCTTCTTCATTATCGTACGTTACAGAATTGGTCTCCTGTAACGATAAACATATAAAAATTTATGTTAAAAATTAAATCATATCAAATTAAACTACTTTTAATATATATATTTATATAAATATATAGATCGACCCGAATTGTAGCATCATATTTAAATTTAGAATTGCCACTTACCTCAATTAAAATTGACTTCTTCAAAAATCCATCAATCAGAGTTTTATCGCTGCTCAGTCTGTTCACTGTGTACACAGGCTTAGGATGATTGATATTATTTTCTTTTATCCTTATCTTGAATAGCAATGTTTTTCCCAAAAACTCATCAAGCTTTTCAGGTGCTTGACTCATGTCATCCGTCTGAGTAAGAATATTTATTATTAGTATATACAAAAAATAAGAAACAACTATATATATCTATGATAAATAATACGCACTTACCATTAAAACTTGTTGGTTAGTTCTAGGCTATTCACACATCTGGACGATGAAATTCAGGCATAGTATATAGACAAAATCAGCTTCCACTTTGATCTTCCATTTGCTCCCAAGAGGAGAGATATCACGTATAGAATTATATCCATTTCCATATCCTGAGAACAATAAGATATTCAAGAAAAAAAAATTAATACTTGCTTTGTATTTAAGTAATAAAATAAAATAATATATTAATTTTAAAACATCAACATCTAAGAACTAAAAAAATTAGAGATAGAGCGATAGTAGAAAATAAAAATTATGAATATAAAATTACACGAGTAGTGATAGTAGGAAAGTGACATGCAATATTTATAATAATAATTATCTCTACTTTAAAGTGGCATTAAAATTTAATAGTATTTTCTACTAAAATTGCCACATTTTGTATGGAGTGAGAAGAGGAATTGGTGCATTTTCATTATTGATCTCGTACGTACCTCTGTCTTCTGTTCTCAGTTTCTCTTCTTGTTTATCTTGTTAGCTCTGTTGGTGGAAGAAAACAGAGAGGAAAAATGATATTTTTATAAAGGATGGCTCGTGTCTGAATAAGTAAAGAACATAGGCTTCTTAATCAAATTCATTAATTTGATTTAATTTATTCCTCTATATTTAATATATTTAATTTAATTAGTATAAAAATCTATAAAATTTCCTATAATATATTAATTTTATTTCTTATTTACTATAATAATAAGTTGTATTGGGAAATATTAATTAATTATTATTTCCTACATATTATAATAATTCGGAAAATCTATTTCTATTTACTATAATAATTATAAAATATAATTCTTTATTATTATTCTATTATAGAAAAATCTATTAAGCGGCAAGAATTTAATATTATAATATATTAATTTTATTTCCTAATTTATTATATATGGAATATGGAATAATAATAAAAATAAAAGTTATAGATTTTTCCTAATTAATAATTATTCTGTATACTAATTTCCTAATTAATAATTATTCCATATACTAATTTCCTAATTAATAATTATTCCATATACTAATTTCCTCAATTAATAATTATTCTATATACTAATTCCTAAAAAATTATTATTAATTAGGAAATAAAATTAGTAAAATTAGGAATAATAATATGGAATAATTAATAATTAGGAAAATCTATACTTTATTTATTATTATTCCATATTCCATTTATATTAATTAAAAAATAAAATTAATATATTATAATTAGTATTTAATTATTAATTAGAAAAATCTATAACTTTTATTTTTATTATTATTCCATATTCCATTTATAATTAATTAAGAAATAAATTAATATATTTTAAATTATGTAATAATAATATGGAATAATTATTAATTAGGAAAAATCTATAACATTTATTTTATTATTATTCCATATTTCATTTTATAATTAATTAGGAAATAAAATTAAATCATTATAATATTGTATATACTTGCCGCTTAATAGATTTTTCTATATAGAATAATAATAAAGAATTATATTCCTAATTATTATAGTAATAGGAATAGATTTTTTTAGGAAATTTATTTACTATAATAATTCGGAAAAATCTATTTCCTATAATATGGACTATGGAATAATAATAAAAATAAAAGTTATAGATTTTTGCTAATTAATAATTATTCCATATACTAATTTTCTAATTTATATTTGTGTTAGTTTTATACTAATTTCCATATGCTAATTATTCCATATACTAATTTCCTAATTAATAATTATTCTCTAATTTTCTAATCTACATTTGAAGATGACACGTGGCAAGCCTAGAGGGTGCCACGTGTCAATTTTATACGAAGTGATCACCCAGGGTTCTACTTTAGTATATAGTAAATAGATAGATGTATGTCCTCTATGTTGTGAATGTCCATACAATTTGTTGTTTAATTAACATGTCCCGCACCTGAGGGGAATTCTTTTCTCTTTTTGTCTTGTGCGGTCGCTTTTTCTCTGCAGCCAAAGTTGCTGATTATTCTAATCTTCAAATGAGAGAAAGGGAAAAGCTAATTAACGTACATTCCGCTTCCCTTTTGTTTCCTCCATTGCCTCGATCCTCACAATTTAATAACCATTAGGTAGCTAGCTAGCTAGTCCCGCACCAGTACTCTTATAAGGGTTCGTTTGGCTCGGCTATAAATAATAACTAGCTTATATCAGGAACAAGTATAAGTTTAGGTATAAGCGAGAATTAGGCCAATTTGTATTTGGATAAAAATTTGATTGTTTTTAGGAATAAAAAAAATAATGTTTGTACAGATAAGATGGAATAAAAAAAATAATTGATGATTATAAATAGAAAATAATAACATTACCCATCTCATTATATTTGAATTTAAATTTTTAAATTTTAAATTTATAGCTTTAAATTGTAAATTTTAACTTTTAAATTTTAAATTTTAAAATTAAAATTTAAAATTTAAATATTCAAATTTAAAAATTTAAAAATTTTAAGTTTTAAATTTTACATTTTAAATTTAAGTCCAAATTTAAATTTGAAATATATAAAATATCAAATTTAAAATTTAAAATTTAAAAATTTATAATATCAAATTTAAATTTTAAACTTTAAAATGTAAAATTTACCAATGTGATGATTTTGTCCGACTCTTTAACATTGTTCTATACGAACTCATTATATATTGCTATATACAATGTGATGACTTTTGCTTAGATACTGTTTAAATATAAAATAAGTTACTTAAAAATAAGTCATTTTGCATAAAATTATTTAGTATGGTTGACTGTAAGGAGCTTAATTTTTTTTTTAAAAAAAAGTACTATTTATAATTTGGCAAGATAATATATTTTTATTTCCAAGGTGATTTATTTTATTATAAAAATAATTTGAGATCTGAATATTATATCTTATTCTAAATATTTGATCACACCCCATTAAATATATACATTTTTTAAATTAATTAAAAGAATATAATGAACAAAATATATAAACTTCAAAGTAGGACCTGAGCTTGTGTTGCAAACTTGCAATGCGAAAATATTATGTCTTTTACTTTCAATGCGTCAACACTGTAAAAATAATATTGTTGGAGAAGCACAGCATTTCAAAATCCTTCAGATTCCCACAAAGGCTTTTATGTTAGTAAACTCATGCAGCAACTTACTCACCAACATTAATTAATTAATGCATGTCCTCTATGTTGTGAATGTCCATACAATTTGTTGTTTAATAATAAAGGGGGCAGATTTTTGTATCTAATATTACAATATATAGGTCAATTTGCATAAAAAACTCAGAAGTTTTGAGCTTTTGCAAAATTGGGCTGTCTTTTTCGATTTTACAAATTTGTCCGGATTTTCAGCAAACTGATCAAAATATCCTTAAACCTTTTTCTCTTTCTTTTTTTCTCTCGCGTTTTTTTTTTTTCTCGCCGAAAAAGTTGGCGCAGGTAGGGGTGGAAACGAGCCGAGCTCAAGCGAGCTTACCTTGGCTCAAATTCGGCTTGAAATTAATTTCGAGCCTAAATTTAAGCTCAAGCTTGGATTGAAATTAATTTGAGCCGAGCTCGAGCGAGCCTAATTTCGAGTCGAGCGAGCTCGAGTCCTAAACGAGCCGCTTGAAATTCTCAACATCATACGATCAATAGTTTAATTTGTATAGAACATTATCTATAATTTGATACAAAAATATGTCTAATAGTTCAAAGTACAAAATAATTAATATGAAATAATATATTATAATATGAAGAAAAATAATTTATGAGTTAAATACTTAATCTTTTCAGGCTCAAATGTCTTCTCTTCCACCTTCAATCTCCATATTATTTCATTTTTATTTATGCAGTCAAAAATAAATAAATTATATAGATAATATTGGATTAAACTATCCAATCATATATAACTAAAATTAAATTTTATATAAATAATAACTTTTTACTTTAAAAATATTATGTATTATTTCTTAAACATAAATTAATAGCAAGGTAGGCAACGGCGGGCATATACTGTTATTTGGTAACTTGGAGGGCTTCCGCTTGGCTACTTAAGGTGAGAGACAGAAAAAAAGAAAGAGAGAAACATATTGAAATTTTAGAGCTCTGTGAAAGAAAGAAAGAAAGAAAAAAAAAATGTATAAATTTCATAAAATTTTACTCTTTATTTGTTATTGGGTTCGGCCCAAAAATATGGAGAGAACTTTTTTGGATTCCCAATTAGATGAACTTCCACACCCCCCCCTAGAGGTGTAATGTGGGCCGTGCCGGGCCGGCACGGCCCACATTTTCCGGGCCGAACCGGGCTGGAGAGTGGCCCGGCCCGGCCCGTGAGTAAATCCGGGCCGGGCCGTGCCGGGCCCGAACTCCTACCATCCGGCCCAGCACGGCCCCTAGGCTCGGAAGGCACGGGCCGTGCTGGGCCGGGCCGTGCTCCGGGCCGGCTCTTTTTTTATTTTTTTAAAAATGTACATATAATTTAAAAAAAATTAACAATAAATTATATTTATATAAACTGATATTTTGATTAAAAAATTTAAAATTTATAAAAATAATTACAAAAAATAATATTTAAATTTATTTAATATATTTTGTATATTTTTTTTTGAAAAAAAAAAAAAGTTGAGAAGGGTTTTTGGTCCAATGGACCAAAATTACTTTGGTCCATTGGACCAAAATCACTCCTCCCAAGGTCTGCTAGAGCTCTCCTTGGGAGGAGGGCCGAGCCCTCCACCCGAGGAGAGCAAACCCCAGGCCCAAGGCAACTTTGCCTTGGGCCTGGGTTCCGAGCCGTGCTGGCCCGGCTGGCACGGCCTAAATCGTGCCGGGCCGAGCGGCCCACGTGCCGCCCGGCCCGTTTTACACCCCTACCCCCCCTCCCCCTTTTTTAGGGATTAAAATTGGTATGAAAAAAAAAGTTAAATAGGCGATGGCATAATAATTTCAATAATTTTAAAATATTTTTTAACGGTTGCTATTTTATCTCAATGAGATTAAAAGGTTTGAAGCTTAATTGTAAAAAAACAAATTAGTAACCAAAATAAAAAATGGTGAAAACTTTTGACAATACTATGCAATTAATTCTAAAAAAATTCTAAAAAAACTTATGGGCCCCACCCCACAAGACAAGGAGAGAATTTTTTTGGATTCCCAATTCGATAAAATTTTAATTTTGTTATCTTGTCAATTAAAAAATATGATTGATCTATACGAAAAAATTTCACACTTGATATTAAAAAAAATAAAAAAAATATTGATATTTAGTAAATAAAATTTAATTTTGTTATATTGACTATTAAAAAATAGGATTGATGTGGTAAAATTTTATATTTGATTTAGGCAATAAATAATAAAAAATATGGGGAAAAAATTTAAAAAAAAGTAAGAGAGAGAAAGAGAGTGTGAGAGAGAAAAATATTAAAAAAAAAAAGAGTGAGAGAGAGGTAAAAAGCCCACCCCGCTCCCGCGAAACGTGGGAGGCTTCGATTTGGGTGCCCTTTCATTATATTTATAGATATAAATTCTAATCTTGAAATGCACGAAAGAGAAAAGCTAAGTAACGTCATTCCTCTTCCCTCTGTAACCTCTATTGCCTCCTCACAATTTAATAACCTCTAGCCAGTCCCACTCCACTCTTAGACCTTACATCTATCACAACTCCTTACTGCAAACTGTTTTCATTCCAAAATGGCTGAAAACACGGCCATCTGCGACTGCCATCAGGAGACCGTCCCAAAGAAGGCGACCGCAGCGGCAGTGGTGGAGATCATCGTACCGAATTCTGGGTCGTCAAATACTACTGCAGCTTGGCTGAACGCGAAGGCGAACTTGAACAGATCGCGCGGACAGCCTTTTATGCAGAGAGTTCCGGATCTCCTCCGCAGGAACAAGAAGCACGCGGAGGTGTTCGACCCAGCGGTCGTCGCCATCGGCCCCTACCACCGCGGCAAGCCCCATCTGTCAGCCATGGAGGACCACAAGAAGGAGGCCGCCATTGCATTCGCGGAACCCAACACGGAGGCATTCTACACCAAGGTCCTTGAAATTGCTAGAGAATGCAGGAAGTGCTACTACGACAACAATGACCCACCCCCGGCGATGAGCGACGAGGAATTCTCCCTCATGCTATTCTTCGACGGTTGCTTTATACTACAATTCATCGATCAGTTCGTGAAGAGCGAACTGAGGGGTTTCACGGTGAGCGCCCACCTGCACGGGTTCATCTTGCGGGACATGTTCTTGCTGGAGAACCAGCTCCCGTACCTCCTCCTCGAAAAGTTGATGGAGGCGAAGAGCGTTGACATCGGCAACTTCCTGGATCGCATTGTGGGCACGCAAAGCAAGAGGCAGAAGAGGGCGAAGGAAAGTAGCAGTAAGGGCATCGACGGGCCGCACGAGCACCTCCTGGCGCGGCTGCGGATGCGGCAGCTGGGCCCGGAAGACAAGATGGCGCAGCTGGCACTGGGGAGCAGCTGGCAGTCGTTCCGATCCGTCAAGGAGCTGATCGAGAGCGGCATCAAGCTTCGGCGGGGGAAGACCAGCTTCCTGCGCGACGTCAAGTTCACGCAGCGCCTCCTCTGCGGGGAGCTGTCGCTGCCGCAGATCGTCATCGACGACCTCACGAGGTCGCGGCTGCTGAACATGATCGCGCTGGAGATGTGCAGCACCGCAGGCGGCGACTACGGGATCACGTCATTCGTGTGGTTTCTGGATCTGCTGATCGACCACCCCGACGACGTTAAGGAGCTGCGCCAGGCGGGAGTGCTGCTGAACGCGCTGGGGAGCGACGACCAGGTGGCGGAGATGTTCAACGAGATCGCGACGGACCTCGCCCCCGACCAGCAGGCCTACAGCACCGTGATGCAATCCATCAACGCGTACCATGCGGTCAAGGTTAGGGTTTTGGCCTGCAGGTTGCTGCACATGCACTTCGGCAGCCTGTGGGGCATCGCCTTCCTCACAGCGGTCGTGCTTCTGGTGCTCACCGTAGTGCAGACTGTCTTCACGGTGCTACAGACCATCTACTCAATGCCGCACGCTCCACCTCCTGCCAAGTAGCAAATTGGTTCGCATGTGGTCGACGCGTCTCGCTTCTCACGTACGTCTGGCTCTGATTGCGGGGTACCGACACGAAAAAAAAAAAAAAAAAAAAAGGAAAAACCAAATTTCCTGGTGTTTTTATGTAATGGGCTGTGTGTGTTTGTTGTGTTGCAGTGTGCGACTGGGTGGTTTGTGTTGGGATTTAATTAATTACTTCCGTGGGATTAAGTCTAGTAATTATGTGGGATTGAGTTTGGTTATTTTGTGAGAAGCTCATGAGTTGCGGTGTGCAACTGGGCGGTTTGCGTGTTGCGATTTATTTCATAACATTGAAGAATGAGAAATTGAATAATATGACAGTGTTTCAGCCTTAATTATAGATGGTTAGCATATAATGTATGATTAAATAGTTTAGATTAGTGATAATAAAAAAGATCATGAGCAAGGTATATACAATTTTAAATCATTTCTAGATTTCTATAAAAAAAAAAATTATACATTTTTAAAATCGCAAATTGAATTTATACGTTTACAAATTTATAAATGTTAGTTTTATAGAGTTAAAAAGTTAAAATGTTAAATTCATAAGTTTACAAATTTATAAATTTATGTTGAAGATTGTTAGTTGAGAGTGGAAAATTGTGAGATTTTAAATGGCCAATTAAAAAAAACTTAAATCTATACAATTAAAAGTTTTAATTTGAAAACAAAATTACTTAATTTATTAGATACTTAATAAAGATCTGATTTATTATATATACTTAGTTAATAAAGTTCAATTCAGAAAAAAACCTATTAAACTATTTGATAAAATTTAAAAAATTAATTTGTCAAAACTCAAAGTTTAAAGTATCTCTGTGCCTTTTCTTCTAAATCTTTCATTTGTTTGTGCCTCGGCCCTCGCATCGCTCAAATGTTATTTCTTATCGTTAGTATGTTGCCGCTTCCTTTTATGATTTTATCCGACAAATTAGTCGGGACCAAAGAGCACATCAGGCCTGTCTCCGTCACCCAAACCTAAAGCCCCGAATTTTATTGGAAAAAAAGAAAAAGAAAAAGAAAAAGTAGGTATACAAGAATGTTATCTTTATAAAGTTAGAAAAAACTTCAAAAACTCCGCTCGTGGTTTCATTTTTTTTTTTTTTTAATATTCTCTGGTTTAAAATATATCAAGTTAGTACTATGTGGTTTCTCACTTTATCACTTTAGTATCCTATGGTTTAAAGTGTATCAAGTTAGTACCATGTGGTTTGTACTTTATCATTTTAGTACCATGTGGTTTTAATTTTGTATCAAGTTAGTACTCTATGGTTTAGGGTACTAAAGTGATAAAGTGTGAAACCACAGGTAGTAAAGTGATAAAGTGCAAAACCCCATGGTATTAACTTGATACACTTTAAACCACAGGATACTAAAGTGATAAAGTGAGAAATCATAAGGTACCAACTTGATACACTTTAAACCATAGGGTACTAAAATGAAAAAGTATGAAACCACATGGGAGTTTTTGAAATTTTTCCATAAAGTTATTATTTGTCGACTTATATAACAAGGTCAAGATTTTTTCTTTTTTAATTAACTTATGATGGAGTGCGCAATCATTAGGTCTTTTTTAACAGAGTAATACTGTATTTACATACTATATATAGGTATAAAATTTATATTTATAAATCATTTATGGCCCACATTAATTTATTTGTCTTAGCATTTGTTTTAACTAAAATTTCAAAGAGCTGGTACTAACCCTTAAATCAGGAGGGTAAAACATACAATCTCTACCAAGAGTGTACAGATAGACTGTTATTTCATCTAATATTTTAATTATACAATTCATTGAGCGACAATTTTTTCACCACTAATTAGAAATCAGACCATTAAATTAAAACTAAGAGATGGACAACGGACTGACGAGTGCGTACTGTACGGACATATAGCTGGACTATGTAAAAGTAATATATATTTTTTTGGGAAAATTTCCTGTGTGCCCCTCCAAAAGCATATAATTTCATAGATGCCCCTATAAAAGTTGAAATATTCTAAATATCCCTCTAAATACAACAAACTTTCAAAACTACCATTCAAAGTAACTTCCGTTAAAATTTATACTAACGGCAAAGCAAATACCAATTTTAGCCTTTTCATAATTGCCCCTTTAAATGTTCCAATTCTCACTAATAAGTTATAACTTTTGTAAATACCTTTTGAATTTAAAATTCTTAATTAGGATTTAGCAACATGCATACTTATTGTCTAAGATATTTAGTTAAAAAATATCTTTACTATAATTATTTAGACCTACTTATGAAATCTGTGTAAGTCATTTAGTTAGATTCTCATATTGATTTCTGTAAAATTTGTAGAATCTAATCTAAATTAAGAATAGTATTTTTATCTTATTAAATCTTGTTAAATGCTCCTAAATTTTTTTAGTTTTTTATAAAGGGAGAGAGTGAAGAATAAATTGATTGAACAATTATAAAGCTTTATCATCAATTATGTAGTATAAAATTACTTATCAAATTTGAAGTAATAATAAAATGATTTAATATTATGTACAAGATTAGAAAGAAGCAATGAAAAATAATTGATACAACTATAAAAATATTGCAAGGTAAGAAAATCAATTGGAATAGCAACAAACTAGCATGTAAACAAACTTTTATGAATTTAAAATTTTACATTCTAAAATANGATCTCGAGCTCATTTTGAGCTGAACACGAGCTGGCTCGCGAACAGCGAGCTAGATTGTCAACCCTACCGGCTGGGGTACTATCGATGGCACTAAGAATTTTGTGCTATCAAATTTTTCACCGTTAAGTTTAACCATTTGATTATTTTTATCCGTTAGGTTATACTATTCAACCAACAACTCACTCAATCCTAGAGGGTGCATATCATCCTAACCACTCATTTCTCAATCCAGGGGGTAAAAAATCAGTAGCACCAATAGCTTGATGCTATTGATAGCATTCTAGCCTAGTTCTTAATAAAATTTATTACAGTTAAATATTTAACTGATCTGAGTTAAATATTAGTATATTTATTCAAACTATTATTAAATATTTATCTTTATATAAACAAAGAAGATTTAAAAAGTGAGGGATGATTTTGAAATTCCGTTTATTTTGAAACCCATTTATAATAGTCAAGAATAAAATAGACATTTCAATCTTTAATTTAAAGGGAGAGGGAGGACTTTTAACGGTTTGGGCATTTTCTAAAGAAAGTAGGCATTTAAAGGGGTAATTATAATATTATCAAATTTATAAGGATATTTATGATATTTGTAAGTTTTACAAGAGCATAGATGAAATTGACCCATATGCACTTATACACCCGGTTCACGCAATATACTCGTTGGTCAAATAGTGCCATAGTGGGGAGTACGTTTTGCGAGTCTTTTTTTTGGGTTGAACAGTTGCTGACGTGGCCCTTTATCCAAAGCATATCCACTTGCCTAACGAGAGGAAGCTTCGAAGGCTACGCGTCGACCGTAGAGCTTGTCCACGTTTAGCCCTCGTCGACCGTTGGATCCTCACGCCCCATTTCCTACCCACCATAACGGACGGTCACGATTCTCCCCAACAATGACCTAACGGAACGGGAGACGAAACGGATTTTCCCTTATCCTTCGATTTTGGGTAATGACGCGGGAGGAANCAAATTTATAAGGGTATTTATGATAGTTGTAAGTTTTTACAGGGGCATAGATGAAATTGATCCTATTTTTTTACTCTAAAATAAGTGCAAAAATAAAATATTTCTAAAAGATTAAAAATAAAAATAAAATAGTATTAAAAATTTATAATTTTAAGTATTAAAATTTAAAATTTTAATAACTGAAATAAAATTCATATTTCAGGGACCAGCAGTGCAATTACCCAATGATTTTGGTTTTACTGATGCGCAAGCAATTGCTCTGTGTAGTCATTTAATTTCTTCAGCACCAGCTGATCAGGAGAATTGATTTCTTCTCTGCTTCTCTCTTTTTGGACTCGTGCAGTCGCTTTTCTCTGCAGCCAAGCAATGCTTTATTCTAGTCTCCAAATCTATGTCAGACACAAAAGCCGGCTTACGCTCATCTTATCCACAACCACAAAAAGTGTCATACCACACAATCGGACAAAAAAAAAAAATTTATGGACACTATGTCCACAGAAAATAATCTGAAGATGCCTTGGATGGATGCCACGTGGCACCCGGACATCTCCGATGGAAGTCACGTAACGCCCACGCGGGCCCATCGCCCTAGCTGCAGTGGGGTTTTTTCTGGCGCATCCGGTGCACTGTTTTTTGCTCTAAAATTTTATTTTTTATTTTTAATTATAACTCAATACAATAATAGAGGTATATTTTATGACATTTAAACATACATGTAAAAAAATTTTAAACCTTAAACTATAAACTTTTTTATATATATTTTCAAATATATATATATATATATATATATATATAAAAATTATAACTAAAAAGTAAAATATAAAATTTTAAAGTAAAAGACGATACACCAGTTTCACCAGAAAAAATCGGACTGCTTCCCCATGGGGCCAAATTACTTTCTATACAAGCTGAAACCGTACATAAATCAACCCCTCCGATTAATTAACCAACTGTTTTAATTTCTACCAAAATGGATGGAAGCAGCAGCAGCAGCCAACCGGCGACCGTCCCGGAGCAGGATTTCACACCGGACAATGTGTCGGCGCTCATTTCATTCAACGATGCCCCCGGTTCACGGGTGGAGTCGAAGTCCCGCTTACCTTTCCAAGCCCAGGAGGGGAGCGCGAGCAACTTGGCAGCACCCAGCCCGCTGCTGCGTCGGATCTCGCGAGTGCCGGAACCCCTGCGCAAGAAGCACGCGAAGATGTTCGAGCCGGAGGTGGTCGCCATCGGCCCCTACCACCGCAACAAGCCCCATCTACTGGCCATGGAGGAACGGAAGCGTGCGGCAGCTGGGGCGTTCGCGTCGCTGGACCTGCACTACAGATTCTCCCAGAATGCCTTCGCGATCACCGCAGAATGCAGGGCCTACTACGACAGCCCGCTCCCATTGATGAGCGACGCGGAATTCGCGGACATGCTGTTCGTCGACGGTTGCTTCGTACTACAATTCATCAATCAGATCGTCGAGAACAAAGCGGACGATCTCAAGGTGAGCGCGCACCTGCAGGGGTTCATCCTGCGCGACATGTTCCTGCTGGAGAACCAGCTCCCCTACGTCCTACTCGAAAAGTTGATGGAGGTGAAGAGCGTGCGGATCGACGAGTTCTTGGATCTGATCACGGACCCGGGAAACCAGAGTCGAATAAGCGTCAAGAGCCCGCACCCGCACCCGCACCCGCACCTCCTCTCGCGGATCCGGGATCGGCAGCTGGGGCCCGCGGAGCAGATAACACGGCTGGCGTGGGGGAGCAGCTGGCTGAGGTTCCGGTCGGCCAAGGAGCTGATCGAGGCCGGCATCAAGCTCCGGCGAGGGAACACCGGCTGCCTCCGCGACGTCAAGTTCGTCCCGGGCCTCGTCTCGGCGGAGCTGTCGCTGCCGTGGTTCGTCATTGACGACCTCACGCATTCGCGGCTGCTCAACATGATCGCGCACGAGATGTGCGTTGCCGGGGCCGACGGCGTAGGCGACTACGGGATCACGTCGTTCGTGTGGTTCATGGACATGCTGATCGACCACGCCGACGACGTTAAGGAGCTGCGGCGGGCCGGGGCGCTGCAGAACGCGCTGGGGAGCGACGAGCAGGTGGCGGAGATGTTCAACGAGATCGCGACCGACCTCGTCCCCGACCAGCAGGCGTACTACCAGGTGACGACGCAGATCAACGCATACTACCAGCGCACGGCGAGGGTTTCGCTCTACACGATGCTGCACACGCACTTCGGCACCCCGTGGGCGGCCATCGCCTTCCTCGCCGCGGTCCTGCTCCTGGTGCTCACCGTGGTGCAGACTGTCTTCACGGTGCTTCAGACCATCTACACAATCCACCCCCCTACTGGCAATTAAGTTGGACCGGGTCGACGCCGCGCTTAACTCTCTTTGCTTCTGTTGTTGCTATGGAATATGACTTGCCTTTTAACTGGTGATGTGTGTTATGAGTTAATTTTTATGCTTGCGTTAATTAATTGTCTTTTCCTTGAGTGGATTTGTATGTGTGCGGGTTTGCAGCGTGCAGCTGAGTGATTTGTTTGAGTGATTTGTCTTGAGCGAGTTGTGTTTTGATTGTAATCTTACTATTTATCGATTCAATAATTAACGTTTTCTTATTAATCTCTTTTTTTTTTTTTTTTAGTGTTAAAATTTAAAGAGAGTTGTATATATACACTTTAGAAATCCTACAATCCTTTTAGGATCGTAGATGTAGGTAGCATTTATCTTAAGTAATTTATGTAATAATAAATTAAAAGAATCTCTTTGGTAGAGGAATGTAAAATTTATATCTACTTTTCAGTGTACAAGTGATATTATTCAACCTAAACAAAGATTTAGACCCTAAACAAAGCACTCTTAAATGAGGAAACTTTAAGGATTACAATCCTTAGGTTGTACGTAGACTCATTAGCATATATATGTAATAAAAGTGCTTAGGCCTCATTTGTCATCCTTGTCGATCGCCTGTTATTTTTTTTAAACTAATAATGTACAATTTAATATAACGGCAAAGGAATTTGTCTTTTATTATCATAATTGATTTCCTATACTATTTCATGATACCAAATGAGGCTTTATGTACCTACTACAGATCCCATCAATATTAATTTTATATACTATTAATATATTGGGAGATTCGTGTGTTATATTAAAGTTCGTGCATATGCTAATTAACCACAAACTTTCATACCACAAATATCAACATATTTATATCAACATATAAAGTAATATTCCGAGGGATCTATAACATTTCTGAGAGGCTTGATCGATTTTGGTATAATCAGTATGACCAGATTTAGAAATTTGCTCATAATGCTTTCTTTTTTCGCGAATTAACTTTGTACGAGCAGATTTAGACAAGAGCACGTGCTTGGCATCATGGCACGTTATTGCCTCATCATTACTAATGCTGCTCCTTTTTCTTTTATCCGAGACATTCATGGGGGACCAAAAGCACATCCACAAAATTTATTAAAGACGAAGTAAGAGCAATCCTGGTTCTACAACACATCACACTAGTCCTCCATCCAAAAGCTAATTTTCTCTTATTTATAATATCAAAAAAAAATTTAATACTAAGACTTAATTTGAATTTTATAGGAAACATAATCCTTGGACTATGTTGTAAATCTTATAATGCTAACTTGGATGGTAGAGAGGAATCAAATTAAAATTATCTGCACTGAGCAGATATTAAACGGTGGGTCAATTCCTACGGAGACCCCTCAAACTTTGGGACGTTTTGAAATCTGAACCTAGGTTGTTTTTTTAATTAAGATCCCTCAAATTCTATTTTTTTGAAATTTGATTTTTGTAACTTATTTAACGTATAAATTTACTAAATTTAATAATTTTTTAGTTATTAATCATTAATTGGTACGTCTAGATTAATCTAACTAAGAAGTAATTAGAGTTATTAATTCTAGAAGTTAATAATAAATGTGCTAATTTATTATTAATTGAAGTGGGGTTCAGGGGCTGCAGTGCAATTTACCCGTGAGTGGAATTAATTCTTCCCTCTTTTTGTCTTGTGCTGCCGCTTTTCTCTGCAGCCAAAGTTGCTGCTTATTCTAATCTTCAAATGTAAGAAAGGAAAAAGGCGAACTTACGTTCACTCCTCTTCCCTTTGCTAGTCACGTCCCATGCACTCTTAAACTCCACATCTATCACAACTCCTTCAGGGGCCACACCATCTGCTACCGGAGACTGTCCAGATCAGAGAAGATGACGGCGCCGGTGGCGGAGATCACCGCATCCAATTCTGGGTCGAAAAATATGGTGGCTCCGCGCAGCCTCCCGTTGAGCAAGTCCGAATGGCTGATCGAGATGCCGAACTTGAACAGGTCGCGCAGCCAGCCTTTGATCCAGAGAGTTCCGGATCTCCTCCGCAAGAATAAGAAGCACGCGGAGATGTTCGACCCGGTGGTTGTCGCCATCGGCCCCTACCACCACGACAAGGCCCATCTGGCCATGGAGTATCACAAGAAGGTGGCCGCCGCTGCGTTCGCGACACTGGACACAGGGGCATTCTACGATAAGGTCATTGAAATTGTTGGAAAATGCAGGGACTGCTACGACGACCGCATGCTCCCGACGATGAGCGACGAGAAATTTGCGAGCATGCTGTTCTTCGACGGTTGCTTTGTACTACAATTCATCGATCAGTTCGTGAAGAACAAGCTGGAGGATTTCACGGTGAGCACGCACCTGCAAGGGTTCGTATTGCGGGACATATTCTTGCTGGAGAACCAGCTCCCGTACCTCCTCCTTGAGAAGTTGATGGAGTTGAAGAGCGTGGACATCGACAGGTTCCTGGATCACGTTGCGGACACGCAAGGCCAGTGGCAGAAGATGGAGAAAGAAAACAGCAGTAAGAGCATCGACGGCCCGCACCGGCACCTCCTGGCGCGGCTGCGGATGCGGCAGCTGGGGCCGGGGGACCAGACCCCGCAGCTGGGGTGGGGGAGCAGCTGGCAGTCGTTCCGGTCGGCCAAGGAGCTAATCGAGAGCGGCATCAAGCTCCGGTGGGGGAAGACCAGCTTCCTCCACGATGTCAAGTTCACGCCGTGCCTTGTCTGGGCGGAGCTGTCGCTGCCGCGGATCGTCGTCGACGACCTGACGCGATCGCGGCTGCTGAACATGATCGCGCTGGAGATGTGCAGCGGCGCAGGCGGCGATTACGGGATCACGTCGTTCGTGTGGTTTCTGGATCTGCTGATCGACCACGCCGACGACGTTAAGGAGCTGCGCCAGGCAAGGGTGCTGCTGAACGCGCTGGGGAGCGATGAGCAGGTGGCGGAGCTGTTCAACGAGATCGCGACGGACCTCGTGCCGGACCAGCAGGCCTACGGCGGCGTGATGAACAACATCAACGCGTACTACGGGAACACGGTGAGGGTTTCGATCTACAGGATGGTGCACACGCACTTTGGCAGCCCGTGGTCGGCCATCGCCTTCCTTGCGGCGTTCGTGCTTCTGGTGCTCACCGTGGTGCAGACCATCTTCTCAGTGATACAGACTCACTACACAGTCCACCCACCTTCCAAGTAGCAAATTATATATAGGGTGGGAGGGGGCTGAGGCGTCTCTCTTCGCTTAATTTAATTTGCCTCTTTCTCCGACCGTCGCATGCATGCCACTGTCTGAAGAAAAAAAGTAAAATAAAAATGCTCAGGATTATACTGGACTGGATGTGTTTGTTGTGTTGCAGAGTTTCGTGTTTGCTTAAAATAATATATATTGGCTTGGCCATATTGGCCTGTGTGAGGGTTTGCAGCGTGGAAGTGTGTGGTTTGTACTGAAATTTGCTTCGGTGTGATTGATTTCAGTTATTTTGTGTGAAGTTGATTTATTTCATACTCACTATTCTATACCACTGTTAAAGCGTGAGCTTTATTTTTATTTTTTTTTAAAATGTATCTGTTAATTTACTTCTAATTTTATCCTCCTAATATGTTGAATTTCTGTAATGTATCTCGATTCTCCCAATATTTCGAAAGTATACTAACTAACTTTTTTTTCACCTGTAATTTTTTGATATTTGAAACGACGTAATGTAACATATACTTATTTTTCTAACATGTGCAGAGTTACTATACTTTCGAAAATATAAAGAAGATAGCATTGGTCCTCTTAAGATTTAGTAGTCACTCTAGAAAAATAATATTAATATAAGGGCTAAAAATAGTGAAAGAGTTAATTCAAGAATTGAAAAGTCGAAAACATCAATTTTTTTATACTTCTGAAAGCACCGTAATCGGACTCTCCTAATATTTCAAATTTATACTAACTAATTAATAACTCTTACAACCGTAATTATCTGTTCTCACCGTTCTCTTTCTTCCTCTCTCTTTAAATCTTAATGCTCTATAAACATTTTAGTGCATCCTTGAAAAATACCTTGGTAAGCATGGATCTGGAAATAAGGATTCCGAGTAAAACAACATGTCAAAAATTAAACACTCTTGGAATTTTTTTTAAACTGTTTAACTTCATGACGCGGAAAACTTAAATTATCGAAGCTGCTGAGAAGCATCTTCTCTTTGGCTCAATAGAATGCTAAGGGACAAGCATGATCTAAATTTTAATTATACTGAGGTAATCTCCGGTTGATCGAGCTTGAGTAGATATGGAGAATATCAAGCTTATTCGCTCTAGAGGGATACTAAGCAAGGTATGGTTATATATATATATATATATATATATATATATAGAACTAGACTACTATACTATTAATAGTACCAAGTCACTGGTGCTACCAAGTTTTTGGCCATTGGATTAAGAGATATGCGGTTAGGATGATGTGGGCCCTCTAGGGTTGAGTGGGTGGTTGGTTGAATAGTATGATCTAACGGGTGAAAATGATCACAAGGGTAGATCTAATGGTATGTATGTCCTGAGATATATATATATTGAAGGTTACTGTATGTATAATAATACATATATATGCAGAGAAGTGTAGACTTTAGAGACATTATCTTCGAAACCACTATGCAGCCCACATGGCCATTAAAACCTCCACAAAGACAAATTAAAAACTCAAGAAAGAACAGGAAAAACATCTTAAGCAAAATTAGTGAAGAGGAGATAAATTTTGATAATAGCAGGGGAATGATAAGTGGTCAAAGTTCTTTTCTGCTGGCTTATAAATGCTTTTATTGATGTCAGTGAAATTAAATGGTATGTTGGTTCGCATATGCTGCTATTCTTCAAATTTCTGCTTATTTTGGCACTTTCAAATTTGAGAATGATGAAGAGTATTAAAACTTTAAGTGTCGTGATGCGAAATAATTTGAAATACTTGCCAGCACAATATAACACGATGTATGTTTTACTGTATTAATATGTGTCATTTATAAAAATACTTACACAAGCCTTACAGTTCTGATGTATGTCATTTACAAAAATATTTGCGTATCAATACAGTACCTTTCTATAAAATAAATATTTTTCTGATACTCACATATTCTAATTACTAATTACTAATTACATAATTTTTAATCAAATATTTTACATTTAATTAATATAAAAACTTGTAAATTTCTATAAAAAAATTGAGCTGCCAATAACAAAAATGTAGCTAGTGGCGGGATAAAATTAAACAAATAGTACGGACGAACTTGGTACAAACAAACACATGCAGTTTGTATCGCAGTATAGACGGTCTGCACCACGCTGAGCTCCAGAAGCGCGACCGCCGCGAGGAAGGCGATGGCCCACCAGGGACTGCCCGAAACGCCTGTGCAGCATCCTGTAGATCGAAACCCTAGCCTTGAACGTATAGTAACTGTTGATGGACTGCGTCACGGTGCTGTAGGCCTGCTGGTCGGGGACGAGGTCTGTCGCGATCTCGTCGAACATCTCCACGACCTGCTCATCGCTCCCCAGCGCGTTCAGCAGCACCCCGGCCTGGCGCAGCTCCTTAACGTCGTCGGCGTGGTCGATCAGCAGATCCAGAAACCACACCAACGACGTGATCCCATAGTCGCCGCCTGCGGTGCTGCACATCTCCAGCGCGATCATGTTCAGCAGCCGCGATCGCGTGAGGTCGTCGATGACAATCCGCGGCAGCGACAGCTTCCCCCAGACGAGGCACGGCGTGAACTTGACATCGTGGAGGAAGCTGGTCTTCTCCCACCGGAGCTTGATGCCGCTCTCGATTAACCCCTTGGCCGACCGGAACGACTGCCAGTTGCTCCCCCACGCCAGCTGTGGGGTCTGGTCCCCCGGCCCCAGCTGCCGCATCCGCAGTCGCGCCAGGAGGTGCTCGTGCTCCCCGTCAATGCTCTTACTGCTGTTTTCTTTCTCCATCTTCTGCCACTGGCCTTGCGTGTCCGCGACTTGATCCACGAACTTGTCGATATCCACGCTCTTCGCCTCCATCAACTTTTCGAGGAGGCAGTACGGGAGCTGGTTCTCCCGCAAGAACATGTCCCGCAAGATGAACCCCTGCAGGTGCGCGCTCACCGTGAAATCCTTCATGTCGTTCTTCACAGCCTGATCGATGAATTGTAGTATAAAGCAACCGTCGATGAACAGCATGCGTGTGAATTCATCTTTGCTCATCAGCGGGAGCGAGCCCCCGTTGTAGCAGTCCCTGCATTCTCCAACAATTTCAACGACCTTGTTGAAGAATGCGCGCGCGTTCGGTTTCATGAACGCTACGGCGGCCTTCTTCGTGTGGTCCTCCATGGCCAACAGATGCGGCTCGCCGCGGTGGTAGGGCCGATGGCGACGACTACTGGGTCGAACATATTTGTGTGCTTCTTGCTCCCGCAGAGGAGAGCAGGCACTGGCCCGATCCGAGACCGCGCTGCGCCGAGTTCCCTCTGCTTTTTCTCGCTCTCCAACGTCATGTCGATCAGCCACCGGGGGTACTGGTCGCTCCGCTGTTGCTCGGCATCGAATCAGGTGCCGCAGCTAGCGTTGGCGATGAAGATTTCTGACCCGGCCATGTCGGGATGATCAAAATGATATATAGTTGGTATAATAGGAGATAATGAGATGGGATTATAGTGTTGTTCAATAAGAATTAGGAGATAGTGATATGGAATTAGTGTTGTTTAATGGTAATTATTCTTGGCTCAAATATTGGGAAGAATTTGAAGTATATTGGCTTTACTCTGTATGTAAGATTGGAATAAGCGATGATTACTGGTTATCATTTAGGGTGCGTTTGGTTCGAGTTATCCTGGCAGGATTACAGGCAATCCTGTCAGGATAACTGTGTTTGGTTAATCCGCTATATAATCTAGTCGTTAATGTAACATTACAAATCGAGCAGGATTACATCGAAAATATTAACGGGAGGGGGGTCGTGTATCTTGCATTACTGAAACCCGTTAATACTACATATTATGTAAAATGACAAATTTACCCTCCAACAACCCAAAATCTAATTAACAGCATTATTTTCATCTCTCTCTCGCCGTCCCCTGGCCCTCTCTCTCGCACGCCGCTTTCTCTCGCTCTCTCTCGACGTCTCTCTCTCTCTCTCTCTCTCTCGCACGAACACCTATCATCTTCTATTGCGTCGTCCTCCCAAGTAATCATCACGATCTCCTTCCCTCTATTCGTCATTTCCGTAAAAAATAATATTCAAATGACCACAACAAGGATAATTTTGGAAAAAACTATACTTTTATGTCAGAATTACTAAATTTTATAAACTGAACAAAACATATTAATGCTATAAATACTGTAATCTAGTATTATATTACTATATTAAACCAAACGCTCTAATGCAACATTAATAGTAATCTCACGCCGAAATCCAAAATACCTGGATACATCGAGATACTTTGTAATATTACATATATAACTCGAACCAAACGGGCCCTTCAGGATTTAATATTTAATTATGTTGTTCAAATTAAATTTAATTATAATTTTTAGGATTTAATCATATCATTTAAGGGTTAATAATAATATTGTCATCTCATGAACAATTTTAGCTTAGTGGCTAGTGCAGGATTTTTGGACAGTCCCTTTAAATTTAATTATAATTATGCTGTCCAAAAATCCAACTACAAGCAACCAAATGGTCCCTTTATGCTTTTAGCTTATTGGCTTATGTCATTCTTATCAACCTAATAATGTCCTTGCATCTCGTTTGGGCCAAACCAATTCCACTCTAATTTGATCGAACCTTTAAGCCGAGTAGGCGAGTTCAGGTTGATTGATTTATCGGTCAAGCCATCTATGCGTAATTATTTGTCCTATATACTGCATGCTATAATTTTTCCCTTATATTATTTCTATAGATTATTAATATATTAAAAAGTACACTAGACACATTAAATTAAAGGTATGTATGAGTTCTTTATATCCATAGTAGCATAGCAGTTTTTTTTAAAAAACTAACGGTTTAATTAACTAAATACATATACTGCGTTAAATGCAATACAAATTAAGCCTCCAAAATCACTCCTCATCTGATCATAAAATAGGTGCGTTCTCGACATACATTGTTGCCCACTCAAACCACCAACTTTTATCTGATGCAAGTGCCATTGCTAACAGAAAACATCATTTTTTATTGTCAAATATTTCAGATTTACGGAGATTCAGCTGATAATATTTTTTTTCTGATAGTAATTATTAATATGCTAGAAAACTTTGATCACTTCTATTAACTTGCACGTAAATAATATAAATTTTGTTTCCATTGATTCACAAAAACAATATTCACTATTTTCGCGTCAACTATTTTCTAATATTAAAAATTCTTTTAAAAAAATCTTTAAAATTTTAAATTAAAAAAGTGTAAGCTGCATTATTTTTTTTAAGACGTACAATTAGTATTTTTTATTTTTTTTTATTTGTCCGCTTCCAACCGGGCATGTGTTACTGTGTCAATTGTCCGACTCTGAAGTCAGAACTGTATCTCATGAAACAAAACTGTGCTTAAATAAATAAATAAACAAGAGGACAATAGTCTGTTCTCCTGATCCTTTGGTTAGCCTGCTGTCGAAACTTTCGTCTTCCTAAACAGAAACACCTTCTTGCATTAGGGTTTTGGGTGGGACACCTCAGATGCTAATCGAATTCGACAAAAGAAGCCTTTTTTAAAGGATTGGCCTCTCTTCCTCTCTTCAAAGTAATCTTCTTCTTCTTATTCTTTTTTTTTTTTTTTTTTTTTTTTTTTTTTTTTTTTTTTTTTTTTTTTTTTTTTTTTTTTTTGTGAATGTTGATTTGTTGATCTGCTTTTTGTGTGTGAGCTGATTAGCATAAAAGCATAAGAAAATCTAACTGTTGTGCGCATTAAGGTGTTTCTTTTTTCCCTTCAATTCATCAATTGTGATTTCGCTAGAGCTTTTTTTGTGAACTGGGTCTTTGCCTGATCCTTCTGGTTGATCTATTCCATCCAAAACAAAGATGCCCTTTTTGGCCGATCTGAGAGGTATTTTCGTAATTCAATGATCTGGGCTTTGTTCGCCCCTCTGTTTTGCAATCTCTAACCCCAAAACCTTTGTAAAGAAATAAAAAAATTTGGGGAGGTGCTGTTGATTCATTATCGGTAATAATCTTGTTTCACAGAGGAGAAAGAGGTACCCAATTGGCGAAAGCTTTAATGGCGATGCCGTGGGGGTTGACGATTCATCTGATGAAGATGGTATGGATGGTGTTGCATGGGTGGGTCTCTTCTTGTTTGATTGTTGCTGATGAAATCGCCCGCGCCATCAGAAGGGGCGACATCGGGCCGCTACCCGTAGGCTAACTGTTTCAAGTATTTATTGAGGTGTTTACCTATCCTCACTTAATTATGAGTTCTCTCTTTTTGCTTTTGAATATTGAAATATCTATATAATTGGAGGAGTTATGTTTTGATTTGTTTGCATTTGGGAAATATATTGTTGGTCTCTATGTTACCATCTCACACTTCTCGTGTTTATTCTCATAATAAAGGTGTTGTAGTTTTCCTTTATCAGTTGTTTCATATAGAATGGTGGGTAATCATGAAGGTTACATGAATTGAATTGAATGATCTCATTCATTTTGTGAATATGTGATTGTATGCTGATAACTTTGTCCTCACTCTTGTCAATTTGTCTGTAGTTTCATGGTACTTGTAGATAAGCTAATGTGATAAAAAAGGAGGAGATTCATGTTCTGTTTGGGTGGAGAAAATAGGAGGCGATTGAGGATATTAATGGTCAAATTAGATTAGAAGTATTTGTTTGCGAGATAAAAATTAGTGCACGAGATTCCAAATATAGCTTTATCATTATGATGTTTTAAACATATTAGGGATTTGGTGAAAAATTATGAAGTTTGAAATCCAATGAAGATACACTCCTTTGCATGTACAAGCCCCAGGATGGCCTGTAAATAATGTTGTGTAATGTTCAAATTAATCAATATTACATATAGTGCTAACGTGTTGTGGTCCTTTTTAATTTCGTGAAAATTGATCTAAATGTTTCTCTTTCGCCAATTGTTGCCGTGACAAAATCATGAGCAGTAATGAGAGCAGCACCATAACACCTAATATCAATGATAGTAAGCATTGCCTAGTAATTGATAATGATGTCTTACCATTGGCCATATGCGAGCTGGTGGAGCAAAGAAGAAAATCATGATGCAGAGGCATGCCTGCTGTCATAGCTTTATAATATTCTCAAGTCTTTGTATTCAGAGGCGGTTGAAAAATGATTGGAATTATGGGCTCTACTCAATTTGTAGGTTGGTAACCCTATGTTCGTTTATACATTGCACTAATTATTCAAGGTAATGATTAAGAAGGCCAATTAAAAGCTCACCCCTTTGAGTCTAGAGAATAAACTCTTATAAAAGAAGTGGTTTTCACATTATGTATATTGTTTTTTTCTCCGCTGATGAAACTTGCAGTATTCAGACGTTCTTGGCATAAACTTTCAGATTTGCTGCTGTAATATGAAGTAACAAATTTTGTTCTGTGCAGGGCTAACAGAGATAAGAACACCATTTTGTTGAATGTGGAGACTTACAAAGATACAGATTGCCGAAGAGCAACAAACTTCTGCACTAAATTTCGAAGAAAGTGATCCATAGAAATTTCTAGCATATGGAGTTAGTCTGATAGTCAGTTGCTTTCCAACAAAGTTGGCGAGTAGGGATGCTGATAAATCGAGTTGGCACTATGCATCTATTGAAGTTCCCTTCCTTTTTCTTTTTCCGATTGTGGATGTATGTGGTAAATAAGACACTATCTGTGAATGCCATTCCTATGATCTTTGTTTTAAGCGTACTTTTTGTATAAGATATTGGCGCGAAGATGTTGATTAATTGATTCTGTGCTGTGAAAGAGACTGCTGGTTCCAAATATTTCCTGCTTTGTTCCAGCTGTGTTCAAAACTATCTCATCTAAAACACAAACCACTGAAACTATATTTTCTCTGTGAGAAGCTTGATGGAAAGGCTTTTAAAATCTTTTTCCATTTGAGTTTTTTGTTTCTCTTTTTTTTGACTATTTTTCGATAATGCACGAATCATAAGCATTGAAGCTTTGGAGGTATACATTATGTAAACTTAAAAAATCATGAGACTTTGTTTACCAATCTCAATAGAACATCAACAAGACAAGTGTTTTTCTTTGCAGTTACTAGTTGAATGTTTTGTACCTACTAAGATAGCTGTTACATTTTTTTTTCCCAGGAAAATTTCCATAAAATTTGGACAATGTAGTAGAAACCCAATTAGGAGTTTCATATGTTTACCTTAATACCTTATTAACATACCTCACAAAGAACACGCAAATTCTCAAATTATGGTAGATATGTAAATGTTGATTTGGTATTTTCTGCTATCAAAATGAGACAACAATTGCAGAAGATATTTAAGATCTAATAGATATGATATATTTTCTATTTTTCCTATATCTGCAGCTAGAGTACACAGCTTCTTGCCAAATAGAAGACCAAACAATCCTGTGTGTAAGATTCCAAAATCCTCTTATAAAACCCCTATTTGTAGTGTTTGAGTTGTTGAATAGCCAATCTTGATAGAAGTACATGTAGGGAATATCTGCCACCTAGAGCTTATAAAGCACAATTCCAAAGGGGCGTCCAACCTTATGCAACTGGATTAAGCAACACACTTCAAAGATTAAAATATAATGGAAGGACACATTATGCTTTATACTTTTGAGGAATTTCAAGTTTCCTTGTGCATAAAGTTCTCTGAACTCGCTATTCACAATGCGTATCCTAATCCGCTGTCGTTCGATCGAGCATGCAACATCAAGAACTTAGTATTGCTCACTGAAGCAAAAACAGAAATTTCTAGTTGTCATCATCATCATCATCATCATGCTCTATCTAAAACTTCATTTTTCCTATTACATCATAGATACTGACAGATATGTTCCATCCATGATCACATGATAAGAAGTAACAAAGTTCTTCAACCATTTCATCAATTCTAAGAGGGCACCACCTATGCCGATTCATGAGTGCAAACCACAGAGGAAAAGGTTAAGAATAATTCACATAACACTTCTTTCTTTCTTTTGGCACATATTAATGTCTATCATCTACCACCATAAACAAAGTGTTCCTTCTACAGTAGGAACCTCCAACTTTCTAAAGATTATTGGCTGAGAGGGACGCATTCGAGTTCAATCTCCAACACTCCACGCTCGACGTTCTGAAGCTTGAGGGTGATCTCCTGCTTCACCTTGCCGTCAACGAGAGAGATAATGCTGTCCTTGACCAGCGTGTTGTCATCAGTCGCCATCCATTTCCCGAGCTGCATCGAGTCTGCAATGGACGAATTCTCGTAGGCTTTGGCTGCTGCAACGAGGGGCTGGATGTCTATCTCAGCCTCCCCCATGCGGTCGTCCGTCGAGAATGTGTCCTTGTCATATACTTGCTGTTGTCGAGAGACAAACAGGCTTTAATTTGCTTAGAATGTATGCAGTAAAAATGCTCATTACATGAACATCAGAAAGTGAGCAAATTACATGATCAAACTGATGAATTTCTATGAGGAACATGTGTTTCTTGGTGCTTGGTGAAAACATCTTTCGATCTCTTTGAAATCAAAATACAACTTACCAGCTTGAGCAGCGGGATAGGATCTGGGATGGATAACATTAGCCTTTCGTTCCATACAGGATTCAAGTTGCTCTTTATCACCCGGGTTTTCATTGACTGCAACAATAAAAATGGCTCAAGAAAACCCCGAAACATTTCATCGCCAGAAATTCATAATAAGTCAGCATAATAAACACTTGATTTTGATTCCATAGTTTGCTTACCTGGTGTCCTAGATTTAGGATAACGTAAGGATCGCTGGTCACCATATCACGAACAGCTAAATTTGTTCCTCTAATGACATTAACCTTTATTAAGCCGACGAATTCTACCATGCCCATCTGCAAATTTGAAACTAACACAATCGAAACTATCTGTCTAATGGAAAACAGCATGTTATCTGAGTTGATTTATACAGATCGTACCGTTTTCTTTACTGCTTTATGCTCTGACTCCTTTTTTCTCCAACTATTTCTAAAAGCGTGACCTAGGCCGTGACGAATTCCCGTGTGTTGCTTCTCATAGTGTTTATTACTGGAACCGTTGTTGTGCGTGCTGAAACTCAGAGATGCTGCAGATGAATTCTGTACATTGGAGTTCAAAAATTGCTGCAGCTCATATTTCCTCCTGAAAATCCAAGAAATAGAATGAATTCTTCAAACATTTCAAAAATTGAATATACAATAGAACAAATGCATCACCTCGCCGTATCGTACCTAATAAAATCGGAGCGTTCCTCTATCGAAGAATCCGGTAGTGGCTTTTTAAAGTTTTCAGGCAAAAAAGCCTCATATCTCATGTTCACAGCAGAGTTACCACCCGCGTCGGCTAAAGAATCGACCTGTTCGTTTGTCCATTCGTCAAGCTTCACAGAGAGTACCTGAAGCAGAATCAGATGATTTCATTTACAGTTACATTAATTATACGCATCCTATAATTACTCTGTCGATACATCAAGAACAGTCTGGTACCTTTGTTATATGTACCCCAAGGCTTCTATGGACTCCGGAACACTTGATGCAAATAAACACTCCAATACTCAATGACCTGAACAAATCGTAATTCGGTTCCCGTAAAGAGGAAGACGTATCGGAACTAAAAATAACTAGGAGAGAAATTAATGCGTATCTTCAAGCTAAAAGCAAATAATCTGTAAATATAATTGATGCTAGAAACCTACTCGCAAGCTCGTGGTTCTTATGTATAATAACTGCAGAACATGAGTATTGATATCAATAAAATGCGAAAACCTATTTAGCTCTTGTCCTGTCAAAATGTTGGCTACATTATCAATTACACAACACCAGAATCCTTTGCCTTTAAAAGAAAAGAAAAAAAAAATCTCAATCTGACAACAGCCAGGCAAAGACAACTGAAAGATAAACAAAACATATGAGTTGAAGTCTACAGCACTACAAATCCATGGGAAAATGGTAAGATTTAGAACAAATGTTCGGATTTTGATACTTACACCCATTTCGGATCTGGAGAGCCACAATCGGCGCAAAATCGATTAGCCGGTTGATTCAACAGATTCTCCAGCCTCTCCAGTGGATTACAGGAACCTGCAAATTGCGGCGATGCTTAATAATATCAGGAACAAAACATGAAGCATCAAGAAAAGACTAGTTGCTGCATCAATGCGTACTGTATCTATCACAATTTAGAAGTTATTAGCTTAACAAATTAAAGATTTAGTAGATGTCACGGATTTCTCCAGAGTAATTCCTTTTCCAACCTTTCCAGCAGACGAAGTTAAAGCCAAACTACAATGCTGCAAGTTTAGTAACATCTGATTTTTGTTTCAGAAAAAATGTACTTATCATAATTAGTTGAGCTAAGGTGACTATGTTGTACATATCAGATCAATTTCCCAACATGGACTGTACCAAATACATTGATAACTATTTAAATCTACAATGGTTTACTCATTTAAACTATTAATCTTCCACAGTAGATTAAGATTCTCATATTCTTATGCAGAAGCACCCACAAAAGTTAAAAAGACCTAAAAATTCCACCCACCAAGTGATTCTCGACCACCACCACAAAATAATTCCTCTCTCTTTCCCTTTTTCCATGCTTATTCTTAGCATCAATTCAGATAAAATTATACCAATAAATATTTTAAACGAAAACAGAAATAATTAACCTGGGAGATAGCAGGGATCATGAATTTCGTGTTGCGTAGTCATTTACATACTCTTCTTTCACAGATCACGCAGATCTGCTTCTGATGACAACTAATTCCATTTGTTTCCACCCCTGAAAAACAAAAACAAAAAGAAAAAAGAAAAAGAAAAACGAATAAGCATATGCATTTATGCCCCTTCTCAATTAATCAATTAACTAACGTTGCGTTTAGATTGATGTAATACACAAATAAACGATTGAAAAAATATAACGACATATTACCTCTTTTTGAAGTGTGAGAACGGTTTTTTCAGCTGCGATGGAGATTGTGATCATCCATGCGATTACATTCACACACCCTTTTCTTAAACAATATTTCGTTGAAAATGGGAGGAAAAAAAAAAAAAAGAAGTGAAATTTGTTTTAAAAAGACAAAAGCAAGCAAGAGAAAGGCAGAATCAGCTTTTGATGAATGGTTGGTGGCTGCGGATAAAACCAATGGTTCCTCTTGGCTTGGGAACAAACATAATTGTTGCCTGGACCGGGTGCGCCACGTCATTCGTAGACCTGGTGCACCAGCGGACTATGAATTTGTTGGTTTAAAATATTAGAGAGTGATATTAGAAGTTCAATCAAATAACACCAATAAATATCTTTAAAAAATTTATAAATTTCAAAAAAAAAATTTTAACGGGCACTTCCTTAGTTTTAATTTTTTTAATTAATTTTTTAGTTAATTAAATTAATTATTTTAAATATAAATTTTCAATAATCAGACTGGTCAGTTGTTTGGGTCTTTATACATTTTTAATTTTATTATCCATTAAAAATCCACAATACGAGTGCTACGTCGGATCGAGAGCGAATATTTCCTCTCTCTCTAGTGCGCCATGCTCCTCTCCTCGAAAGCACCGACTTTACGCCTCCAAAGCAGGACTCGGCGCCGACTCCTATGCGATCCTAATTATTATTATTCCTCACTCCCCATCCCTCATCGTCGCCGCATCTCCGCCGCTTCTCTCTCGCTGTCCTCTCGATCGAAGAAGCCGTCGCCGAATCCGAGAGAGATGGACGCCGACTCCTTGGAAGCCCTGATCATGGAGCTCCACGACATCGAGGCCGTGAAGTTCGGCTCCTTCACCCTCAAATCCGGCATCGTCTCCCCCATCTACATCGACCTCCGCCTCGTCGTCTCCTTCCCCTCCCTCCTCTCCCGCCTCGCCCGCCTCCTCTTCTCCCTCGCCGCCTCCGCGTCCGTCCCCTTCGACCTCGTCTGCGGCGTCCCCTACACCGCGCTCCCCATCGCCGCCGTGCTCTCCGCCGCCGAGGGCGTCCCCATGGTGATGCGCCGCAAGGAGGTCAAGGCCTACGGCACCGGGCGCGCCATCGAGGGCGCCTTCCGCCCCGGCCAGCGCGCGCTCGTCGTCGAGGACCTCGTCACCAGCGGCGCCTCCGTGCTCGAGACCGCCGCGCCGCTCCGCGCCGAGGGGCTCCTCGTCACCGACGCCGTCGTCGTCATCGACCGCGAGCAGGGCGGCCGCCAGAACCTCGCCGCCGCCGGGGTGCGCCTCCACGCGCTCGCCACGCTCTCCGACGTGCTCCGCGTGCTCGTCGCCCGCGGGAGGCTCGGCGTGGAGAAGGCCGACGAGGTCAGGGCGTTCTTGGATGCGAATCGCAGCGTCGCCGTCCCGAGCCCCGCCGCGGCACCGGCGCCGCCGCCTAAGGTTGCTAGGGTTAGGGTTTCGTATGGAGAGAGGGCGGCGACGGCGAAGAATCCGACGGGAAGGAGGCTTTTTGAGGTGATGGAGGCCAAGCAGACCAATCTCTGCTTGGCGGCCGATGTAGGCACCGCGAAAGAACTGCTTGAAATCGCTGAAAAGGTGAGGTTTTGTTGCACTTCCCTAACATACATTACACGATTGCATCTTCCCTGGAGTAAAGACTAAAAATTTGGGTCGTAGTTGCTAATCCTTGCAATAGGTTTTATGTCACCATTCATGTCCTTTTGCTTTTCTGCTTTAACTACTTTGGCTGTAATTGTAAGATACATAATTTTTGTGTTGATAACTATGATTTACTACCTGAAATCTACCTAATTGATTTGCAGGTCGGACCAGAGATTTGCTTATTGAAGACCCATGTGGATATATTGCCTGATTTTACATCAGATTTTGGTTCTCAACTCCGCGCGGTATGTCTCCTTTGACCAACATGGCCTATTCCAGTATTTTCTAGCTATTCGTTGTTGGGGACTACTTTAGACACTTAAGTTTGTGGATGCATCATATAGTACCTACAATTAATATAAGTTGACTTTCATTATAAGCTATTATTCAATAAGATGATTTGAGTGATGTCAAACTATCTTGTGTGTTTGTTATTGTATGAAGCATGTACACCATTTTGTCCTTCTGATGCATCAGTTTTTCCATCTGTCTCAAAGATTGCAGAGAAGCACAACTTTTTGATTTTTGAAGATCGTAAGTTTGCTGACATCGGAAATACAGTAACTATGCAATATGAAGGGTGAGAATGCAATCTTTTTGTCATTCTGGGCCTTATTTACGAACACTATATTTTTGAGAATTGTTCTTCAATGCTTCAGTTATCATAATAAGATCTCGTGCTTCTTTTTTCAGTGGTATATTCCGCATACTGGACTGGGCTGATATTGTTAATGCGCACATAATATCTGGACCAGGAATTGTGGATGGTCTGAAGTTGAAGGTTTTTAAGATTTAAACGAGCCATCAGCTGGTTATTTATGTATTTAGAAGTTACTATTTCTAACTGTCTGTGTCTGCTCTGATTTTGAAGGGTTTGCCTCGAGGCAGGGGACTGCTTTTGCTCGCTGAAATGAGCTCAGCTGGGAACCTTGCTCACGGAGATTACACATCTGCTGCAGTTAAAATAGCACAGCAACACTCAGATTTTGTAATTGGATTTATATCAGTAAATCCAGCTTCATGGCAAGTGGGGTCGGTAGATCCGGCCTTTATTCATGCGACTCCAGGGGTACAACTGGTTTCTGGTGGAGATTCTTTAGGCCAGCAATACAACACTCCTTATTCCGTAAGTTTTTCTTGAATGTTTATCCTTTTTGCGTGCTGTATTTTAGAGCTTTCTCTTTACTCTTAATGCTGTCAGAATCATGTCAGAGTAATTTCATGACCGTTGTAGATTTTTCTAGCATTTCATGTGTTTATTCTTCTATAGTTTGGTGAGGCCAGTCAATGTACTTTTGCACTTTTTAACAAGGTACCGATTTTCTTAGAAAGAGGTAAGAATTGTTTACCCTTTATATTGAACCAATTTGCTGACATTAGCCTATCTTCGTGTCGCTTAGTTGTAAGCAAAACACGGGATTATGGTGTGTCCTTCAAAGCTGCTTATATTTTGAACTAAATCTACTTTTATATTACAAGTGTCACTTGTAATATGTAAAGACAAAAGCTTTTTGGTTTAGCATTCCCAGTCATTACTTATCTTTGAGCAGTATGGCAGCTAGCTAGGTAGACTTCTATCATATTTAGTGAACAAACATAAGCCTACTCTATTGATGCGTACTAGGTTTATCTGATTCATTCGTATTTCACTCTTTTACGCAAGCCAAAAGTTACAATGATCGGGTTGGTTCTCGAATTTTCTGTCATGTCTTGAGCAACTTTTGGGGGCTTGTTGATTGGTTGCATGAGCTGTAACTATGACCAGTAAGGTTGATTGCTACCCCTTCTAGTTGGCTCTACAGTTTTGTTGTGAAAGCCCTTCTCTTGCTACATTTATCCTTCGGTCAGGAACTTGATACAATATTTAGAGAGTTGCTATGAGGTCTAAAACTGGTCAAAAAGTTGGTACATAGTAGAATCATTTCATACTGTTGTCAAGCATAATGCTCTTTTGCATAATGTCCTTGAGCGCATGGTAGCGAAGAGTCTAAAGTAAAAGTTGAATCTTTACAATTATTTCCTACTAGTAATCTAGTATGAATTACCACAGATTAACACCACTTTAATGCCTCTTACAAATCTATGCTGCATAAGCTGTTGCTTTTTCTTTGTTGCATCCCCTTTTGGTTGTATACTGGTAATACGAACTTTTAGATTGCGCTTGATCACATGCTCACCTCATACTGTTCCTAATTTCATCCATTGTTCTTTTTTTTTTCTTTTTTTTTCCAATTGCTTGGTAACTTGATTTTCTTCAAAGTCTCATAGCCTATTCATCTATGTTACGACTCCCCTTACAAATGCAGGTCATCCGTGACAGAGGCAGCGATGTCATTATAGTTGGGCGTGGGATCATAAAGGCACAAAATCCTGCTGAAGCTGCACAAGAGTATCGAGTTCAAGGATGGGAAGCTTACAAAGCTAGTTGCTCGTGAAGCTTCTAGCTTCAATTTTCGTTCCCAAGTTTATTATTCCATATATCGACCTTGTTTTGTTATCATCTTGCGAGCAGTTTGTTAGTCTTCCCCAGTCGGTAATCGTCGAGAAAAGCCGCAAGGTTTTTTGATGCTAACATTTTTAATTTACTTTCCTATTAATAATACTTGTCAGACAGGACTATTTTGTTGGAGAGCCTCTAGAGTTTGAAGCTGCAATTTTTCTCTGGCAGAGTTAGCATACTGCATTGAAATGCTTGTTATCTCTGTTGAACATGGTTTTTTCTGTTTGTTGAAAGGAAATATGAAGAATTTGAGCAAATACAAGTATTATTAGTAGTATAGCAGAAGTGCATTTATAAATCTTAAGCGGAGAAAGCTTGATTGGAGCAGATAATGTAGATTCGGTGGCAAATCAATTTCATCAGCAATAGAAGTGGACCAAACGGCACCTTGAACCGAGTTCTTTGATAGTGCATTAGTCCCTGTTTTGGCGATTTATTTGTTTGTTTTACATTGTGACTTACTTTCTGACCTTATTTGTGAATCATGCATAGTATGTTCCAGGCCGCAATCCTTTCATTGCTCCTGCAATGCATACAGGATATTGTCTTTTTATGCGGCTGATGTGAAGGAAGTTTCAAGATAATAATAATGTAGCGCCATATGTGGTTGGAAGAGTATTGATTGATTCATATATGTTGTCTGCGGTGCTTGCACAAATCCTTTTCCAAGGGACTCGAAGCATAATATTCTCTTCTACAAGATTCATGAATATTTGAATATTTCTATAAATAGTTGTAGAAAGAAATGATGATTATATAGAATTGTATATCTTTATTTTATATTGGTGGCTATTGTTATATAAGTACTCTTAATTTTCTTTTGAGAAAAAACATGTTTTTTTAAATTTAATCTAACTTATAAATTTGTTTTTTGTTTTTTCTAATTTTTTCGGGCGAAGGAGAATGGGAATCCTTTAGAAGGATCCTTTAGAAGCATATGCTTGTGGTGGATAAGGTTCCTCCTCTTCGCTCCAAACAAGTGGAAAGCTGTAGGCGTTGATCCCGCCCCCAAACCACCAATTTATTCATTCCACAGGGAGAGAGGAAGCGAGGAAGAAAAACAAGAGCGTAGAGAGAGCACAACACCTCCCATGGCTTCAGCCACAACTCGCCCCACCTTCTCCTTCCATCACCGCCACCATTTCCCCCAACTCAAGCCCCCTTCTCTCAAACCCCACCATTTCCACCTCCCTCTCCTCCCCCTCCCCCTCTCCTCCCCTCGCCTCGTCTCCACCACCACCACCACCACCATCACCATCTCCTCCGTCGACGTCTCCAAAGAGGAGACCCCTCTTTCCCCCTCCGAAAACACCGACACCACCACCACCACCACCACCACCACCACCCCTCCCGGCGATGCCGAAAACGCCGGTGTGAAATCGGAGCCCAAATTGGACCCCCGCCGGGTAGAGGAGAAGTTCGCCGTGCTCAACACCGGCATCTACGAGTGCCGGTCGTGTGGGTACCGCTACGACGAGGCGGCCGGCGACCCCTCGTACCCGGTCCCCCCCGGCTTCGAGTTCGCCAAGCTCCCCGACGACTGGCGCTGCCCGACCTGCGGCGCCGCCCGCTCCTTCTTCGAGAGCAAGAGCGTCGAGGTCGCCGGCTTCGCGCAGAACCAGCAGTTCGGCCTCGGCGCCAACTCCCTCACCTCCGGCCAGAAGGCCCTCCTCATCTACGGCGGCCTCCTCCTCGGCTTCGTCTTCTTCCTCTCAGGTTACTTCTTGCAATGACCAATCCAACCTATTTACAACCCCGGCCTAAATGAACTGCTGTAACGCATAATCTTCTTACCTGTGTTTCCCGACTGTTAATAAAATACCTGTTTCATGATACCCGCCTGTGTAGTAGAACACTTGCGATTTAAAACTTGCTTTTTTACTTGTTAAGAGGAATTGCTCCAGGAGACTACTGCAGAGCATTGTATTGGCAGATACAAGTATATAACTTGTCAGAAACTGGAGTAGATGATTATCTATTGGTTAAACAATTGCCATTTAGATGGTAGTGAAGTTGCTCAATTAGAAATGGTGCCCTTAGCCCTGTTATGAACAACTTGAATTTGGAGTAAAGAAAACAATAACACATTTCAAGTTCAGTTTGATCTCATTTCAACGTTACATAGTTGAGCAGGTATGTACATGTCTGTTCAAAAATTTCGAACCCAGTATATTTGTACTCGAGAGAAAATAATTGGTTAATGCTTTTTTTTTTGGGGGTACAAATTAATTTTCTTAGCGATCGGTTAATGTGCTACTATGATCCTTTGTGCTTTCTCATTTATTTGTATGCAAAGTAGGCCCTCTCTTAATTTTGTTCAAAGCTGCTGTTTTGATTGAAATAATTCTTTGTTGTAAAGTACTTTGTTTTGATTGGCGTATATAACTCTATGCCCTAATTGAAACTGATGACAAATTGAATTATGATAACAAGTTCTTATTAGCATTTCAATGGAAACCGTCTAATTTCAATAACTATCTAATTCAACCACAACCACAATGGTAAGATATGCCGAGTTACAATTTGCTCAGTTACATAGTAAAAATGATGCAGTAGAGGACTACTGATTGCAACAAAACGAATGCTAACAATGATGAAACAAGTACGTGAGCTACTTTTACAGAGCTACAGCAAATTACAGAAGGTGATTCAGAAATATTGGTTCAGTAGAATGTTTGATATAGTCGCCACTGTTAGAGACGAAAATGTGATGGGGAGGTGTAGTTGATATTAGGCACCTGCTGGTGTTGCATGCACTAGCACCTGCATTCTGGGGGGAAGATTGGGCAAAGGAGCTTCAAATTGTAGTACGCTGATTGTTTGTTTGATGGACGGTCGTAGAGTACAATCTGGATTGACACACCATAGCCCTACAACCATCAATCGCTCCATTTCGTGCTCTTCAAATTCGCCGCCCAACCTTCCATCAGCCGCTTCAAGAATTGCGTTTCTAGCATACAATTCCCAGACCCACTCCACCAATCTAACCTTGTTTGGAGTCTCTCTTGGCTCTATAGGCCTTCTTCCGCATGCGATTTCTAACAAGACAACTCCGAAGCTATAGATATCAGTCTGTGTACTCGCTTTTCCGGTATCTGCACACTCTGGGGCCAAGTATCCCAACGTCCCAGCCAGAGCCGTTGTCCATGAGGTTCGGTCATGATTGATGACTCTCGCCAACCCGAAATCACCGAGCTTACTGTTGAAGGATGAATCCAACATGATGTTGCTCGTCTTGATGTCCCTATGCACCACACATTTTTCCCATTCCTTGTGAAGATATAGAAGTGCAGAGGCCAATCCTTGTGCTATGTTGTACCTTGCAGGCCATGATAGCACGCTTCTCGTGCAATGGAGGTGGAAATCAAGGCTTCCGTTGGGCATCAGCTCATAGACAAGCAAAAAGTCTCCGCGTTCGTGGCACCAACCTTCTAGCTGCATCAGGTTCCGATGTCTCAATCGGCTTATAATCTTGACCTCAGATATATACTCCTTTCTCCCTTGCTGAGAATCCTTGGAGACTCTTTTGATAGCCACATGGCGATTATTCAGGAATCCTATGTAAACAGAACCAAAGCCTCCCTGCCCAAGCTTCCTTGCCTCGTCAAAGTTGTTCGTCGCAGCGGCTAATTCGCTGTAAGGATATCTGTGCGGTCCCTGCCCTTCCTCAATCTCATTGTCAATCAATTCATCGTAGTCCTCATGCTTTTCTTTGTTCTGAGTGTCCTCTTCTTTCGTCGTGTCCTTTATTTCTTTACCCTTGGTGGATTTCTTACGCCACAGAAAGACCCAAACCACCCCAACAAGGAAGAGCACGACGCCTGCACTAGCAGCAGATGCTGCCACAATCGCGATCTTGCTTTTCTTCTTCGATCCTTCATTTACGGAGTGGTTCCCAGGAGAAAAGAGAGACTGCGGGGGAGAGGCATTGGGAGAAGGCGAGCTCGTACCTTTCTTTGGTTCAAAAGTCGATACAAAGTTCCAGCTTAGGATTTGATGTAGCTCGGCGTAATGGCCGGTGGCTGCTGAGAAGCCAATGACCACCTTTTCAGGCAGCAACTTTGTTAGATCAATGGAGCAAGAGAGGTTGTACGAACCATCGAAGGTCGGATTGTCATCGTACGAGAGGAACACACCCAATTTAGTCGTGCTAGCGTTGTACTGAATCCATGCCGTCGCCTTCCTACTGTTGCACATACTCTCAGGCCAGTTGAGGAAGGAATCAGACTTGATGGAGTTGACGTCCACACCAACATGGTTGTCGTTTGAATCCCAATCATTCCTGTGGGTGTCAAACTCCACCGCTACCAACTGATTCCCCGGCGAATTGAAAGCATTAGTTTCGTTGAAAAGGCCGAGGTAGCCACCTCCGCTAAAATTTGGGAGTTCGGACGGGTACCTAGAGATGAAGAAGGCTAGCCCGTCGCCAGAGAAGTTATAGTCGAGGGCGTCCCTCGGCTTGATGACGAAAGAGAAGGATGTGGTGAAGCTGGCTGCCTCGCCGGTGGTGCGGTCCCAGAGAGGCACCAAGTCTTTGTAGATGGCTCGGCCCGAGTTATTCGTGATGGGATCGTCGAGCGCATCCTTCGTGAGATTGATGACGGTGCCGTTTGTCGAGGCAGCGGGCTCCAAACGAACCACATCCGTCACCGTGAGGGCGGGATCCGAGAAGTTGAAACTGAAGGAGAGTGGTGCTGCGTGGGGTGCTATAATGGAAAATGAGCAGATAAACAAGATGCAACAGAAGAGGGGGGATGAGTGAGTTCGTGAATTAAGATTGGAGGAGGCCATGGAGGGCAATGTAGCTGCAGCAGAGCACTCTTTGCTAAACAAGGGATGCTGTTGATACGCATTTGGATTTCAATGTGTGCTAAATATAGCAGTGTTTTAATGTTTAATTAAAGGTAAAGAGTTGACCCCAGTCCACTAGTGCGCAGCACATATTCTTTTGAGTCATTACACTCGATAATTTATCAAGTTTTAATTCTTCTTAAATTTTTTAATATTAAAAAATATTAATAAACTAGGTGATCGAGTAAATTTTAGCTTTATATATATATATATATATATATATATATATTTTCTATAGGTTTGTTTAAACAAAGCCAAGCACAAAAGGTAGTAATGTCTCATACTTTCCAATTCACGCCAGGAATAGTGCCCACAAAAGCCTCATGGGCTCGTCTCGAGANGAAAACTCGATAGCACCAAATCCTTGGTACTATCGATAGAATCCCAGTCGGATTCATATATATATATATATATATATATAATTGAGCTAGAATATTTTTAGAAGCACTAACTTTTTGGTGTTTTTAGATTTCTAGCCCTTGAATTTACTCCTTGATTATTAATAGTTTTTGAATTAAATACTATTTCACCTATCATCATCTACCACTATCTATCACCATCATCTCAATCTTATATCTCTCCATCTAATGGCTAAAAACTCAAAAACACCACCCTCTTGATGCTTTCGACAGTATTCTAGCTCAACTATATATATATATATATATATATAGAGCTAGGCTGCTATACTATCGGTAGCACGGACGTCTCCGTGCTACCAAGTTGTTTTCAATGATGCCGCTTCCAAATCGACGATCGGCTCCGTTAGACTTGATATACACTATTGAAAACATTTGGAAACTAAATTTCATAATTTTTTGGTATCATTTACCTATCAAACGAGTAGTCTAAAAATGAACGGCTGAAAATAAAAATCTCATAAACAATGATGATAGAAGATTTGAATTTAAGATCAGAGATACTGATCTTACTCTAAATAGTAAAAAGAATTTTCTATAAAAATTTCATCTGATTTGGATTGTTTTACACCGTTAAATTTACAAATACATCACATCTACCATTAAAATTGTCAATTTTGAGATCTTTTGATCACTAGCCAAATGATGTCGAAAAATTCTGAAATTTAGTTTCCAAATACGTTCAATGGTGTAGATCACGTCTAACGGAGCGGATTGTCGATTTGGAAGCCGCATCATCGAAAACAACTTGATAGCACGGAAGTCTCCGTGCTACCGATAGTATAGCAGCCGGACTCTATATATATATATATATATATATATATATATTAATACGATATATATATATATAGTATACCTGAGTTGTATAGATAATAGTGTTCGTGCATGCATTGTGTGTTGCAGCTAATAACTTAAATAAAATTTCATTATTTCGGGTGCACGTTCAAAAAAGAAGAGTTTCTTTAGCCTCTCTTTGTCTACAGGTCCATTCAACCATTAGAAATACGGCGAGTTTGGAAAGTGCCCGTGCTTAATTTTAATTTTGACCCCATTTTATTTTTTTCTATAGAAAAAAGATTAATTGCACCATTGGTTCCAAACCTCTTTTCGAATTTTCAATTAGATTACTAACATTTTTTTTGGGTCAATTGAGTTGCCAATTTTTATAATTCATTTTAACTGAGTTCTTGATGTCCATAATTTCATTATTTTTAACAAAATTTTTGGTCAAGGTCAAAGGTCAAAGGTCTTTTTCTTCGAAAAGTAGAAAAAGATGAGAGGGTGAGGGAGAGCAAAAGATGAGGAGGAATAATGAAAAATAAAAAACAACAAAAGACCTTTCATCTTTGGGTTATTATTATTTTTTTTAATTCTACCTATCATACGCTGTGACATATCAATTCCGTTAAAAATAGTAGAGACATAGAAAACAGGAATCCTATTGAAATAAAATATAAAGATCGAGGACTCAACTGATAAAATAATAATAGTAATAAAATCCAATTAAAAATTTGAGAAAAGGTTGATATGAATGGTTTACTCATAGAAAAATACTGCCTCTATCTAGGAGTCCACTTAGCAAAGAGTTAATAAATCCTTTTGAATTTTTATTATTAATACAATTATCCTTACTAGTATAAAAATTGGCAAGGCTAGAAGGAAAATATATTCTTTTGGATGGATTGAGTATAAAATTTAGACCCTGTTAATAGATGTGCAGATTATTGGAAAATATGAATGGAGATCAAGTAAATTATGGTCTTGAGGCGTGTAAGTTCACTTTCTTTAAGGTGTTATTTGTCTCCACTCGAATGTATGCTGTCGGGTTACCAGCAAATTACCTCCAGGATACCATAAGACCGGAGAAAGACTGCAAACAACACTTTTAAAGACTTTCCCGTAAGAACTTCTCTCTTAAGCATAAATATGAAAATTAGGAAGGAGAAAGTATTAATTATATTACACTTAAAGACTACAAACATCTTCTATTTATAGGAGGTGAATGGTTACGATGAAAGGACACAACTTTTAAAATTATATCCTTTCACAAAATGACACGTCCTTTCACGAATAGTGAAAAGATATACTCTTTCACAAAAGGTTCATATCCCTTCGTGAAGAAATAGGTCTCTTCGTAAAGAGATACATCTCTTTGCATCAAATGAAAAGACATATCTTTTCATAAGAACAACTAATTCAACAAAGAGACACAACCATTCATTTGATTTTAACTTTAATTCTTCAACTTATTCTCTCACATCCATTATTACAATCTACACTAACACAGATAATATTACTCTATTTTATATCTATATATTTATTTATAGGGACAATTGCTTATGTATTTCTGAAAAGTTTTCAACTTTCTAATTTATCCCCTTTAGAAGACTAATATTGAAAATACCTTTTTTACGTTCCAACATATTTCAACCTTAGAGTTAAATTCTGTTAATAAACGAACGATTAGCAATAACCGTTATTTATGTGAAATTACTATTTTACCCTTTCAAATATACTCTTCTACCATCACTGATTTTTCTTATTTACCATTAAGTTAGGAGCACAAAAATTATTTTGATTTTTGATTTTTTCAAATATACACTTCTACCATCACCGATATTTTTATTTGCTTTTAAGTTATGGACAAAATGAGTACTTTGATTTTTTTTAAATCTAGTAGATATTTAACTCATGTTTAACCCAAATTAATTTAACGGGTGGTAACTGCATGAATATTTTGAAATAACAGAGGAACATATAAGTAGTATATTGAAAAGAAAAAAAAAAGATAAATTAGATATTTTCAAAGTTTTGAGTATATAGATAATTTTCTCTTATTTATAACTTGTATGGCTACATTAATAAACGAAACGAGTAGCATGTCTATCTCTCAAAAAAAAAAAAAAAAACTTATAATTCTCTATCGTAGGTATCTATCTATCTAATTAAGAACATTACTTTTCAATCAAGCAAAACAAAATATTGTGCGTCAGAAGTGGTACTGTTCTAAATCAGTCCGATAGCAACTTTAAATTGTTGCTTGCTCATGTACAGTGCGTCAGGCCTGATTGGTCCTACTTCTGCACTTCATTTCAGTCTAGTACATTATCCGCCTAAGGGCTAAGGCCATGTTTGGTTGGAAACAAGGGCGGGGATAAAAGGTTATCCCCGTCTTGTTCCCCAAACACTATTTTTAAGGGTGAGAACTAGCTATTCCCACCCTTAACGGGTTATCCTATAGGATAACCCGTTAAGGGTGGGAATAGCTAGTTCCCACCCTTAGGTGGAATAGGGGTGGGAACAATTGTTCCACCCTATTTTTTAAAAAAATTAAAATTAAAATTTAATTTTAATTTTAGTTTTAAAAATTTATAATTGGTAATTTCAAAATTCAAGTTTATAGTTTTAAATTTTAAATTTTAAATTTAATATTAAATTTTATATTTTTTTAATATATATTTGATATTTATATTTTAAAATATAAATTTGATCTTAATTTTAAATTTTAAATTTTGAAATTAAAAATTAAAATTTAATTTTAATTTTTGAATTTAAAAAAAAGTATTTTTAGTATCACTCTGCTGTTCCACCCATAAAGAAAGAGAGAGAGAATTTTAAATTATTATAAAATTTAAATTATAAATTCAAAAATTAAAATTTATAATTTTAAAATTACAAATTAAAAATTTAAATTTAAATTGTTTAATTTAAAATTTAAAATTTGATATTTTAATTTTTTTATATTTAGAATCTGATATGTTATTTTTTAAATTAAATTTCATCTTAAATTTAATGTTCAAACATTAAAAATTAATTTTTTAAAATTGTAAATTTGAGATTTTAAAATTTAAATTTTAATTTTAATTTTAAATTTAATGTCAAGTTTATATTTTAAATTTTAAAATATAAATATAAAATATAAAAGTTTAAATTCTAATATAAAAAAAAGATAATATCATTATTTTTTATTTTTAACTACCAACTTTAATTTTTATTTCATCTTACCTAACCAAACGCTATTTTTTTTATTCCCAGCAATAACTCAATTTTCACCCCAAACACAAAATTGATCTAATCCTCACTTATACCTCAATTTATACATATTCCCGGAATATCCACTTTTTGCTTATCCCTGAACCAAACGATATCTAAAAGTATATAAGAGAAGTTGAGGTCTAGACGTCTAGTCCATGTAGGGTTGCAAATGGAGCAGGAGGGGAGGGCTCCCGCACCTCCCGTCCTGCTTTCTTGCATAGTCGGGTCGGATTAGATTTTTTTTATATTTTTTTGCCTTCTTTTACCATTTCTTTTAGAACAGGTTGGGATGGAAGTAAATTTTTGAGGATCAAAGAAAAAAAAGGGTCCCTACCTTCCGCTCTATTTGTTAACACATCGAGAGAGATAGGCTCTCATGCTTTCAAAAGTACGGAGGCCTCGTGCCTGTAAATTGTTTTCGATGATAGAGCATCTGATTCGGCGATCGACTCCGTTCGACATGATCTATGCTATTCGAACTATTTAGAAATCAAATTTTATAATATTTTGACTTCATTTGCCTAGTAAACGAGTAGGCTCAAAATGAACAGTTGAAAATAAAAATTTCACAAAAAATAGTGATAAAAGACTCAAATTTTAAATCGAAAGTATTGTTCTTACTCTTGATGTTAAGTAGAGTTTTTATTAAAGTTTCATGTAATTTGAATTTTTCTATACCGTTGAACTTTAAAACATACCACATCGGTCATTAAAATAGTCTTTTTTGAGGCTCTTTGATCACTTGGTAAATGATGTCAAAAAATTATGAAATTTAGTTTCTAAATAGTTCTAATAGCGTAGATCATACATAACGGAGCCGATCACCGAATCGGATGCTCCATCATCAAAAATAACTTATAAGTACGGAGGCCTCCGTACTTTCGAAAGTATAGAAGATTTTTTTTTTTTTTTTTTTTTTTTTTGAGAAAAAGGTAGCACGCTCCCCTCTTCGTTCAATAAGAAGATGAATTTAGCTACATAGAGTGAGGCAACAAGGGTCTCGAAGAGAAAAAGCAAGCAAAATGAAATTGGAAAACAAAATTAGTTACAAAAAATTTACAAAAACACACGTCGAAAGAATAGATGATACAATACAGACGTCCCCTAGCTCAACAGAAGACGGCCCACTCCTTCGCCAGTATCTCAACACGATAGGCAGCAGAGGAAACGTCAAAGGGTAGGTTTCGAAAAATTACGCTATTTCTATCACCTCAAATTGTCCACCATAAGGCTGCCACAAGACTTTTGAGCCTTAAATCTGTCCATCGGTGTCCTCTTCCCCCGTAGCTCCTCCCAGCTAGTATAGACATCATCGAGCAAGGGAAGGGCAGGGAATCCTTCAAGAAGCGAAACGAAGAGGTACTTAGAAACGACACAGTTCACTAGCAGAGGTGCTTAGAAACGACACAGTTCACTAAGAGGTACTTAAATCTGTCCGTCGGTGTCCCCTTCCCCCGTAGCTCCTCCCAGCTGGTATAGACGTCATCGAGCAAGGGAAGGGCAAGGAATCCTTCAAGAAGCGAAACAAAGAGGTACTTAGAAACGACACAGTTCACTAGCAGTTGTGCGTCTACAGTCTCGAGCCCTACCCCACACATTACGCAAACATTATTACCAGCCCATCTCCTTTTAAGTAGGTTGTCCCCGGTAGGCAATCTCTTCTTTGATGCTATCTAGAGAAAGATTTTGACTTTAGCTGGGATTTTCATTCTCCAGATGCCAGCCATCACGGTATCCAAGAACCCCCGGAAGACATAATATATATATATAATATAATATATATATATATATATATATATATTATATAATATATATATATATATATATAGCTAGTCTCCTATACTATCTATAGTATCGAAGCTCCATACTATAGTCTTGTTTTCGATTTTAGAGTATTCAAATTAATGATCCACACCGTAAATATGATCTAGAGTATATGAAGTTCTTAGGAATAAAATTTTAGTTTTTTTCGACATCGTTACTTAGTAAATAAATTATGTCAAAATGGACAGTGAAAATCGAATAATCTTAAAATTTGAGTATAGGACTTTTAAATTCAAGATCAAGAATGTTAACCTTAATCTAGATAGTTTAAAGTATTTTCTATCAAAATTTGAAGAAACTTAGATTCTTCTACACCGTTAAACTCAAACTCGCTATAGTAGCCATTGAAAATTGACAATTTTGAAATGATTTGATCATAAAGTAAACTAGTGCGAAAAAATATAAAATTTTATTCTAAAACTTTAAATACCCTATATCAGTTTAACGGTGTAGATCGTTGATTTGAACAGCCTAAGATAAAAAACGGGACTATAGTACGGAGCCCGGTAATATAGATAGTATAGGAGACTAGCGATATATATATATATATATATATATATATATATAATATATATAATATTATATATATATATATATATATATATATATATATATATATATATAATATTATATTTTTTTTTTTTTTTTTTTCACTATCATTTCATTCTAGACAATCATAATTTATCTCTACCAACTAGGAATCCATTTGCATTTATTATCTATCAAATTATTTTTGATAATAGATATGTGATCAAAATTCAGCACCTAAGTACAATTTAAAGTTAATTTGAAGCATATAGCAACCAATTTTGCAACTCTTAAAATATTAGCTAGTACATCAAATAGCCATAACAATCTATGTTTATGCATGATATTTTAATTGAATTCATGACAATTAAATGATCAAAATTTATATGGAAACCCTCTAGCACGGCGAGATAGCCTTATCCACCATTTATCCGATCCATCGTTTTCGGTGCTAAAAATTCAACTACTACCATAAATAATAAACGGTAAATTAAGCCGTCACAATACAAAAAGCGTCATATTATTTGTCCACGAGTTGAGGAAAGGACCGAGAGTCTAGCCGTGGTCGTGTCAAAGTTAAAGCCACATAAAAATACCTAATTATATTGAAACTAAATATATATATATATATATATATATATATATATATATATACACACACACATGGTGAGCAGGCCAACAAATAGCAAATTGGTAATAAATTAATTACACTCTGAGTAATCACTACCACATATTTATTTATCTTCTAATCCTTAAAAATGGGTACGTCCTCTTCTCTCAATTAAAACAGCTTTAATTGCCAAACGCGAGTACTTAGACCAAATAAATTAAACAAAGGAAAAGGTCCACCCCACACTATCATGCTCACATCATTTTAATTTACTCAGTAAACACACCTCACTCAAGCCACCTATTTATACTCAACCATCTCTCATAAACCTCCTCATCATCCTTAAGTAAACTAGTTAGCTCTCTCTCCCCCTCTCTCTCTCTCTCTCTCTATAGTCTCTAGTAATGGGTTCCAGATCTTATCTGCTCATCTTCTCTTCTAGTTTGCTCTTCTCTATTTGCATCCTAACCCTGGCGTCGCCGACAACGCCGACATTAGATGTCGGTTTCTACCGATACTCGTGTCCTGCAGTGGAGGACATCGTACGGCAGACTGTGCTCTAGGCCGTCGCACACGACCCTGGCATCGCCGCCGGGCTCATTCGGATGCATTTCCACGATTGCTTCGTTAGGGTAAATATATATTCATTCTAGCTAGCTTGTACTCACATATACACATGCGTATAAGTCACTACAAACGAAAACTATCATTTAAGCACGTTTTTTTTAATATTTAACGATGCATCCTAATATAATTTTGCATTATATTTGAAAGCGTAGAGTCGTCACGTATATACCAACTCTTATGTAAAGCGTCAGTAAAATATATTTTGACGTTTTAAAGTATCGAAATTTTTTAAAATTTTGAGACAAAAATATTAAAAAATTAAAAATAATAGTAAAGCTTATCATTTAATAAATTTTTTTTTATCTAATAGAGAGTTCATATGATGACACTTTTTGAAACATCGATATTTACTATATCGTACCGACCGTCTCTAGATCAAGTGGCAAAGGACTTGGTGGTTGGTACCCGAGACTCAAGTTCGAATCTTAATTGATTCACATTTTCAGCTAAATTTATTTCTAAATAAAATAAACGAAACGGATAGCGTGCTACCTATCTCTACAAAAAAAGATATTTACTATATCCTAGGACGCTTTTCTCAAACGGCATGTAAAAAATATTTTTATATTGAGATTTTTTTATAGTGAGTATAACTACAAACATGTATGGTAAAAATGAATGGAGATATATACCATCAACTATAGCCTTTAGTAAAGTTTAATATTTTTTTAAAAAAATTATTTTTTAAAATAGAATAATTTAGTTGATTAAATTAGAAATTTTATCAAATTTAATAGCTTTGATCATTTTTCAGCAAAAAGAAAAAAGAAAATAGTACTAGCTAATAAAGTTATTAAATTTAATAAATAACTGATGATTATAATTAATAAGTAAAATGATAGAATTTGAAGCATTTGATCAAAAAAGATAAAACTGGAACTCCTATTTCGGAATCACTTATAATAGTTGACGGGTCTCAGTTCATTTTCGCCTTCTTATTTTCTCCATATATTTTTCTTGCATGCATGCATGCAACTTGACGTCCAACCGATTAGGTTTTCTTCTTTTGTTTTTTTTATCAAATCAAAATTTTAGTTACTGAATAATTACCAGCATTCATGAAACCTCCTTATTAGCAAAAATATTATTATTATTATTTAAGAAAAGAATATTATTGTACAAAGCTTGGTATATATAAGTATGCATGAGTTTTCAAAATTCTAAGCAAAATTTTCGTCGATCAATTCAATCCTCAGGGGTGCGATGCTTCGGTGCTGCTGGACTCGACCCCCGGCAACTGCGCTGAGAAGGATTCGGTGGCAAACCACCCGAGCCTGCGGGGCTTCCCGGTGATCGACACCGCGAAGGCCGCGGTGGAGGCCGCGTGCCGCCGCACCGTCTCCTGCGCCGACATCCTCGCCTTCGCCGCCCGCGACGCCGCCTTCCTCGCTGGCGGCATCGACTACCCCATCCCAGCCGGCCGCCGTGACGGCCCCTCCTTCAGCGCCTGCCAGCTCACCGCCAACTTCGCGAAGAAGGGGCTCGCCCTCGACGACATGATCGCGCTGTCTGGCGCGCACTCCATCGGCCGGTCGCACTGCTCATCATTCGGCAGCCGGCTGTACAACTTCACCACCAACCGGCTGCAGGACCCGTCGATGGACCCGAGATTCGCCGCCTACCTGAAGACAAAGTGCCCGACTCTGACGACCCCCGGCAGCAGCGATGCCATCGATCCGACGGTGCCGCTCGACGCGGTGTCGCCAACGACGCTGGACAACCAGTACTACAAGAACGTGGTGGCGCACCGGGGGGTGTTCACGTCGGATCAGACGCTGGCGGCGAGCCCGGAGACGGCAGGGCTCGTGAGGTTCTACGCGGCGGAGCGAGCGGCTTGGGCCGCAAAGTTCGCAGCGGCGATGGTGAAGGTGGGGTCCATCGAGGTGCTCACCGGAGAGGAGGGGGAGATCCGGGAGAATTGCAGGGTTGTGAATTCCTAATTGACACCTTTCTTGAAGTTGTTGGATGAAGCAATTAGTCACTTAATAAATATTCATTTTGAAATAAGTGTATTTCTTTGTTTTCTTAAAATGAGTTGCGATAATCTAAAAATGTATATTTTTTAGTATTCCTATAAAAGTATTTTTTAGTTTTGTTATGAAATTAATCAGTGTATTAATATGTAAAGAAGTTGTAAGATCATTTAAAAGTCTATAAATATGTAATAATTTTATAATTAAAGAGAAAATTAAGTTGAGTTGAATTTCTACTTTTATTTGAGAAGAAGATTTTTTTTATCTTGCTCATAACTCCTAGGTCGATTTTCTATGAGAGAAGAGTGTTACTTGACCGTTGCTATAGTGGATTCCGCGTAGTGGTGAGTGTGCTCGAGTTCGGCGTGTGGATTCTACGGTGGTTAAGTGTTTTTCTCGTCGTGTTTGTTCTATTTCTGCGTTTCCTCTAAATTCCGGCATCAGATTGGTATCAGAAACCTAAATTCAAGATGACTAACAATCGAAAGCGTGGTCGGCCCGTAAAGAATCCCGCAACATGTGAGCGTGATTTGCAGAATGTTGAGAGAGAAGATGACTTACGGAGATAAGTATGACTTCTTGAGAGTGACTTCTTGAGGGGCATGATTGGTTACATACCTCTTTTCGAATTTTCAATTAGGCTACTAATATATTTTTGGGGTCAATTGAGTTTCCAATTTTTGCAATTCATTTTAACTGAGTTCTTGATGTCCATAATTTTATTATTTTTAACAAAATTATTGGTCAAAGGTTTTTTTCTTCGAAAAGTAGAGAAGGATGAGAGGACGAGGGACAGGCAAAGATGAAACGAAATAACGAAAAAGAAAAAAAAAACAGTAAAAAAAAAAGAGTAAGGACTAAAAATAAAAAAGAGAGAAAGCATATGATAAAGAAAATAAAGAAATAAAAAAAATGATGATAACCATGATGATAATGATGATGAGGTAGAACAAACAACAAGAGGAAAGAAGAAGAAGGAAATAAAGCGGGAAAAAAAGAAAGAAAAAAAAATCCAGTTGAAAAATTGAGAAAAGGATGGTATATATGAATATATGGTTAACCCATGGAAAAAGACCACCTTTACATCTCGTATGGAATTTAAATTTTACACTACACCTATTAAGAGTTAACAAACCCTTTTTGAATATTTAGTATTAAAATAAAAATTGGAAATACTAGTAAGAAAATATATGCTTTTGGATGAAGTGAGTATAAAATTTACACTCCGCTACTAGATGTATAGATAACATACTTTTTTTTTAATATCTCTATACTTATTTTATAACTTGTATGGCTACATTGGAAGATTTATGCAGAGAACCAAAGAAAAATAAAGATAAATTACAATACTACTAATTTCTGAATTTCAACTCAAATATTATTTGTATATATCTTTAAACTTTAAATTTGATAGTTAAAATTCTAAATTGTCAATAATGTTTAGTTTTACTACTTGAACTTTCAGCATTATTTTATTCTAGTTTTCACCTTAATATAAAATCTGTTGGCTGCATTTAATTTATTCATATTACTATATACCATAAGTTAATGGGTTCTCCATTTCTGTCGTATTTAATTTATTAGTATAATTCCTTGTAAAAAAAAAAAATAAATAGGAACCATATATCACCAATCTACGGGGGGGCCTGTTTAGATGTTGGAAGTAGCTATCTCAGTAATAACTTAATTACACATTATGAGAATATTTTTTCCAAACGGAATTCAATAAAGTCACTTTTGAGTTCCTTGAAAGCGGTTCGTTGACATGATTTATTTGGATCATTTATATTTCACCTAAAATATGATTATTTTATTTTGAACTTATGATTTGAATGTAACAAATATGACATCTAATTAAGCACATTATTTATTTATCAATTACTATCATTTGTAATTAAAATAAAACTCTAATATCCTGAGCAAAATATTCATATACTTTAACTGTACTAACCAATTTTGGACCCAGGCCCTACCCAAACTAATGGGCTATTACACTTTTTGAACCTATCCAAGTCAAAATCCAACCCAAATAAAAGAGGGGTGGGCTAAGAATCCAACTTCACACTTATTGTTCTTATTGACCCGTGCCAGAGGTGGTTCCGCTACTTTAAATGGTTGGCCTGTTTGGTTCCGCTTCTGCAGTCCATTTCGATCAAGTACATTGTACGCCCAAAAGTATATAAGAGAAGTTGAACTCTCGTCCATGTAGGGATGCAAATGGAGCAAATACGGGAGCAGGACGGCTCCCCCACCTCCCGTCCTATTTTCTTGTCTAGTCAAGCAGATTGAATTTTATTATTTTATATCTTCTTTTACTGTTCTTTTCGAAACCGATCAGAACGAGAGCGAATTTTTGACGATTTTTTGGGAATCAAAGGAAAAAATAAAGGGTATTCACCTTCCACCCTATTTCTTAATGGATCGAGACAGATTTGAAATGGGCTATAATTTTTTTCTCTATTTTTGTCTTTCACTAACCACCACATTCTGGACGGATCGGTCGAGACAATATATCTACTAGCTCGAATCTATTTGCATCCCTACCATCAAGTCATTTTTGATGATGGATATGTGGATCACAATTTAGCAGCGTAAGCACAATTTAAAGTACTAATTTGGAGATTTAGCAACCAAATTTCATAGCTAGTAATTGTAAAAATCGTTAGCTAGTGTATCAAAGAGCCAAAACAATCTACGTTTGTGCATTATACTAATTCCAATTGAATTCATGACAATTAAAGGAACAAGAGTTACATGGCAATCATCTGAGACGGTCTAATCCACCATTTATTGTATCTATATCGTTTTCAGTGCTAAAAAATTCAACTACTATAAATAATAAATGATAAATTAAAAACATTCTCAATTGCCCCATATAATTTTGCACGAGTTCAGGAAAGGACCGAGTCTAGCCATGATCGTGTCAAAGCTCGTGCCACATGCACCAACCTAATTATATTGAGACTAAATATATATAATAATTATATATATGGTGAGCAGGCCAACAAATAGCAAATTAGTAATAAATTAATTACATTCTTAGCAATTAATATCACATATTTATTTATCTTCTAATCGTTGAGAATGGGTCCGGCTCTTCTCTCAATTAAAACAGCTTTTGACTAACGCGCTTACTTCACCCAATAAAACAAAGGAAAAGGTCCACCTCACACTACCATGCTCACCTCATTTTAATTTACTCAGTAAACACACCTCATTAATTTAAGCCACCTATTTATACTCAACCATCTCTCATAAACCTCCTCATCATCCTTAAGTAAACTAATTAGCTCTCTTTCCCTCTCTCTCTCTCTCTCTCTCTCTCTCTCTCTCTCTCTCTCTCTCTCTCTCTCTCTCTCTCTCCCTAGTCTCTAGTAATGGGTTTGCTCATCTTCTCTTCTAGTTTGCTCTTCTCTATTGGCATCCTAACCCTGGCGTCGCCGACAACGTCGACATTGGATGTCGGTTTCTACCGATACTCGTGTCCTGCGGCGGAGGCCATCGTACGGCAGACCGTGAGCCAGGCCGTCGCGCAAGACCCCGGCCTCGCCGCCGGGCTTATTCGGATGCATTTCCACGATTGCTTCGTTAGGGTATATATATATACTCATTCTAGCTTGTACTTACGTATATACATGCGTATAAGTATAACTACAAACTTGTATGGTAAAAATGAATGGAGATACCATCAACTATAGCCCGTTTGGAAATGGAGATCTCCTTAAAATTTACTCTTTTTTCTAATTAATATTTTTTTTAATCTTTATTTTTTAAATTGAATAATTAGATATTTTATTAAATTTCATAACTTCAATCACATTCAGCAAAAAAAATATAGTAATTGCTATAATTGATTAGTGACTATCATAATAACTCAAATAAAATAATAGAACTTGATGGATCTAATAAAAAATAAGATAAAACTGATCAGAGCCCTGTTTCGAAATCACTTATATATAATAGTTGATCGGTCTCAGTGTGCATTTTCACGTTCTTATTTTCTCCATATTTTTCTGCATATATGCATGCATGCAACTTGACGTCCAACCATGTAGGTTTTCTTCTTTTGTTCTACATGACCAGCATTCATGACACCTCCTTACAAGCAAAAATTACAACTCATCATGCAAATCTTCCAAAGCTTGATATACGTACATATGCATGCATGAGTTTTCAAAATTTTAGCCAAAATTTAATTTCGTCGATCAATTCAATCCTCAGGGTTGCGATGCTTCGGTGCTGCTGGACTCGACCCCCGGCAACCGCGCCGAGAAGGATTCGGTGGCGAACAACCCAAGCCTGCGGGGCTTCCCGGTGATCGATGCCGCGAAGGCCGCAGTGGAGGCCGCGTGCCGCCGGCGGCATTGATTACCCCGTCCCCGCCGGCCGCCGCGACGGCCGCGTCTCCCGCAAGTCCGAAGTCCTCCCCAACCTCCCCCACCCCTCCTTCGGCGCCCGCCAGCTCACCGCCAACTTTGCAAAGAAGGGGCTCGCTGTCGAAGACATGGTCACGCTGTCCGGCGCGCACTCCATCGGCCGGTCACACTGCTCGTCATTCGACAGCAGGTTGTACAACTTCACCGCCGGCCAGCCACAGGACCCGTCGATGGACCCGAGATTCGCCGCCAACCTGAAGACGAGGTGCCCGACTCTGACGACCCCTGGCAGCAGCGACGCCACCGATCCGACGGTGCCGCTCGACGCGGTGTCGCCGACGACGCTGGACAACCAGTACTACAAGAACGTGGTGGCGCACCGGGGGGTGTTGACGTCGGATCAGACGCTGGTGGCGAGCCCGGTGACGGCGGGGCTCGTGAGGTTCTACGCGGCGGAGCGGGAAGCTTGGGCCGCGAAGTTCGCGGCGGCGATGGCGAAGATGGGGTCCATCGAGGTGCTCACCGGAGAGGAGGGGGAGATCCGCGAGAATTGCAGGGTTGTGAATTGCTAGTTGAGGTTTATTTTTGTAATTAATTAAAGATTAAATTAATGTGCTTAAGTGAAAAATGCTGCTGCAAAGTGTATAGCAGTGTTTGTTTATTTATTTATTTATGTTTCAGACGTTCTTGTGATTCTTTACCTTCCAATGAAGAGGGGAAAAAACCGTATTTTGTTATTAAATGGTGCAAAGAAATTGAATGTACTAGTTACTGTGTTCATCTGATCTACTACAAAGGTTAATTATGAGCTTTTATTTATTTTTTCTTTCCATAGGCTCGGTATATTCTCTTTAAACTCTGATTGGTTGGGGGTTTAGGGGTGGAATAACCCCTTAACCCCCAATTTATACCAAACACCACTCTTAAGGGGTGGGGTTAGTAAACCCCACCCCAAACCGGATTAGTGGGGTTTACTAACCCCACTTCCCCTCCCAACTTTAATCCCGCACGCATACCGAGCTCTCACCTTTTTCTTCTTTATCAATCATTAATCCCACTCCCCCTCCCAACTTTAATCCCCCACGCATTCCGAGTCATCACCTTTTTCTTCTTTATCAATCATTATCTTCTTATCCCATCTACTCCAACCAAACACTTTTTTTCACTATCCTAGACTAACTCTAACCTCCAATCAAACACAAAAAAATTTTAACACCATTTTAACCCTGAACTTAACCCTATCCCTGGAATAGCTACTTTTTCTTAACCCCGAACCAAACGGTAAGCATCAGAGGAGTGCTAAGTCTACAAACTATTGCAGATTGTACTTATTAAGCTAATTACATTCGGCCTATTTGTTATTGGGCCTTGTCATATTTGGGCTATATAATTTGGTGATGTCTAATTTCTATATGTTTTATTACTATGCATGGGCCTCCGACTTGTAAGCTTTTATTAGATTATGATTCTTTTAATCTAAAAGCTCATGTTTGATAGCTTTTTGTGGGGTATTAGAATATCAGTGAGAAAAGAAGAGAGAGAAGTAGAGTGAGAAAAGAATTAGGAGAAAAAGAAAGAAAACCCTAAATCTTGGTTTAATTTTAATTCTATCGAGAAGGTAGGATCTTCTTTATGAGGTGTGGTTTACATTATTTAGATAGAGTTAGAGATTGTTGGAACTCTCTTTATCTTTGGATTAAAGGTGATATCTCTTTTATTTGTAATTTTTTTGTTATCTTCAAGTTTTATAGTGAAAGATTCTTTTGCATTATTCTCTCATAAATGTAGGCATAAGTAAATCACGTAAATTCCTGTGTTCTTGTAATTTTGTTTACTTTGTTATTATTCATATACTTGACTTTCTATTGGATGCTTGTAAAAAATAAGTTGTGAAATTGCCCATTAAATATTTTTGAAATTATCATCAATATTTTTTATCCTCATTTTACAACAGTACTATTTTATGTTGTAATAGTACAACAACTCTAACTCAATGACTATTTTTTGTCAAAATTAACAAATTCTCAAAATTAACAAATTCTCAACAGTACTTAGACTTTTCCGACCTCAGTGTCAGCATTGAAAACCTTTACTTGTGATTGTAAGAATAAATTGTTGTAAATAAGAGGAAGAGTAGAAAATGCGAATACATAAAAAGCTGCAATCATGGGTGCAGTGAGAGAAAAAAACAGAGTACAACAGAGGAGGCTTTTCTGGAGGAGACATAGACTTGAGAGGAATAGTCTTAAATTAATTAGTTAGGGGCTTTCGTATGCAAAACAAAAGAAGAATGAAGCTTTGGAAGTGTTTTACTATAAGGGCTTGTTTGAGAACTTTGTTATTTTGTAGTATTAGAATATTTATGCTGCATTGTGTAAAACAGAATTTGTATGCTATATAAAGGGATGCTCAGATGCTTTTTTCTGGAGTATCAAAATACCCCAAAATTACTGTCTCTGATTCCAAATCAGTCTTTTTTTCCATTACTGATTTTGTAACTAAAGTTCGATGGATTCATATTGAATTTAATTTTCTCGGCTCGTTGTTCAATTCTGATCTCTGTGAGCAGAATATAAATAAATGTTACTTGTTTTTTCTCAATGAAAAGAACAAATTTTTATTTGCACCCTTACACACATAACCGACGCTGATAGAGAAGATCACAGCATGTGACTATCGAACTAAGAGATGATTAAACGACAACGAAGTACCAACCCTCGAAAAAAAAAGGAACATTTTTGTATCTGTTAAAACAAGCACATTTCTCAGTTCCCAGCCAAGGACAGCAATGCTTCCTTGTAGTAACCATGAGTGTTCTTCGCGATCACATCTTCGAGCTTAGCTCCGTACTGCTTGTTATAAGCCTCTTTGATCTCCTTCATGTCCACCTCTGCTCGAGATACAAACACGCGGGTCAGAGCGTCTTTCGCTCTTTTATCTGCTCCCTCCTTAAAAGCCTTATCAATCACCTAAACACCGAAAAAAATTGGCCTTAAAAAATCAAACAAGGATAATAACTATACAAAGTAAGATTCATTCTTGTCAATTTGGGCAGATGATTATCACCTGGCTGAAATATTTAGGAGGCGAATCCAAGCACTTGACTGTCTCTTGCAAGCTCTCGACGCTACTCAAATCCTGATTCGATCAATAATTATTCGAACATCACAAGGAGAATGAATTACAAAACTATTGAAAACAGACATTTTTGAAATGTATTCAAGAGTAGAAATTGAATCACTTACCTCCTCGATCGACTTCCCGAAAATTTCCTTGTAGTGTTTGAAAGTGGCTCTGAGATGCAGCTTGCTCCTTGTAGTTAAAATCCTGATAACTTCATCATTCACTAAAAGATCACCTTTTGTGCCTGCGCTCTTGATCGCGTTACCGAGCGCCTTAGCCTCCGATTTCGCCAATTCCTCATTCACCTTCGGGCCTTCGTACCTGTATGCGCTGACGAGCCCGACCAAGAGCTGCTCATGAAAAAAAAGAAAAAGAAAAAAGAATAAGTTTCAATTGCCAATGTGATCAAATTCTAAGGAAGTTGAAGCTCATTCATCTTCTTTACTTACGTTGCAGTAGTTGCCCTTGACATTGTATGCAACATCTTCTTCGAGAGAGTGGTGGAAGAGAGCCTGGTACGCCTTCCGCGCGCCGAGCAGCTCCTCCGACGATCGGGTGCAGGCGATCTCCACGATGATGGTGGAGGGGTGGGCCTTGTGGAGCACGTGGTGCGCCCATCGCGCGTCCCGTTCCCACGGATGCATGGCCCATAGCACCATGATGTTCTGTAATCGACGCAAGTTTTATGCCACTTCAGAAACTATCCAGTTTCGCGATCAAAATGCGACAGAGATGATAATAAATTGTTGAAACTGATCATGGGAGATTTTAACATACCTTGAATCGCGAGAATTCGGTTTTAAGGTGGAGCATGTAATCGTCCTCGCACTTCTCAATGCTACCGTGGGGCGTGAAGAAGCGCGCGAATCCTTTTCTGAACTGTGATCGCTTCTCCGGTTGCTTCTGCCACTTCGCGATCGTCGACACCATGGTGCTCTCATCTACACCTAGCCCTCCAAGCCCTTCAAACCATACAATTATTGCACCATTTCAGTAAATTTTCATTAGCTCAATACAAAATTTCACCTTAATCTTATATATATATATATATATCATTATATCTATCTCCCTACATATGTAGTACATATGGAATATAGCAACTTGATCAACATTACAAACCTGAGAAAGCCCTGGTGAGCGCTTGAAACTCCTCAGCCATTGTTCTTTCTCTAACTGAGATGTTTTTTCTTTTGTTTTCTCAACTCACAAAGAAAGAAATTAAAGTTGGAGTGGTTTTTTTTTTTTGTTTTTGAAAGAGAGATTGAATACTTAAGAGAGATTATATGAGAGATGCTTCCTCCTTACTTATGGTGGCCATTTATATTGAAACTGTATGGGCATTTGATCATGGGGACTCATTTGGTATTTTGGAAAGTCAAGGAGGGCAGTTTAGGAATTTCACATTGTGCTAAGCTGGATGTAACGTAGTAGTTTAATGCAGTAATGCACAAGCATGCTCATGTCTAATTTTTACGTAAGTATTTGAAGAACATGAGAATTAATTAATACAATTTCTTTTTTTAGGAACATATATAAGAATTTAATTACATGGCCCGTTTTCTTCGGTTATGTAATGGAGATAAGGATGGAGGGGTTGGAGTGGGGTCGGTTTTTATCACAACACATGCAAAACGGGTGAGGGGCAATGTTGTAATTTTATTTTTTTTTTTTGAGAGAGAGATAGCACGCTACCCGCGTCGTTTATTTCATTCAGAAATAAACTTGGCTGGAAATGTGAATCAACTAGGATTCGAACTTGGAAACTCGGGTACCGACCACCAAATCTTTTGCCACTTGCTCTAAGAATCGGTAATGTTGTAAAAATATTGAATAAGAAATTTCAATAATTTAAGAGACTAATTGATGTGTTAAAATTTTATATGGTAAATGTATTCATGGCTTACCCGGTTTGGCGTAAAATAAATAAGAAAATTATTTTTGAGATGAAAAATATTTTTTTACTTGTTTAGTGGGATGTAAAATTATTTTTGCCAATTCAAAAAATTAAAATTTAGAATTTTCTTTTACTGAATTTTTTTTTACGAAAAATTATTTTTCACAGTTTTATATTCACCAAACGAATCCTTAGCTGATCAAAAAAGTAATTTTAGAAAAAAGGAAATTAAGGGTGGCCACAATTTTTCCCCTCCTTAATGGTTTCTCTTCTTAAGGTTTATAAATTAATTAATAATTAAAACATGTTAGGCTTCGGGGTTGCCATTAATTCAATTGTTCACAACATATATATTTAGGTTTTGCCAAGGTCAAAAGCTCAATACACTTGGTTATGTTAATTATTTTGTCCTAAGCATGTTAGCAATCCATGTTAATTCTTTTGTCCTAAGCATGTTAGCAATCCATGTGGGACTAAACATACATACATACATGCACACATATGTATATATAATTATATATATATATATAGAGAGAGAGAGAGAGAGAGAGTACATCTTCTGTTGAAAGTATGGAGGCCTCCAAACTTGTATGTTATTTTTTTTGATAGAGTATATAATTCGACGATCGGCTCTGTTAGGCATGATTTACTCTATTAAAATTATTTATAAACTAAATTTTATAATTTTTTGACATTATTTATCAAGTAATCAAAGGGCTTCAAAAATGACTATTTTAACTGTCAATGTGGCACATAAGTTCAACGGTATAGAACAATTCAAATTTCATCAAACTTTAATAAAAAATTCTATTTGACATCAAAATATATATATATATATATATATATATATGTGTGTGTGTGCGCGCGCGCGCGCGCGCGTAACATGGGGAAGTATTGTACATAGGTAACATCCTTGAATATTATTCTCACGACATGATAATTTGTCAATTAATGGCATTAGGTGACATTTCTAATTTTAAGGGGATTAAAATTTGAAGGTTAAATCTCAACCACCTGTCAATTATCCCATTCAGATTAGTCTTAAGGTGCGTTTGGTTCGAGTTATCCCGACAGGATTATAGGTAATTCTGCCAGGATTACTGCGTTTGGTTCACCAGCTATGTAATCTAGTCGTTAATGTAGCATTACAAATCGAGCAGGATTACACAGAAAATATTAATGAGAGTGAGGTCGTGTATCTTGTATTACTGAAAATCGGTAATACTAAATATTATGTAAAATGACAATTTTATCCTCCAACACTCCCAAACCCATTGTTTTCATCTCTCTCTCACCCTCCCCCCTCTCTCTCGCACGCCACTCTCTCTCGCTCTCTCTCTCGCACGCCGCTCTCTCTCGCTCTCTATCTCTTTCTCTCTCTCTCTTTTGCACGAACACCTATTTATTCTTTTATGCATAATGATCTTTTTTTCTATTATTTTTTTATGGGTTGAAATTAATTTTTTGCAACGTTAATTTTTTTTCATGTTTGTCCTTTTATTTTATTACTTATTAATATAATTAATTTACTAGTGCAAATATTATTTTAGTAAAAAATAATATTCAAATGACCACAATAAGGATAATTTGGAAAAAAACTATATTTTTATATCAGGATTACTAAATTTTATAGACTGAATCAAACATAATAATACTATAAACACTATAATCCAGTATTACATTACTACACTAAACCAAACGCGCTAATACAGCATCAGTAGTAATCTCACGCCGAAATTCAAAATACCTGGATATGTCGAGATACTCTGTAATATTATATAACTCGAACCAAACGCGCCCTTATTTCACTGTTCATTCTATGGTTAACCACTTATAGAGTGATGAACATTGAGATAGAGTCTTCAAATTTTATTTCATTAATTAGTGTGTTTTTTTTACTTCACCTGGACTCTGATTTTCAATTTATTCCATTAATTTTTCAGCATGTTCATTGCCAAACAATACCCACATTTGATTTGATTTGATTATATTTTATTTTTTTTCAAATGATAAATGTGAAATACCTCTTGGAACCAGAATTAATTAATTTCAATAATTAATGTAATTTCTCCTAGAGAGGTCTCGTTCTCAAAAAGCTGAAAAGGAACGAAGAAGAAAAAGTTGATTGTGACTCGATGGAAAATTTAGAAAGTTATATTGATGTGCCATTTTCTAATTAGATAGCTATATTTATCCATAAAACCCTCAAATATAAATACTACTTGAACATGTTATTTTGTTAAAATATATAGAGAGAGATTGATTATTGATGTTTTGTCTTATGCCACATGTGTTACACAAGCACCTTAATGCACGTCACACTAGTTGATTATTCTTGATCACGTTCTTACATCATCTTGCTAGGTTAGCCCTCTCCAATGCGTAAAAGGAATCTCCCTAGCAACGCTTCATTAAAAAATTTTCGATCTACTGCTATATATCAGTTTTATCTTTTTCTGCTAAATTGAAGGATTACCTAATTTTTCTGTATCAAACACGATGTGTAATCTAATGTTTGTCATTAATTAGTTTGGAGGATATATTTGTTAATTTAATCTATGTACACACTTGGTGTATCTATTGTAAGAAAATGTCAAGGAGCACGCCTTAAACTAGCTAGCTAAGCATTGAAAGAAAAGATATGTCTAAGGAGAATTTGTTATCTTAATTGCTGATTAAAGAAATTAAACAACTGACCGTTTCTAGAGCAAGTGGCAAAGAGTTTGGTGGTTGGAACCCGAGGTCCCAAGTTCAAATCTTAGTTGATTCACATTTTCAGTTAAGTTTATTTCTAAATAAAATAGATGAAGCAGGTAGCGTGCTAGCTATCTCTCAAAAAAAAAAAAGAAGAAGAAGAAATTAAACATTTGAGAATAGAGAAATATGTACAAATGTGTATAGAGGGTATATCCAAATTAATTATTAGCTTCAATTATTGGAGAGAAAAATAAAAATACACATGAACTTGGGTCAAGCCTAAACCTAACCCACTAATTAAGTGGGTCCACTACAGCTGGATTTAGTCATATACAGTTCATAGATTAATTCATTTTCATGTAAATGGGTGCCATTAATTAGGAGGGTAGTACCTACTACCTAGGAAAGAAACAACAAAAGGGTCTTTATTCATGTCGTTGATTTTGCAAGTTACAAGCAAATAAATAATTCATGATTGGGTTCAATTTTGTCACAAGAGGACAACTACATAGAGAATTTCTACAACATACCTTTAACTGTTATTAAAAAATTATTTTTTTAAAGAGGAAAATAGCATGCTATCTGTTTAGTTTATTTTTTTAAAAATATAAATCAATTAAAATTTAAATTTAGGACTTCAAATACCAACCATCAAATTCTTAACCGCTTGTGCTAGAAACAATCGGTTATTAAAGAAAATTCTTGTTCATAGAAAAGGACAATCTAGCAATTTTGGTTGGTTTATTAACTGCACAAAACTACTGGTAATTAAGTTAAGTTACTTAATTTCCTCCTTAATTTTGAACTCAATCCATAATAGATTGGTTTGGATCAAGTTAGTCTATCACAGATGATCCAATCTAACCTGAGTCTAAAAAAAATACAACAAAATTTCTTTAGATTTTCTTGCTAAATAGGCAATAAAATTTTTACAAAACCACTATACACAGTTAAGCGGAAAAAAAAAAAAAAAACTTAAATGAGAAACTCTTCATTCAAGTTTATTGGGCATCTTTTAAATCCGCGGTATTAAAATTCAGATAAAAAACTTTTAGATAAAAAAACTTTTAAATTATATGGCTTACTAATCTGTCTCAGCACTAAAAGAGAGTTCTCCATTAAAGTTGCACTCATAGTTAAGCATTTAATTAACTACTACCATTTGTAACTCTTTAAGTCATTTAACCATAGATGGTGCATGGTTGCACGTCCCCGCATTAATTATCTCTCTCTATGGAACGCTTAAACTATTGGCACGTGTACAAGGATTGAGTTAATTAAACATTAAACTAACTCAAGTTAATGAGAGTTGGTCCAGTGATCAAATGCCTGGTTTGATGATCACGATCATCTTTACTTAAAAATCACTTCTGCATAACCAAAACCATCAAATATTTGTCTTAAAAAAAGAGAGGAAAAAAAAAATTTATGCATATAGTATAATAGTAATGGTTAATTACATACCGAACAAAAATAACTGCATGGTTAAGAATGCAAAGGGATTCAAATACACGTAGTTGCCACTCCGATTCACTCAGAATAGAACAGTAAGCAAGGCCAAAAATAAAGTAAGAAAAAAAAACTCACTACGAATCCATATCCATCGCAAGTAGATAAGAAAATAATGCAAACGATGAGAGATCTTTTTTTTGTTTTTTTGCTCTGATTTCTTAAAAATTCGTTATCGTCCAGACCCGTCCCAAACAGTCCCAAACGAAACATAATGTGAATGCAAACAATAAAATTAAAATCAATCCTTTCTGAATGAGACTCAACCGTCAAAGAAACCAAAGTGAGATGGAGACTCCTCCAGCCAGATCTGCTCTATCTGTATCCCTATGAACGCATAAAGGTACAATAATTTGGTCCCCATTATTAATTTCTAGTAACTAGTAATATACTAAGTTATCTTTATCAATCACGTTGCATCTCTGTGAGGGTCTGCAAACATTATTAGCACAAGAAACAGGCCACGTGGATGTTTATCTCTCATCCACCAATTTTCTGATATTTAACTTGATATTTAAAATTTTAATATAAATAAAACAAATATATTCGCAACATGTGTTTCATGTGTTCATTTATTAATTTTAGTAGATGGCCTGATTAAGTGGGATCTGAGAAATTAATTTTAGGTAACTTAAGATATAAAAGTATAGTACTACTAATTATAAGACATGCTTTATGAACACGCACTTCACAAGTGAGACTGATTTTAATATCTAGGTGAGCCATGGTGTGTTTCATGTGTCGAGATATTTTAGTCACTTCATTTGGTTGTCTCATTATTGGTTGTCCTCGAAAAAATATGAAAATAAAAAAAAATGAGTGGATAGGATCGAATTATGTAGGCTCCACCCAAACCTTAGCAAAACTGTAGTAGACAACAGCATAGGTACTACTTGTATACATGTATACATACGAAAGTACATATTTAGATATATATATATATTTTTTTTTGAGAAAAAAGTAACATGCTATCCGTTTCATTCATTGAAAAGATAAATTATGCTACAGTGGTGAGACAACCAGGACCTCTAAGAGGGTAAAAAAAAAAAGAAGATGAATTAGATTACAGGGTGAAAAAAAAAAGATGAATTAGGCTACAGGGTGGAAAAAAAAAAACTACAGCTCACCGAAGTGTCGATTAGCCGAAAGTAGTTGTTCCAAAATATTCGACAGCTGTTTAACCTTGCGAACTGCTATCAGGGGGTCCAGCTGGATTATTCTAAAGATTGTATCGTTTTTGTTCTTCCATATGACCCACCAATAGACTGCTAGTTCCGGAAGCCTGTATCATATTTTAGAGATTATTATGTAATCTCTAAAATATATAGGAGTATGATGAAGGCAAATGTATCATATTTTAGAGATTATTATGTAATCAAGTCATGAAGGTAAATAGTCAAAGATATGTTGCTTGGCACGTTCAAGTTAACACTAGAAACTATTTAACCAGTTTTCGCACTGGGTTGAATCTGGTTACATCTTCTTTTCTTCTTTTTTTTTTTTTCCAAATGTTGATGCACGAGAGTAAAATTCAGACCTCTTGGTCAGAAATAAAAATACCAACCAACTGTATAAAATAGTAATATTATTCTCAGTTTTATTTAAAAAGATATTCATGTAACAATTCACTTATTTCTGTGAATAATACTTGAATAGAAATTCTAATCAAGGACAGAAGAATTTCAAGATGTCTACTTTAACAACTAATCTTGGCCGTCACAGCGGTGACCAGATTATGCAGAAATTTCATGCACCGTGGGATCAAGTTCTCGTCCCATTTGTACCAAAGCACTTATAAAGTTCCGCGTAAATTTGCCATATACAACAATCAAAAAATTTTGGCTATTAGGCGCATAAGAAAATCTTAAGGGAGATTTTTAACCAAAAACGCTATTTTTTGTAATGGGGCTTACTTGTAGCCATATGACAAACCAAGAATTTAAGTGCTGTGGCACGGAGTCGTGCCGGAAACTTGCCGGCACGATACAGCACAGTGCGTACCGAACAGTGCCGATGCGTGTCGATCAAAAAAATTTTTATGTACCAACATATAATAGAATAAAATATATTTTTTTTTAACAACAAAATATTCTAACTATTTATTATGTCTTTTTATCACATCTTTTAAATTTTATTTAGAAAATTACTAGCTAATTTAAAGAATAGAAAATTTTGAGCAGTGCCATCAGTACGGGATCTATATCGTGCCGGTATCTTATTAACACAGTACGGCACGGTGGATACGGCCCGTGCCGACGGACACATAAAACCTTATGACAAACTTTTTTAAATAATTATATAAAACTAAAATTTTGAAGTAAGATAAAAAATAAAAAATTTAGTATTTGATTTTTAAGAAAATGTTAGTCCAATTTACTCATGACTCCGTTCGCAGACATGTCCCTCTTTTTTTCTGTATTTTTTTTCTGTTTTGCTTGCACGAAATTACTTTGCTTCAAGCCCCAACATTATTTATTAGTAAAAAAAAAAAAAANAATCTTTTCATTTTAAATTATTTACTTACAATCTATTAGTTTATCATGATAGTATTTATTTTAATTTGATTCAATAATTTTTCTAATAAAAGCTTACTATGTAAAAATTAATATATATTATATAAAAATTATAATAAAAATATATTAAAAAAACTTAATATGTAAAAATTAATATGTATTATATAAAAAATGTAATTAAAAGATCAATTTAAAATTCGTGCATTGCAAGGGTTAGTTGCTAGTAATAAAATAAGCAGAGGCGGAGCCACGTGGACACATGACGGTGATGTCTATGGTGCCACGTGTTCCCGTCCACTCTAGAAGGGATTACTTTAACACAAAATTCGTTTTCGACGTGGCGAGGATTTTTTTTTATTTTTTATTTTTTCTGTCCTAATCTTAAAGCACGATATCCCTATAAACATCGCTTTCGGGAAGTCGACGGATGCGACGGGGAGTACGCAAAGGTCAAAGATGAAGATAAAGATAAGGTTTGTGTCCAAATTAATATTAACATCTTTATTTACAGACATAATAAATATAAATAAAAAATAAATATAAAATTAATAGATAAGAAAAAAAAACTAAAAATTTAACTCATTAATTTATGATGTGAGAATTTTAATCTCATTACGAAAGGCTTGGTGATCGATACGTGAGGTCTCAAGTTTAAATCCTAGTTGATTCATATTTTTAGCTGAGTTTATTTCTAAATGAAATAAGCAAAACGGATAGCATGCTACCTATCTCTAAAAAAAAAAAAAACATGGCATATAATATGTTCCTCCTCTAACCTTACCTAGCCCTTAAATAAAACTCTTATTACTGCATTAATTTGCATTAAATTTCTACAGAACAGCAAAAGAGAGAGAGAGAGAGAGAGAGAGAGAGAGGAGTGGGTGTAGCATGTAAAATGTAATGTGCTTATCTAACTTCCCTCCATTTAATCTCCTCCTCCACCACCTCACCTTCTTTCTCAGAGGCGACCGCCGCCGCCACCTGAGAGGCGCTGGAGACATGGCCTCTATTGCCGTCCCCGACCCGACTCCTCCCCCCGCCCTGGACGCCGAGAATATCCGAAAGGCCGTCCAGGGTACGTAACTAACAACAATTCTCTCTTTTTTTTCTTTCTCCTTTTTATTCTTATGCAAGCCCCCGAGGGGGGGCTAGTTGATCGTGATTTATGTTTTATCTTTTTTTCTTTCCTCTCCTTATTCCTCTTTTGCTTGTTTCGAGAAAGATCTCATCTCGAGTTTCGTGACACTCCACACTTCTCTCTCCTCATTTTTTTTTTATTAGGAAGTATTTCACACCGTTTTTCTTGAGTTTTTGTGAACGATAGGATGGGGGACAGACGAGAAGAAGCTCATTGAGATACTGGGCCGCCGGACCGCCGCGCAGCGCGCCGCGATCGCCCGCGAGTACGCCCGGCTTTACAACGAATCGCTTCTCGATCGGCTGCATTCGGAGCTCTCCGGAGATTTCAGGGTACTATTCCAATCCTTTTGGTTGTAAAGATCGTTACATTCCATTTGAATTAGTTTAGCATCTTATTCTTGGAATTGATATGTTTCTGTAGTATTGTCCCATTTTGTTAAATTTTAATATACTTGTTACAGTTCATGAAACCATCAGAAATGAGCAGAGATAAAAACAAGTCAACCCCCCCAAAAAAACAAGCTTCCTTGGTTTGACAGATATACCCCTGTAAATATACGAAATTACGTAAATACCTCCGATATAGTTAGTATTTGCGTCAAACCGTATATGCAAAAAGGTTCGCTGGGTACACGCATAAATACAAGCTCTATATGCACAATTTGACAAAGAATTTGGTGCATTTTAAAAGATTCTCAAATGACTATTGCTAAATTCGATGTTTCTTCGCCTGGAACGAAAATTTTGTAACACAATTTACTCATTGTATTGGCTGGTGATCCTGTTCTTGTTTCAGAGATTGTGAAAATTCTAGCAAACTGGGTATTACTATCCATGACACAGTAACAGGCAATTTGATGAAAACAAAGATAATATCAATAATCTCTTTTGAAAATTCAACTTCACTAAGGCCGTGATAATCATGGATGAGTAATTCTCATGGAATTCGAAGATCTAAACGCGTCTGTGCGGTGTAACAGAGCACGATGATGCTGTGGACGGTGGACCCTGCAGAAAGGGACGCAAAGTTAGTCAACAAGGCCTTAAGAAGGAAGGACGACAACTTTGCGTTGCGAAAGACGGACGAGCACTACATTTGGGTGATCGTCGAAGTCGCTTGCGCTTCGTCTCCGGATCACCTGATGGCAGTGAGAAAGGCGTACTGCTCGAAGTTCTCCTCCTCTCTCGAAGAAGATGTTGCTTCCTGCTCTTACAAAGACCCCATCAGACAGGTGAATCATCTTGCCTTCGTAGAAGCGAATCCGAACTTCCAAAACTTCAAAAAAAAAAAAACATTTAAGCATTCTGCGATTCAAGATATTCATAAAATGACTGCAAGAGCTAAACTTTTCAACTGTCGTACGGCAGTTAGAAGTTGTTACAACAAATCGATGTGAAATAAGGGGCTAAGCAGTTGATTGAAACAGTTCTCTGTCTACGCAGTTTTTGGTTGGTCTAGTGAGCTCGTATAGATACACGGACGACTACGTCGACGAAGGTTTAGCGAAATCTGAGGCGACCGAGCTCTGCAATGCCATCAGGAAGAAGCAACCGCACCACGAGGATGTACTCCGCATAATTAGCTTGCGGAACAAGTCCCAACTGAAAGCAACATTCAAGCATTACAAGCAAGATTTCGGAAAGGCAATCGACGAGGTACATCATTAATGAAAAATAAAGAATTAAATGGAAACATTATGGCATGTTACAAGACAAGTTATCGGTTTATAATAACTCATTTGAGCTTATTTGTTTTGAACTTCAACTGTTTCAGGACATTGAGAGCTATGGTAGCAGCCTGTTTTCAAGGGTGCTGAGGGCTGCTGTATTGTGCTTAGGATTTCCTGAGAAGCACTTTGCGGAGGTAAATTCCAGAGTCTTAAGGGCTAGAATAGAAAAACCTGTGCCCTTTTGCCCAAAGTCTTGAATAACTTGCAAAATCGAGAAGCAAGAGTCATGTATTTGGCAGGAGCGGAAAACAATAACTAATTCAACTTAAACTGGAGTGTGAAGCTTCAACTTCTTGTACAAATGATCTCTGTGGAGAAGTTGTCACTTCTCCTCGCAAAGCTCTACTCAAAAAGCATTTCTACATAAGCTTCATCAGATCCTAACAATAGTAACATTACTAAGATTTTATCTATTTTGTTGAACTGTTGCTGTTCTTCTGCAGGTGATTAGATATTCAATTCAAGGCCTTGGCACCGACGAGGGAACCCTCACAAGGGCCATAGTGAGCCGGGCCGAAATCGACATGAATAATATAAAGGAGGTGTACAAGATCATGTACAACACAACGTTAACCCGAGAGGTTACCGGCGATACATCCGGGTTTTACAAAGATATCTTGCTTACCCTGATAGGGAGTGAAGAGTGAAGACTCATGATCATATATAAACCAAATATATGCGAACAACAATATTTGTGATATGAAATGCTCATTTGGAATAAGGTAATTTATAATGGTCTTAGCTAAATTACATGTTTTTAGTGGTGTATGAAGTTTGATAGTTCAGAATCTTTGATTTGATTTTTTTTTTTAATGTGAAGGGTGATTATTTTTAAGAGAGAAAAGTTTGCATCATATTATAAGAGCTATAATATGAAGTAACTCATCATATGTAAAATACGTGTTATTAGTACTTGAGAGGATAACAACCCTATCACTGTAAATTTATAAATCATTCGTTTCTGATAGCTTCCTATACTTGGATATCATGTCAAAAGGGAAAAATGGTTTATATCATTTCACATTTCCTTTTTCCTTTTGCTCTTTAGTCTCATTAATATACAGGTTGTTCCATTCTCCTAAGATATGCTATAGATGCTTAATACTTAATCCTAAAAAAACAGTAAATGGGAACATAATCTTATTTTACATAATTTTGATAAATGCTTTCCACGAATTTTTCCTTGATTTTTTTTTTATACATGTCATCATCTTGGCAAGCAAGTGTCAAAATCATCCCTTGGTCTCTTCATCTGATCACAGGAAAAGATAAGTGGTCCCTTTTCCACCAATATTAGATGTTAATCAGCAGAGGCAAGATGTTATGGATCAACTAAAGTATGATTTCATCATCTAAAATAAAAAGAATTTTAATGTTGAATTCTTCAAAAAAGGGAGAAAAGAAAAAAAAGATCCACTTCTTCACGTTAATAGGTAAACGATAAGAGTAACTTACAACGTTTAGATTTGTCAAATTTCCAAAGACACCACTGAAACAGCTTACATTACAGGAAGAAAAAGTATTCGAATATTCATTGAATAAGTTCAGGGAGAAAAGAAAAAAAGCTTTTATTTCTTTCGGGCGACAGCAGCAGCAATTCCACCCACCAGAAGCCCAACAGCAGTAGTGGCTATCCCTATGCCGATCAGACCATCTGTTCGCCGACAATATCATTAATTCATTAAGTATATTAGTGGTAAAAACACGTGAATAGAAGATTAACTAAAAGCACATGGAGTGGATTCAATAAAATAAAGATCCGATATATCAATTGTATGTATATGTTCGAATGAAGCCGATCATATATTTGTCTATATTCTGAAAAATATGTTAAAATTAAATTTTTTGCCTCTTGCATCGTAAGTTAGTTTTCGTCTCACCTTTAGCAATCTTATCTTCCACTGCCTTTTTCAATGAGATAGCCTGCCTCCAATCAGGTGCAATCTACAAATTACAGAATAATGTTAATATCAGAACCTGATATCTCCTGAATGTCTTAGGAAAACATTGAAATTCTTATATCCAATAGCAAAGATTTTCTCTAAACAAAGGAGCACACGTCCACCATTACTCTGTATTGCAGATCTTCTGAACAGCATAATAAGTTTCAAGTTAAAATTTGAGGGCGCGCACACATATAGAGGTTAAAATTAAAGTACTAATGTCTACAAAAATATTCTTAACAACAAAGAAGCTAGAAGGAGATGCATCAAAAATTAGCAAAACTTTAATACATTGGGTGGAAATGAAAAGTTGAGCTTATTTGCTATAAAGAAATGCAATATAACAAGCATGTTACATTCTATTAAAAAAAAAAAAAAAAAAAAAACATTAAAGTGTAGAGAGGCACATAGGGATGTCAATGGGTATGGGCACCTGAGATTTTATCCAACCCCAAACTTGAACGGGGAGGATTTAACCGATGCTAAATGGATATGGATTTTGCTTATGGGTATAAGAACTCGAAGCCAAACATGAACCCAAATCCAAGCCCAAACCGGCTTTATATAATATATGAAAATTTGAATTTACATTTTGCAAATTTAGATTGGAGTATGAGGTATTTTTTTGAAATTTGGTAAACAGAAATTATTGCTTCAGGTCAGAATTTCGGGTTTCATTTTTTTCCCTTTTCTGTTAGGTTTGGTTTTGATTATGAATTTTCGAAATCGGACGGGTCCAGCTTCATGTGGTTCGGGTTTCGAGTTCGGTAGTTGGGTTTGGGTTAGGGTTTTTAAAAAGCCCGTCCAGACTCCGACCTGTTGCCATCGCTAGATGCACAGCTAGAAGTTCGAAACAAAACTAAATTTATGAGTAGCAAACATATACCGACTCAAGTAGAAAAATATTTTGGTTGCAGACCATACCTCTAAACACCGCTCTAAAACTTGTCGACTTCTTGGGTAGTCGCCATTTCTATAATATCCAACAGCTAATAAGTACAACTTCTCTCTCATCTGCAGTGGGCTGCTAGAATTGCCCAATGAAGCTGCCGATACAAAGTCATTCCACATACACAAGTTGCTCAAGAAGTTAGGGGAAAAAAAAGAAAAAAAGGAAAAAGGTTAATGCTACAATGACAAATTAATTCACCTTCTAGCATGCCTAATCCACGGTTCACATCATCTGATTGTCTGGAATGAACAAGAGCCCATGATAACCTCATAAGGCTTTCATTCTTCTGTTCTTCACTCGCAGCCTCAGCAACCTCTTTCTCACAACCCTGCACAAGCGTAAAGTTATCCCCCTCATTAGACATGCATACCAAGAACCAATCAGATAAAGAATATAGCGTTGGACCAAGAAACATGTAAGCTACACAAAAGCATAAGAATTGTTAGCCGGTAACTTTGAGGATGCTAAATACGTCAAAAGAACTAAGGTGAAAGATGAAAGGTAGCAGCACCACAAAACATTTAACACTTAGAAAAGAAGATAACTGTTTCTAAAACAGTGTTGTGAAAATCATGCCTGGGAAATCCACCTGGAGAAATTTTATGCTTGGAGTCCTGGATCGACAAGGAACCAACCACCTAATCACTTCTAAAAAACACTATGGCTCAAGTTCCCTGAGATTCCTAAGCAATCAATTTTTTTTTTCTTTTTTCCCCCCTTTTTTTCATATGAGAAACAAAGATGGAACAAATGAAAAAGAGCTATCTCTTGAACAGTAAATACTAAACAGTAGGCGAAATCTTTCATTGCAATATAACTTTGCATCGTATCTTTTTATTCATATTAATTCTTCGAATTGATCCAAATAACAACTCAATTAATTAATATCTGGAGAGGTAGTGGCAACATCTTATATTACGATCGCTCACAATTAGACAACCGCAAGATACAACCCTTTTTTGCGTAACAAATCGCAACAAAGAAACAAAAATAAAATACAAAATTAAGGGGTCATGATAACCACACGAATTTACGGGGAAATATGATCCGGATAGAGCGAGAAAACACTCACGGCGATGACATCGCGATCGCACCAGGGGATGCTGTCGCCGCCGGAGAAGAAGGATCCGACGGAGTCGAAGAATCTGCCGATCTTCGCCTCCATAGATTCGGCTAGGGTTAGGGTTTTCTCTAGGGTTTCGAAGATGTTGCAAGGGAAGAAGACAAGAGAGAGAGAGAGCGATAAATACAGCTCTGGTTTTTTAATCTTTATAGGCGTTGTCCCCCGCGGTATCTCGGATTCTCTGGGACTTTTTCACAGTAAAAACCTCCTCACCAAGGTTTCGAACTACTTGCCGACTAATCCTATATATATCTACATTATTTATTATTGAGTAGAGTTATTATGCTATCGAAAGTATAGAGAATAGAGTTATTATGCTATCGGAAGTATAGAGAATATGATACTTTTAATTTTTTAGTTCTTAGATCACTTCTTTTTATCATTTTTGAATTAATATTATTATCCTGTAGGGACCATTCAGTTCTAGAGTGCTACTCAACTTTGAGGGTTCCGCAATCATTCCAACCGTATATTTTTTGATCTAATGATCAAAAATTTAAAGTATCATATCCTCTACACTTCCGATAGCATAGTAATTCTATATTTTATTATTTATATTTATATTTATATTATAATTGGGCCTTCTTTTTTTTTTTTTCTGCATTAGCCCCTTCTAAGATATTTCTGTTAACACATCACCTCTAATTGCAAAATTATGTTTGCAGAAATGACCCACTATTGCTCATGCAAGTGCCACACTTAATAGAAGAGGACCAAGTTGGCAAAATGAACAAGAGAATTGATTTGGCAAACCAATTCTCGTGCTCATTCAACGCGGACTCCTCTACATCCCCGTCCCTAGGGACGAAGCCAGGAATTAAGCTTCGAAGAGGCTAAGATTTAAATTTGACGGTAAAAAATTCGACTTTGAATAGTAAAAAAAAGAGATTTTTTTCGAAAATAATTCTGTGAAAGTTCGTATTTGCCAAACTAATTCCGTGAAATTTTTATTTGTAAAACTAACCCTCCTTTCGCCACGTGGGCGCCACGTCCGGATTTTCTTAAAAAGGCGGTGAATCGTTCACCGTCTTTATAATTTTTATTGTAAAAGTGGTGAATGGTTCACCGTCTTTAGAAGACGGTAAACCATTCACCACCTTTAGTGCAAAATTTTTCTTTCCACCCTTTTCTCTTTCCGTCCTCTCAAGTCCGCCTTTTCTGTGCTCTCGAGAAGACGGGGAACGATTCACCGTCTTATCAAGAACACCATATTATGAACTTGAAAAGATTTGCGCAGTGTAGGGATTTGTACTAAAGACGGTGAATGATTCACCGTCTTATAAAGACGGTGAACCATTCACCGCCTTCACAACAAATATCAAAGACGGTGAACGATTCACCGTCTTTTTTAGGAATCCCTGACGTGGCGTCCACGTGGCGAGAGGAGGGTTAGTTTCACAAATAAAAATTTCACAGGATTAGTTTGGCAAATATAAAATTTTACAGGATTATTTTCGAAAAAAGTCCAAAAAAAAGAGTTTATCAAGTTTACTGTTCATCTATTGCTAACAATAGTAGCAATAATATGTTTAAAGAGGAGCAAAACCGTAAAAGCTGAAGGAAAAAGAACAAGAGGTTCGGAAAAAAATTCAAACACAAGTTTTATTAAAAAAAAATAATTTAGCTCCCCTAATATTAAAATTTATAATATTTTAATTTTTATTGTAACTTATAAGAAACTTTTATATAATTTTAATAATTCAGGGAGGCCGTGGCTATTGCCGACCCCTTAATGGCTCTGTCCCTGTCCATCCCCTCCACGCACTCCCAACCTCCTCGTCGCGACCACCCAAGCAGCACAGCCCACCTCCCTGATCCCATCTCCACCACCACTATCCCGAGCTCTCCCTCCACGCGCAGCCTCACCGGCTTTGCTGTCCCCTCTTCTGTCCTGCGAGACGCTTGTGTGGTCGAGGAAGGGCCATTTATGTGACTACAATTTTTTGAGGGCTATTTTTTTAAAAAAAATATGAAGAGGTTAAAATGGTTAAATACAACAAAGCTCTTTATTATTTAATAAAAACAAAAAGTAAAAAATATACCAAATTTATCATAAGTGTACACTATTTTGATTCTACTGCCTAATCTTTTAAAATTTAATTTTAATATTTAATCTTTTAATTTGTTTGATTTTAATAGAGCGATGAGTTTTTGGATAACAAATTTAAGCTCTTTGCTTATCTTAATGAATTTATAGCTATGTGAATTGTATAAAATATATTAAGTAAACTTGTTAACATAAATGGCGCATTTAAGTTTTAAAATTAAAAGGTCACTAACCAGCTTAAATTAAATAAATTTAATGATTAGATAGGAAAATTAAATTTTTTCAAGGTCAGTCAAATAAAAAATATGAGATAATTAAAGTAATTTTTTTATATTTTCACTAAGAAAAAAACTGCCTCGTTCATCTTGTATTGCATTGTTTGTTGTTTCTTTCTTAACTTTTTAAATATTAATTCTATATGATATGATATGCTCTACAATTTTTTTTATGATCAAAATTAGTTAATTTGCAACGCATCCCATCAAATAATAAATAACAATTTTAAAAAATATTATTAAAGACCAAAATATTTGTTTGGCCCGTGATAATTTAAATGCCTACATATATGACATGATTTTTATACAAGTTTATTTGTAATCAACTTATTAATGACCATCTAATTGATCTAATTTTATTTACTAAAAATATAAATTAAAGTAATCTAATCAGTTGAAATTATTACGAAATTCAATAAAGTTTTGAAATCTGATAATTTAGTAAACTAGAATAGCTTTTTTTTTTAAAAAAAAAATAGTTAAAAAAATTGAAGTTAAGGGCCAATTTGAAACGTCGATAGTTGAGGGGGGTCTCCATACATTTCCACCAAAATTACTTTCCCGCTCCCCATATTTTGAGCCCTACTCCCTCTGCTTCAAACCGCAGAGCACCATTTCTCCTTCTCCCTCTTTTCTCCGCTCCCAAAACACTCCGCACCTTCTCACTCCTCTCTCTCTCTCATGGCGCCCCCTTTCCTCTTCCCATCCGATCTCAGAGACCTCGAGGAAGACGAAGACGACGATTCAGACGAGCACCGCCTCCGCGTGCGATCGCCCATCGAGGTCTCCTCTCTCCGCCCCTCCGAAATCGAAGAGCTCGTCAAAGGTTATCCCCATACACCCTTTCCCCTTTCTTTTTGGAGCAAATATTACTTAAAGTAGCTAATCTCTCTTTGACTCGATCTGGAACGATGGAACCCCAGTTGCGCATCTCTCGTTTCCCTTCAATTTGACACATTTTGAGCTAATTTTGCTTTAATTTGGCGATTTAAAGGTGTCGCCTTTGATCTATCCGATAAGGAGCTCTTCTGCGTTGAGGAGCAGGATATCTTCGACCGCATATACTCCCTCGTGCGGGACTTCCCACGCCTCGCCCCTTCCTCCAAGTTTAACCTCGTCGAAACCCTCCGCTCCAACCTCAGCGTGCTCCTCCCCAACGCCGACTCCCTCTTGCGTGCCCCCGACGACTCTTCGCCAGCTGGCGGTGTCGCCATTGCCGACCTCATCGTTTCCCACCGCAACGCTCTCAAAATCTACACCTTCTTTCTCCTTAACATTGTCCTTGCTGAGGAGTCTAGTAGTGAGACCGGTGGCAGTTCTAAGGTATATTCATCAAGCACAGAACCCTAGTAGTTTTCAGATTTTTTATTTTTTTTACTCTTCTGGTGAAAAAGATTTGATTTTGTTATGTGGGTTTTAGGTGGCCACGCAGGGCCGGAAGAAAAATCCAGGGTATGCGTGGAATTGGGAAGCTCAAAGGAGTCGGATAGTCAATTTGATTGCGAATTCTCTCGAGATCAACCTTTCTCTGCTCTTCGGATCTACAGGCACCGATGAAAGTTACCTCTCGTTTATTTCGAAGTACGGCCTTTGAGTAATATGATCAGTATGTTTCTTCCTCTACCTTATTTAATTACTTTGTGACAGCTATTTATGGAATTTAGGTGCACTTTCTTTCTTTATGAGAACCAAAACTTGTTGAGGGATGAAGAAACCAGAAACGGCCTTGGCCGGATCATAGGTACTATAGCAACCAAGCACCAGCGGACCGATCAGACATGTGCATCGATCTTGCACTTAATCCATAAATTCGATTATGCTGTTCTTCACATTGCCGAAGCAGTTGCTGCCGCTGAAAAGAAATTTGGCGATGGTAGTCTTGCTGTCTCACTTATTAGAGAGATAGGTCGAGCTGATCCCAAAGAATATTCGAGGGATGGTATTGGGGCGGAGAACGTGGGGAGGTTTCTTATAGAGCTTGCAGCCCGGTCCCCAAAACTTATGTCCACCAATATTGGTGTTCTGGTCCCTCACTTTGGTGGGGAGTCTTTCAAGATCAGAAATGCTCTCGTTAGTGTTTTAGGCAAGCTGGTTGCAAAGGCTTTCAAAGATTCTGAAGGTGATGTTAGCTCTAAATCCTTAAGATTGAGGAGCAAGCAGGCTATGCTAGAGATCTTGGTCGAACGGTGCAGAGATGTGTCGGCATATACTAGGAGTCGTGTCCTTCAAGTGTGGGCAGAGCTTTGTGAAGAGAATGCTGTCTCTATTGGTCTGTGGAATGAGGTGGCAGCAGTTGCTTCTGGAAGGCTGGAGGATAAGAGTGCAATGGTGAGGAAGTCAGCATTGAATCTTCTCATTACTATGTTGCAACATAACCCGTTTGGCCCGCAGCTTCGTGTTGCAGCTTTTGAGGCAACTTTGGAGAAATATAAAGAGAAATTGCATGGGATAGAACCTTCTAGCCCTTCAGAAGATGCTCATGAAGTTGAGGGTACCTCTACTAAAGAAGCAGTGGTGGATCAAGAAGAGAGCGTCAGTGATAGTTGCTTGCCTTGTAGTGAGGAGCAGAAAGAAAATGGTGCAGCCGTTCCAGATATTGGGAATTTGGAGCAGATTAGGGCGTTGGTAGCCTCTCTAGAGGCTGGTTTGCGGTTCTCGAGGTGTATTACTTCGCTGATGCCAACCTTGGTCCAGCTGCTGGCTTCATCTTCTGCTACTGATGTGGAGAACACAATACTTCTGCTGATGAGATGCAGGCAGTTTCAAATCGACGGCTCAGAAGAGTGCCTCCGCAAAATGTTGCCTTTGGTAAACCTTGAAGAATCTCAATATATGTTGGATATCCAGAGATATTTCAATTAACATTGTCGATTTCTTTGTTTCTGCAGGTATTCTCCCAGGACAAGTCTATATATGAAGCTGTGGAAAATGCTTTTATCACTATATATATAAGAAAAGGCCCAATTGAAACTGCTAAAAATTTGCTAACCTTAGCAATTGGTTCTAGCATTGGTGACCTTGCAGCGTTGGAACGTTTGATTAGTTCTTTGGTGTCCAAAGGGGAAATTTCTTCAAGCACAGTATGTGTTCTTATTAGTTGCTGTGAAACTTGCTTCTTCTTTGTGTTAATTCACTCGATTTTTTTGACCAGTCACCTCTAGAAGTGATTCTCCTCTTCTCTCTCTTCTTTCCCTCTCCCTCGCTCTTTTTCTTTAGCTTCGGTCTTCTCTCTTCCTCTAGAGTTCTGACTACCAATTCCCTGGTTCCTCTTACTCATTTATGCTTTCTAACAATCCAAGGTTCTGAGTTTGGATGTTGTTTTAGATTTCTGCAACTGCTTCATTTTGCATATAATTTGCTGTTTAATCGCCTTTTAGCTTTGTATAATCAGAATGCTTTTGTCCTTTAGACATGTTGGATAAACAAAGGTTCAAATAAATTTGATAGTTCTAATTTTGAACATAAGATATAGATTTCATTCAATGATGTAATGTTCAAATGACAGCAGAGCATCAAATAATTTAACTGATCTGCAGATATCAGCTTTGTGGGATTACTTTTGCTTTAATATCGCCGGAGTGGTGGCAGTGCAAAGCCGTGGGGCTTTATCCATTCTCTGCATGGCAGCAAAAGCATCTTCCAGCATTCTGAGTACTCACATACAGGATATAATTGATATTGGTTTTGGCCGCTGGGCTAAGGAGGAAACTTTACTTGCAAGAACAGCATGTGCTGCTCTTGAAAGACTCTCTGAGGAAGATAAGGAAAAAATAAGAAGTTCTGGGGCTAGGGTGTTTGCTGTTCTACAGAGCTTAATAAATGGCTTTTGGCTCCCGGATAACATTTGGTATGCAGCCGCTGATAAAGCCATAAATGCTGTATATTCATTACACCCAACACCCGAAAAATTTGCTGCTGATATCGTGAAGAGGTCTCTCAGCTCTGTATTCAGCTGTACCGTAAGAGATGAAGTGCCGAATGGTGTAGATCAGGGAAGCACTGACTTTCTTTCCACGGTGCCAGCTGTGAAACTTAGTAGATTTCTTTTCATTGTAAGTCATGTTGCACTAAATCAATTGGTCTATATTGAAAGCTGTCTGAGGAAGGTGCAGAAACAGAAAAGAAAGAAGGAGAAATCAGGTTCTCTCGCTGGGAATCCTCATGGCGGTTCCACCGAAGTATCTGAGGTGTGTGTTCACTTGATAAAACAACTTATATTGTTTTTTGTCAAATTCTTTTGATTATTTTGTAATATTAGTTATGTTCTGATTTTGTATTTTGTTGTTGGCATATGAGAGCTAATGATTCTTAGTATTTTCTTATGAGTTTTATTGTACCTGTTTCAGGTGCCAGGTATAAATGCTGAATTGGGCCTTGGTGCATCAGTCGACATAGTAATAGATACACTTGCCGAAAGAGCAGAGAAAGAAATTGTTTCTTGTGGTCCTATTGATAAAAATCTGATTGGATACTGTGCACCCTTTCTTTCAAAGCTTTGTAGAAACTTGAATTTGATGCAGAAGGTTATTTTCATGTTCTCTAAATTTTCTCATATAATTCAAATTTTTATATCCTTTCAACAGCCATATAATAATCATTTTGCTTGCTATCAGTCAGTCTTATTCTTAGAATTTAAGAGGCATTATTTATTACCTTGTTTGGCAGTACCCGGAGTTGCAGGCTTCTGCAATGCTTGCTCTTTGCAGACTGATGATTATTGACTCCAACTTTTGGTAAGACATTCGGTGCAGGACATATGTAAGGCCTGTTTGGCTTGGTTCTACTTACTGCAGAAGTGTTGTTACAATAAAGCTGTTTGGAAAAGCATCACCGACTTTTTTCATTAATATCCCATCCAATAGCTTCTCGCTGCAGCAGAAGTAGAAGGCGTAAATAGGAGCTTCTGCTTTTCGGTTTCAAAAAATAATTTCAGCTTCCATGGCAAAAAACCTCAAGATGTTTTATTCGCAAAAGGCCTATTTGCTGCTTTTGGAGCAGACAATCTGCTCCGTAAGCCAGGCCAATAGGCACTTCATTTGCGATGATATCGAAATATCAAATTTCAACTGCTTCAGCTTCATGCTGCAAATGATGGCTTACAATCTGTAATTATTTGAACTTTCAGTGAGGCTAATCTCCAGCTCCTCTTTACTGTTGCGGAGAATGCTACATCAGAAACTGTACGTTCCAATTGCACAATAGCTCTTGGCGACTTGGCAGCTCGCTTTCCTAATCTCTTAGAGCCTTGGACTGAATATATGTATGCTCGCTTGCGAGATCCTTCGGTATCCGTGAGGAAAAATGCTGTTTTGGTGCTTTCCCATCTTATATTAAATGACATGATGAAGGTGCAGGATGCTGACTTGACCCTAGTTCTTTTTTTTTTTCTTTATCCTTTTTTTTTCTTGCATTTTCTTCTTGCGTTACAAAACTCCATTATGCTTAGGTCAAATGTTTTAACAGGTTAAAGGGTACATAAACGAAATGGCTACACGGATAGAAGATGAGGATGAAAGGATTTCAAGTCTTGCCAAACTTTTCTTCCATGAGTTGTCAAAGAAAGGTATCACTTAAATGCTTGAAATTGAATAGTAATTAGTGGCAATACCTCCTTCTGATGTTGGCTGCTTTGTTGTGTTTGAAGGAAACAATCCAATCTACAATCTACTTCCAGATATATTGGGCAGATTGTGCAACCAAAACCTTAAGGAGGAATCCTTCTTCAACATCATGCAATTCTTAATAAATTCTATCAAGAAGGTGATGGTGTCTTATCTTTCTTGTCAAAGCATACCTTTTTAGCTTATCAACTATGTTCTCATTACCTATATCTCCTAATTGTCTCTAGGACAAACAAATGGAAGCCCTTGTTGAGAAGCTATGTAACAGGTTCACTGGTGTAACTGGTATGCTTCTTTTTAACATAAAAGTGCCTTCTAACTTTTAACCTTTTCTTTTTATCTGTTTTGTGCTTTTTATTTCAACAGTCAGCATGAAAGTTGATCCATATTCCCTTGCAAATCTTTTATCTTAGCGTTTAACTTTTAACTTTTTATTCTAGATCGATACTGTTTTTATGTAATCATCAACTATTGAATCTTGGGGGATAGTTATGGTAGATTTTTCTGTTTTTTATGGATATTTATTTCTAATATTTTGGTCTCTTTTCTCTATGTTATTTGTTTGTCTTGTCACTATGTGCAACGCTTGGAGATACGTATTTGTGTTTTCTTTCTACACTGTCCATTATTTTAGTATTTTAGTTTATAGATATCAGGAGAAGTCCCGCAGGGCCACAATCTGTGGTGTGTCCCTTCATTCGATCCTTTATTAGATGCTTATGGTTGAGAAATTTGAACCTGATCTGAAGTTTGCTTGGTTTAGGGTTGATCTCAAACCAAATATGATCTTTATATGCTAGCTTGCAGGCAAATACATGCTCTCATGCAAATGTAAAACAAACACAAATATAAAATAGCTTTTGAATATAAGTCGCACAAATTTGCATTCTTTATATCAATTTGAATTTAACATGACAGGTCACCTTATGTTTGTAAGAGTTCTTGTTTACACAGCCCACAGTTTTATGTCCAGTATTTCTTTCTCATGTCTTACGTAGAAATAAGATCAATTTTGTTTGATTCACTGGAATTTGACACAGCCTAATCGCTAAATGGCTCAACCTAATGTCAATCCTCGATGCGTTTGGATGGGTTAGGGTTTGAGGTTTTTGTAATTCCAATTGCAGTTTGAACTTTTAACGCTTGGGTTGGGTTAGGTCTGGACTTCAGCGTGGATCATTTTCAATCGAGTTGCAACCTTATTGTTTGACGGACCATCATAGTCATCATAAACTGAACTTCTTTCCAAATATGTGGTTCTGATTTATAAAATATTGACAATCAAAATTGCGAGAGGGAGCGGATTTCTGTGAATTAGTATTTGGATAGCAATAATATAGAAATGGTTTTCCTGGTGAAGTTAAATTTGCACATTAGAATGGCTTGTTTTGGAACCAAAGATGTAATTACTCTTATGGAATGATGTCCCTCATTTGCCACCTTTTTTCCCCTCAAGAGGCCTGTTCCTGTTTATTTTATTTTTGACTTTTTTCGCGTTTCTCTTGTTGCTTGTTATTATTAGAGAAGCTTAAATGTAAGCTTGATCTCTTTAGCTTGTTCTGCAGTTTTTGTCCTAAATTTCAATAATCAGTTGCTTACTTTTAGTTATCTTGTACTTTCAAATAATCATGGGCCTTTCTCAACCACATGTTCCTGTTGCAGATACAAGACAATGGGAGTATATTGCTTATTGCCTATCTCAGTTAACCTTCAGCGAAAAGGGGTTGAAAAAACTTATTGAGTCTTTCAAAGTTTATGAACATGTTTTATCTGAAGATTCTGTGATGAATCACTTCCGAAGCATAGTTGCCAAGGTAGTGGAATACTCATTACACCTTGTTCATACATGCTATTGGGAAAAAGCATTATACTCTGAAGAGTCATTTTCTTTTGATGTATTACTACAGTAGCAATCTAACTTATCTTTCCTATTATAATTTAGTGCAAAAAATTCCCTAAGCAAGATCTTAAAGCGTGCATTGAGGAATTTGAGGAGAAGCTTAATAAGGTTCACATGGAAAGGAAGGAGCAGGAGATAACTGCTAGAAATGCCCGTGCACACCAGCAGAAAGTGGGTAGTCTTCAAGGCCTCCTGACAAATAAGAAAGGAGGAAAAGTTAATGACAAGTTTGCGAAAGGTAATTAGTTTGAGTCACTGCATTGCTGGTTTGGTTCTTTCTCCATTTGCAAACTACGTTAGCACCGTATATTTGAGTCTTGCTTTTGTGTTCAAACTTCTTTGCCTGAAATCGCATATTCCTTGAGCATATTAGTGATATCATATCAAAGACATATACTTATTCCACTTATTATTGGTAATGATGTTGTCTCTGCTGAGTGTGAATAAGTAATTTCTTAATTGTGCACAGATGCAAACGGTGAAGTAATCAACCCTTCAGTAGAGGGAAGAGACGACATGGAAAGGGAGAGTTCATCTGAATCAAATGATACAGTGTCGGAAGAAAGTTGCCACTCAAGTGTCGTGACAAAATTCGAGGCAGATGGCGAGGAGGTTCAATCGCCAAGAACTTCTCCTAAAGGTTTTGAGCAGTTCACTGGTTATCTTAAAAAACATGTATATATATTAAAGAATGCTAATGTGCAATGACATGCAGGTGTGTCCAAATCTAAAATGAAGAAAATCAGAAGCTCAGTGATGCAAGATTCAGTAGATCGGGGTCTGACAAGACGGACAGCTCGCTCAAGTAGAAGGTACTTTTATCTGTGCTCTCTCCATGTTTTATCCTTCTTGCTCTTCATTATAGTGGGATCTGATGTATGACGTGCTAATTTCTCTTTCTACATTAGATAATAGACACCAAACACAGCAACATGAAGGACAAGAAGATGAATACTTTGTATCTCATTCATGTATTGATTGGCCAAATTGTTCACTAATTGTGCCTGATAAAATGTTAGGCTTTTGAAAACTTTCCATTAGTCCCTGTAACGATCCTGTCTGCTAACACTAACAACTTGTTGGATTCAAATCATTGGCCAAAAATGCTTAAGCTCAGTTATTACTATCAGAGCTCTTAGTCCTCATATCTCTATATAGAAATCTTTTTCCCTCCAATGTGGAATTATTGGGGTGTCACAATTCCTGTTTAGAATTATTTGTTATTTTAAAGAGACTACTTTATACAACTTTAAAATATTGCTTGTGGTTATAAACTTATAATTATTTGTTTGTCAGTTATAGTATATGCAACTTTGCCTCTCTCATTCTCTTCAACCAATTGTTCGCTTAATACGTCAATATCTGGAACAATATACTTATTTCCAACCAATTTATTTCATATTTCACTGATCATGATCATGTAATGACTTTGAATTTCTGGCCATCATTAACTAATTTATTTGCTGATTTATATACAGATAGTCAAGGGGTATTAAAAGGTTTATTTACTCAACATACACCCCTAGTCGCTTGCTTTGTAAAGATGACCAATCTTCCGGGGCATTTCAGTATAACCGGTGCTTAGGTTATTTTTCTTTGTTTATATTATACTTTCTACTGGTGATGTACTGTCTTCAGAGATTGATAACCTTTTGAACATCTTCAAGCTGTAGAGTGTTGTATACAGAATGCCTCGTTCTATAGTATTCCACTCTGTTGTACAAGGAGGTCAAGTTGTTGTAATACATTCAATTAATGACATGTTTGATGTTCATTAGTAGCGCTTTCTGGTAGGCTAAACCAATAGCATGCGTCAACTGTGGTTTCAAACGCTTTGGTTTTCTTCTTGAACCTATCTTGACCTTTCTGTGATGTACGTTAGGCATATGCTTGAGAACACAATTCTTTTTTCTATGTCCTGTAAATCCTACATTGGATTTGAAAATCCTACACTAAAATTCATCTTTGATCTTGAATGCATCAATGAGAACACAGATTTGTTAGTGTTAAAGATCTCTAGGAATTTTCATGCTAAATAGTTTAGTCGGCAACCACCTAAATGCATAAACTCATTATTAGCACACAAGCATTATTTGGTTGGTCACTAGTAACTTCCAACACCACTTGACAAATTTCAATAAATGGTACCATTTTGTTTCTTCGATCTAATTTGGATGGAAGGAAAAAGTGGTGAAACGGTACATTTTGAGCCCGAGCACCAATACATGTCAAAGAAAATCACTTCAAATACACAGCAAAAAACAGGACATTCACTTCGACCACTTCTTGCGCAGAACTCAACCCTTACATGTCGACCTCAAATTTTCCGAGCGCACTCAGTAAGATTTTCCACAGTGTATCAAACTCCCAGCTCCCAAAAAGAGCCCAAAAACAGCTGCACTTCCAAGAGTTGTTTGCCCAATATGTCTGATTTTGAGTAAACCAGGGACCTGCACCATGCAAAACCAACAAAGATTTAGAACATTGTAAATCCTCTAAGAGTATCTGCCTTAGCGCATAAAAACAAAATATTTGCAGGAAACAAAGTGGCAACACAAATCAAATAACATATCCAACTTCAGTAATTGGCATAAGTAGATCAAATTGCAAAAAAGAAAAGAAAGAATATGCCCTTTAATTGAAAAAAAAAAAAAAAAACAGTTTTAAGAAGGTGAGCCCATAAAGAAGCATATGCTTGCTTCTTTATTTTGGAGAGTACATATCGACTTCTGCATGGAGTTGTTTGTAGACTCTAAACATTTGAAATAGTACTTGCATAGTTTCGTTTTACAAGCTAAGGTGAGAAAGAAGATCTTCTTCCTGATGAATTTTGTCCAGTAACAACAATCGTGGTGGCAATCATTCTAATTTGGTTTTTTTTTTCTTCTTTTTTTTTTAGTTTATGAATACTTTTTTAGAAAAATATTTCTGTACTAAATAGACAATACATAATAATTGTACCATTTACTGTTTCATTAATTCAAGGTTCTATAACAGCCTCTATGACAACATGTCAGTAGTACCTATCAACCACAAACCTTTTACTCGGCAGATATGAATTTATACGAAGACTAACAGGTATACTACCTATGTAAGCATTAGGTGTTAACGGGCCATTCTCTTCACGGTTTGTAATATTCCAAAAATCCTCCATATTTTCAATTCAAGATATTCAAATCGTCACCCTGCAACTCAAGTTAGGAAGCTGCTAAAAGTGTTAAAGTGGGGGAACCATTCTAGGTTCCCAACTAGTTGGCAATTCGGGTCCGGAGGTTTTGTCGTCAGTAGGCCATTAACAAGAATATATAAGCCCCGGACACGAAAATGAACTTGTCATTCGAAATGTAAAACATACGACATTCCTAAAATGCTATAAACCGGCAAATCGCACGACCCCTAAATGCCATTCGATTCAGAAGAGCTTCAAACAGCATGTAAAAAGTATAATAACTGATGCAAGAACTGCGGCTACGGCTGATTTGAAACGCAAATTAACAGCAATAATCAAAGCAGATTTCCAAACCGACTTCAATCTCAATCCACACCAAATCAGACTCTTTAAATGTTTATACCATCATTTACAACACACAAAAACGAAAATAATGTCCAGATACAAAAAATCAAGAAACCATACCTTGTATCTAATAGCCTCATAAGTCCCATAAACCGCACCTGAAAAAAAAAATCATTCTCAATAACTTTTTGTTCATCTACTTTCCATTAAGCCTAAAAAATTTAATGGGTCAATCACTTCAAAATCTCATTCCTTTACCCCCAAATTGAAACCCTAGAATATTAAAATCCTTCTCCTACAGTCGGACGCTGATTGCTAACCCCAAATCAGCGTGCAACAGATCCAGGGGTAAGAATAGAGCTCTGAGGAGACCCTAGGGTTTTAGTGTTTTTCTTTTTTTCTTTTTTTTGTGTTAGGGTTTAAGGGGAGGAGAGAGAAAGGGAGGAAGAGGGAGAAGGATTTAGGGTTACCAACAGCTCCGCCGACGGCGCCGCCTATCGCAACGCCGGCGGTGACGCGCGCCAGGCAGCTGTCCCTCGCCATCTCTGCGCCGCCCGTCTGCCCCCTTTTACTTTTCCTTCTCTTTTTTTTTTTTAAACTTTTAATTATTATAACTAATTTTATTAAGAAAATTATAGTAAATGGTTTTAAAATTTTTTTATTTAATTTAAATTGTTAATTATACAGGATTGTATATGATCTTATAAGATTTCCAAATATTTATTGTTTTTATATTTTTTTTATAATATATTAAAATATATAAAATAATACTTTTTATATTTTAAAATTTTATAAAATTATATGTGAGAGTTATCCCCAAAGTAGTTGAATAATTAATATCTTCAATTAAGAAGAGAGATCTCTGTTTGGCACAAGAGCTAAATTTTACTATAAATGTTACTTAAATACGATTAGCATAAGTCAAATTTTACATGGGTCTCTTTCAATTTTTATGCGGCCTACAATTATGGGCAAATTTGTAGATTAAAAAGTAATAACAGAAATTTTCAAAATTTTATGCGCACTAGAGTTTAAATATAAAAAAGTCGATAAGTTATGATGTCACACGCAACCGAATCATATCTAACTCCGACATCAAACGGCTCTACAGCATCCGCTACAACGTACCGAGATTTGAGCCGCTTCGTCGTCGCTCTTCCCTCTCGCCCTTCCCTTCTCCCCCTTCCCCTCCTCTCTCTCTCTCTCTCTCGAGCTTCGACCTTTCTCTCTCTTCCTCCCCAATGCTTTCCCAAACCCTAGTCCTCTCCTCGAAACCCTAGGACGCACAATTCCCCACCTCTGCGAGCTCCCTCGATGGAGGGCGACCCCCTCGACCGCCGCAAGCTCTGCGGCTTCCTCCGCGCCGTCCTCGCCGTCGCCGAGCCCCGAGACCCTGATCCGCCTCCCCAAACCCCAGCGCGCGGCGCCCCGTGCGACCTCTTCGGCGAGGGCCCCAATGTCGGGTTCCGATCCGAGTGTGGGATCTCGCTGGTCCCGATCCGCGACGGCGACGGCGGGGCGGGGCCGGGGGAGGCGAGGAGTTCCGCTCCGGGCGACGGCGGGGCCTCGGCCTCGGCGGCGGCGTCGAGGAAGAGGCGGCGGAGGGGCGTGGTTGTGGTGAACGGGAGCACGAGCGTGGTGCACCATCTCCACGCGCTGGTGGCGCACGGGTGCGTGGAGATCGAGGCGAGGGTGCTGAGCGTTTCCGCTCGGGGAGAGGGGGAATCGAGGGCGGTGGTGTTGGTCGATGTGTTCTTGCCGATCGCGGCGTGGTCGGGGTGGCAATTCCCGTGGTCGCCGGCGGTGGCCGCTTCTGTATTTAAGCACTTGAGGTGCGTTCTTGAACTCTCCTTGTTAAGTTTTCTATATTTTCTTGCTAAATATTGGGTTTCAGTACTATTACTGGCATGCATGGTTGCAACTAAGACTAGGCTTCTAACTCAGGTTCGACCAATCAAACAGTAATATTAGCAATAAAGGTTTCAATTTTGTAAGGAACAGCAAAGCCTGGGCCATGTACTGTTCATGTTAGGGTCTACTTGTACGACTGTATAACTAAATCTTGTAGCAGTTTCCAAACTGTTTTTTTGGGGTTGTTGGTTCTCAGGTTTCAGCTCTAAAGTGGGTTAATCTGGTAAAGCTGTTACTTAACTAGTTCTAGAGTCAACTACAACTGTCATGCTTCTAAACTATGTGAGACAAAACATAGCATTACTAAATGTCTCGCTTGGTGTAAATAGTATTGTAAAATGTTGATACTGCACAATTAAAAATAATCTTGTCGGGGAATATAAAGATATACAAAATAATATCATTCTATATAGCTGTATTTGTGTTCAGCCTGATTTTCTATTACATAAAACCGGAACTAGAGTCCAAAACTAGGTTCTCGAAATCCTTGAACTAAGTAGGTAGACTGTTTGTTGCCATAGATAGTCATTTAGAATTTCTTGATATTACATTATTACTTATTAGCGAGTTCGAAAATCGTGAGGAAACTAGCCACTATATGTATTTTAATCATATATGTACGGATGTATCGTCGGCATATAATGTATGTCTGTATGACCTCCTGGCAGCTGCCGACGGTGACATTTAATTCATGTATGAATCACTATGTTTTTCTTATATGAAATATGCTACCTTTCTGATGCTTCTGTCAAATATCTGATGCATATTTCTTAACAGCTGCATGTGGGAATTAAGAAATTCTTTACTTAATTTTGAATGGGACTCTCCAGATCATACACATGATGATGATAAATCCATTTGGAACTGCTGTGACTGCCACGTCCTTGGATGTGAGATGCACAGGAGAACACCATTATCCATTAATAAAAAGTTATTTGATCTTCATGAAATATTTAAGAGCTTGCCTAGTGTTGATCTGGAAAAGAAAATTCATTATATTAGAGTAAAGCCCAAAGATACATCTAGAACTAATGGAATTTGGAACCTTCCTGATGAAGTGTTGACAAGCGTGCTGACTCACCTTGGCCCAAGGGACCTAGTTAGGGTTTCAATGACTTGTCGATATTTAAGGTTCCTGGCTGCATCCGTCATGCCTTGCATGAAGCTTAAACTTTTTCCCCATCAAGAGGCAGCTGTTGAGTGGATGTTAAAGCGAGAGCGTAACCCTGATGTTCTGGCGCACCCTCTGTATAAGGATTTCTGTACTGAGGATGGATTCTCTTTCTACATGAATACTACTTCAGGAAAAATACATACTGAAAAGGCTCCAACTATTAATGATTTCCGTGGAGGAATGTTCTGTGATGAACCTGGATTAGGAAAGACAATAACTGCGTTATCTCTTATTCTGAAAACTCAAGAAACTTTGGCTGACCCACCTCAGGGAGTAGATGTTACGTGGTGCATGCATAGACCCAATCAAAGATGTGGGTATTATGAAGTCGGTGCGGATAACTTGATCAGAGGTAACATTATGTCAACTTGGAAAAGGTTCTTGGGGAAAAGCGTACGAAGGGGGGAAGTCTCTTCTCCCCAACTTCCACTTGGAATTAGTTCAGTTGAAAATTCAAGATCCTCCTCACAGAAAGGAGGTAGATCGATGAATCATGATCGTCCTCTAGAATCCGCAGCCTCTTCATGTGGGAAGCCGACGATTTCATTTTGCGCTGAGACCCACTCAATGCCACGCACACGTGTTCTTAGATGCAGCAAAAGCTTGAGCTGTGTTAGGAGGAATCTTATGGACACATTTGCCCAAGTTTCAGGCTGTGGCGATATCAGAAAGAAAAGAGACAATGTTGTTAGTGACACAAGCTTGTTAGATCTTGCAGAAAGTTGGCATCCTTCAAAGCTGTGTACTGCCTTGTGCAACCAGCACAAGAAGCTGAGGCGAGATAGCAGTTTTGTCTCCGATTCTAGTGAGACCTGGGTTCAGTGTGATTCTTGTAGAAAGTGGCGGAAGCTGACAGGCAGAAGTACACTCGATGCTACAGCTGTATGGTTTTGTAGTATGAACACTGATCCTTTCTATCAGAACTGCGCAGCGCCAGAGGAGTCTTGGGACGTTAAAGAAACAATAACTTACTTGCCAGGATTCTCTACAAAAGGGACCCAACAGGGAAAAGAAGAAAATGTGTCCTTCTTCACTAGTGTCTTAAAAGAGCATTTTACATCTTTCAATTCTGAAACAAAGAAGGCTTTAAATTGGTTGGCCAATCTTCCTCAAAAGAAACTTCTAGAAATGGAAACAGTTGGCGTGAGGCGAAGTTTAGAATCTTTCCTAAGTGAAGAAACCTATGGATATCATAAGATATTTGAAGCATTTGGTCTTGTAAGAAGGGTTGAAAGACGTATAACTCGGTGGTGCTATCCATCCAAGCTCCATGATTTGGAGTTTGATACAGTTGCACTTAGAATTGCTCTTACCAAGCCATTGGACTTAGTCAGGCTGTATTTGTCTAAAGCGACCCTGATTGTTGTCCCAGCAAATTTAGTTGACCACTGGAAAATGCAAATCGAGAGGCATATTCAACCTGGGCAATTGCGAGTTTATATCTGGGCTTCGGCTGATCAGGAGAAGCCCTGTGCTCACAGTCTTGCATGGGACTACGACATTGTCATCACCACATTCAATCGGTTAAGTGCAGAATGGGGTCCACGTAAGAGGAGTGTGCTAATGCAAATACATTGGCTTAGGGTGATGCTAGATGAAGGGCATACTCTTGGTTCGAGTCTCAGCTTGACGAACAAATTGCAGATGGCAGTCTCGTTGGCTGCATCAAGTCGATGGATTTTAACTGGAACGCCAACTCCAAATACACCCAATAGTCATGTGTCTCATCTTCAGCCAATGCTTAAATTTCTTCATGAAGAAGCCTATGGGCAGAATCAGGAATACTGGGAGGCCGGAATTCAGAGACCTTTTGAGGTTCAGACGGAGGAGGGACGGTCTCGTCTTATACAACTACTTCAAAGGACTATGATTAGTGCAAGAAAATCTGATCTAAATAATATTCCTCCGTGCATCAAAAGAGTAACTTTTCTAGATTTTAATGAGGAGCACGCGAAGAGTTACAATGAATTAGTTCTTACTGTTCGCCGAAATATTTTGATGGCCGATTGGAATGATCCTTCTCATGTCGAATCACTGCTGAACCCCAAACAATGGAAGTTCCGAAGTAGAACAGTTAGGAACATACGATTATCTTGTTGTGTAGCAGGGCATATTAAAGTAGTGGATGCCGGTCAGGATATCCAAGAAACGATGGATATACTAGTGCAGCATGGTCTTGATCCTCTTTCAGAAGAATATGCATTTATAAGAATTTCGCTTTTGGATGGATGTAATTGTTTCAGGTAATTGATGCCTTTTCCAATTAACATCCTATTGTCTAGTATATGTCAATTTCTTTTTGTATTCTGAAACTTCTGCTTTTAGGTGCAAATATTGGTGCCGTTTGCCTATTATCACACCATGTCGGCATTTATTATGCCTTGGTTGCGTTGCTCTGGATAGTGAGAAATGTACTTATCCGGGGTGTGGCCATCACTATGAGATGCAGTCCCCTGAAATACTAACACGCCCAGAAAACCCAAATCCTAAATGGCCAGTTCCTAAAGATCTTATAGAGTTGCAGCCATCATACAAACAGGCATGTCATTTGTGAAGTTTTATGCATCAGTCACCTATCAACTATAGGCCTTTTTGTAATAGATCTCCCGGCTTTATTTATATATTTTTTGATTGACACCCCTTTTAACTTTCAAGTCGGTTGGTTTGAGTTATTTCTGTCAGCTGAATTTGCGATTCTTTAAGATTAAGGGTTCTTTTAGCTATCGGATACTAACTGTTAATGGATCTGCCCTTTCTGTCCACTGGACAAAGGGCTAAGCTGTTAAATATAATGAAATCATCATTAAATTTAATAGAATCCTCAATTCAATTGATGGAAACAACTCAGATTTGGGTTAAACGGGTGTCAAGAATAATAATAATAAAAGGACCTGAGCCGTATTTCAAAATAGCCTATAATTGGAGGGTGGGTCTTTATACATTTTTACCTTTTCATTATTTTTTCTTTTTTCTGGTTGAGATTTTTCAGTTTCATGCAGGATGACTGGGATCCCGACTGGCAATCAACATCAAGCAGCAAAGTTGCTTACTTGGTTGAAAAGTTGAAGATGGTGCAGGAATCTAATAGAAAATTTGGTTACTCTGCTAGTATAGATACCAATAGTAATGTACCTATTAGTGTGTCAAATGATCGAGAGACTGGTTCTGAAACTGATGGCATGTCTTCTAGGACATTGCCTGAAAAAGTGATAATATTCTCTCAATTTCTTGAGCATATTAATATCATTGAGCAGCAGGTACTCAAGCAGTCTAAGCTGTTACAGTTCATATAGTTGTATGCTTCATGATTTAAAGCAGATGGTTATGAATGTTTTCTGTTCTGTAGTTGACAATTGCTGGCATCAAATTTGCTGCAATGTACAGTCCTCTGCATTCTTTCAAAAAGGTATTCATGTATTCACTGATTTTGTTTATTTTTAATTTTTATATTTCCTTGAGCTTATTCTTTTCCACTGTGCACAGATTAAGTCGTTGATGAGCTTTCAGCAAGATCCAAACTGCTTGGCATTGGTAATGGATGGAAGTGCAGCTTTAGGCCTTGATTTGAGCTTTGTTACACACGTATTTTTGATGGAACCTATATGGGACAGAAGGTAATTGTTTTATTGATTGATAGGCAACAACTAGAGATCCAGCAATGGATTTGAAAAGGACTTAAAAGGAAATAGGTTTTGAGTTAGCACCACTAATAGCATTTTAAAATGCTTCTAGCACTAGATTGTATGCTATTCTACCTTCTAGCTACTAAGAAGATATAAGTTCTTGTAATGATTTTCTATAAATAATAAAACCATTTCACTTATTGTTTTTTTTTTTTCCTGGGTGCCTCTCTTCCTCTTGCTTCTCAATGCATCACGCTGAGCTCTTTTAACGTACATTTTGAATTTCTTATAATCAATCAGCATGGAAGAACAAGTGATCAGCCGTGCTCATCGGATGGGTGCCACTCGCACCATCCATGTGGAGACATTGGCGATGCGGGGTACTATTGAAGAGCAAATGCTGGAATTTTTACAGGTTGAATATAGATTCTCCTTATAACTTAATTTTGTTTGAAGTGATTTAATTAGTCTACATTGCTCAAATTCCATAATCCACTGTATTTTTGGTTGGAGGATGTACTTCTGTAAAGATAATACTATTGACTTCCATTTTGTCAGTATGGATTGCTTTGTGATGCTGTTTTATTCTAAAATTTCGATTCGATAAACAGAGGAATGCTAGCCCAGCAGTTGTTATCTAGGTGTTATTGTTTTAGAGGTCAGGGGTTCGAACCCTGCTTGTGTGCTCCAAAAATGGGGCTCAAGCCCCTGGCTTCTTGGGCAGTAGATTCGTATACATATTAGGGAGGGTTTCGGGGTAGGAGCGTGCGGGCAAGATAAGAAAAGGTTAACTATCATATTGTTGTATCTTCAGGATCCTAATGCATGCGGAAGAGTGCTGCTCCAAGAAAACAGCAACAGTGACCTTGGAGGGGCCCGGACACATCGTACTCTACATGATTTTGCTGAAAATAATTATCTGGCTAAACTCGGTTTTATAGATACTGGTGTTAAAACGTAGCAATTACTTGAGGTATAACATCTTTGTTTTTAACTGTTAATTCTTAATTGGCAATTGATGTGTTAATATCTTCTGGTTATCAAGCTTGTAGGAGAGAAATAAAATTATTCACTATAGTCAGGTTGTTATTTACAATGTGCACTTACCACCAACAGATCATTGTAACATTGACAGTGTCATTATTTGTATCAATTCATTCTATTGCTTTTGATGTTCTTTAGATGATTTTTCAGCTTCATTGACTCTGGCATTTAAGGCTTAGGTGATCTAATGATACACACATTTGGTTACCTAAATTAATAGTAGTGGGCCAAAAGATGACTGGTTAAGTTAATCCTGTTAATGAGAACGTAAATATGCGTGCTAATGTATTTGTAATGGTTTTGATGCATTTTTAAATGTCAAAGTTTGTAATGGTTGGGAACAATTTTATAATGTATTTGTAGTCGATTTGTTGCTTAGACAATTATCCAACTATAAAGGCTACTAATAAGTTTCTTTGTCTATCATCTTTTTTCTCAAACTCTTCACTCAGATCTAATGATGAATTAAGTTTTTGGAGATTTTATACAATTGGTTAATAGGCTGAAATTTGTTGATCTCTCTTATATTGTGTGGCTCTTTTTTTTCCCTAATAATCTATTGGGAACCTGCCTCTTGCATAACTGCTCTACGACAATAGGGCAAGAAAAATTAAACTTTATAACTTTTCTTATTTTTTATTTCTATGTTTGCTTCATGAAGTGAATTATTATTGTCTATTAATTGCAGACTCTTGTAGGAAACGGGAATGCATTTGGTGTGGTTCATCTTTCTACTCCGGCTGTCTCATCCATTGAAGTTTAACAGATTTTCCATTTCGAAGCCTGCTTTGGTTATTGTTAAAGGATTCGTTTCTTACACCTGCTTTTTATTTTGCTTTGGGTAAGTTATCAACTACAACTCATCTGAAATTACTCGGCACGTGTATATATTATTTTGTCGTGCACGACATATTCTTAAATAACTTTATTTGTAGGTAGCAGCATTTCTTTCGGTGCAAGTGTAATCTTTTAGTTTTTGAAGTTCTGTTGCTTACATTTTTCACTTCAGGAGAAAAGGCTGATGCATTTGGAAAACTTGCACTTAAAGAGCACTCTACTGCATTATGAAATTTACAATTCTATTTATTGGGGTAAATTGCAGTGATGGCCCCTTAACTACGGGTCTCCACAAGAATAACTAACTTTGCCACTAATTGTCACAAGATTCTCTATTTGTTATTTGTTTTGTCCTCGTTGACTCGAGAACTCCACTGCACTTCCTTTTTTCAGTATGTGGCGTGGGAATGCCAAAATACTATCCTTGTTATCGCTGGCATTTACAGCAGCATGCACGGTCCAACTATATGCATCTCTAAGTATATTGCATTTAAGAAAGGCATCAAAGCAAATACATCTCTACTTACATTGCATTTACAACTGCATCAAACCGAATTGCCTCACTGGAGCTTTATGATGAAAATATTACCACGTGCAGCGGCATCTTCTTGTTGAAACATCACCATCAGCTCATATTAATAATTGTTAGATGCTGGAGAAAGCACAAAAAATAAAAACAGAGATAATGAATCGAGGGGATTTGGTTATGCATTTACAAGACAAGATATTAGCCAGCTGACTCTAAAAAATTTACATTCCTCATAGCTCAAACTTATCTACTTTTCACACAAGATAAGGAAAAAAAGAAAAAGAAAAAGAAAAATTATGTGAAGGAACCAAACCCACATCTCTTAACAGCTGGGCCCTCTATCCATTTTTATGGGGCTGATAAAAACCACAGCCACTTATAGCTTCTTGATCAGTAAGAGCTTCCTCACGATCACGACTTGGCTCGTAATCTGTGAATCAAATACTCCTTATAGCTCAATCTAATATCAATGAGATTCATCGTCATTGGCGATGCTGGCGGTGGACTTGTCAACCAAGCGAACGTTATATTGCTCGTATACCCTCGCACGGTTCTCGGCCCACCACTGTTCAGCTTGTTTCTCACTGAACCGCTTCCGACTGCATTTGAAATATTAATGCTTAAATGTCTTTTGAAATCCGGAAAAAGAAAACAGGTATGAAAAACCTAACAAGGTGGTATTTAATATACATTACATAGGTACCACAGTAATTACACCTCCGATGTCTGACACAAGAAGACTATTTCCTAGATCTGATTCTTCTTTAAATTTAGGTTACATTTTCAGTTGTTAACCATTGAAGGTTTTTGGTTTTCAAAGGTGTCTCTGAATATCTATATGACAAGAATATGATAGTCAATTACCTTCTAAATTAATTTTGATAACAACATAATCATTGTTAATAGTCATTATCAGCAGTTCCAAAGTAAAATCTAGTTATTAACATTGTATGTTGACGTAACCAAGTTCTTTTCTAGAGAGCGGTCTTTAAGTATACCTGAAGCGGACCCGCTTGAGATCTTTGGCCCCTCCAGGTAAAGAAGTGAACGTAATGTAAACGCCCGGTTCATCTTGCTCGACCCATTCTGATGCATGACTTGGATCTGTGCTTCCATTTCTTAACACATCTGAATGACCCGTTTTATTCCGATTGCTAAAAGAGCTTGATCCGTTTGAAAATAGTAAGCTATTAGAGCCATTATAATCCGGTTCACTAGAAGTTCTTGGACTGTTCATACTCTCAACAGCTAATGGGGTGATATCACTCAAGATGGGAGCGCCGTTGAGAATGCTTAGAGAAGGTAGCTTACTGTTTTTGGAAGCTCCTACTGGTAGCCGTTCAGCCATGCCCTTCAACTATTATCAAGAAGAGAATGTCACAAGCACGATAAACCATTCTTTAATGTATTTAATATATGTGATGTAAGGATTTTATTTTTCTAACGTAAAATTTTATCAGACATTTGTCAAGTTCCTTTTCACAAAGTGAACATAAATTGCCTAAAGAACAATGACCTAAATAAGCTACCCATACATGTTGTTTCTCTACAATGAAATCTTTGTAATGAGAGAATCAATAGTAACAAGTAATCAAACTGCAGTTTGATTTATCAAGATATGTTATGTTTAAATTAAAATTCAAGAAATTAAAGACTCAAATGCAAACCGGATAAATTGACCTAGCTAAAAGTCTATTAGTAATGTAGAGGCAAGGTTGACTAGAAGTAAGAGAGTACAGAAAGCAAAGACAGTAGAATGCAGAAATTATTAAAAAAAACTAGGAGAAGAGGTAAAAGGTCTGTTCAGTTTGGAAACGCTCGATCTGCATCAATTTTCTATCAAAATTGTTTATTGATCTCCAATTTAGCATAGTTGTATAGTCCAAGAAATAAGTCTTAAAGTAGGTAAACTCATAGTAAATCTATTTATTGCTGACATTAGACACTTTCATCGGATCAGATTATGCAAACGAAAGATTAATGGAAATGTTAACAGAGGATTTATGAATTTCACAGAGGTAGCACTTCAAAAAAGCAAATAATTGATGGCATAACATAGGAATGTATTCGTGGTAACCACGGATGTCATATTGTACACAGAGACTGGCAACTCTGTTGTTAGTCATAGCATGATCAAGTTATATGATATGTCATGCCAGATTAACAAGCAACTATATAATGCGCCACTTTGATCATGATTCTCCGTTGAAAACATCAGAGGTTCATAATGTTGAGGTGCATGCATGGAATGTTGTGTTGGTCATGAAAGATTTTTTTAAAAAAGTGGAACTAACAAAAACATCATAACATCACCTTGGTAGCATTGACTGTGAATATTAATGGGAGCAAAAGAAAAAAAATGTCTAATGAAAGCATCCATTCATGTTGAAGTTCAGACCAAGAAATCTTACTTGTGCAGTGAGCGACTTGATAACTTCTTTTGCTGCTTTGCACTTTGCAGTTTCTTCCCCTGCAATTCCAATAGCCTCCTTCAACTGTTTAGTTGTTCTTTCCAACTCAGCTTCTTGAAGTTGGGACTTCCTAGTGAGACTTTCCACCTGGAAAATAGTGCTAATCAGATTTAATGTGAAATCTTGCAAACTTTGTGATTTCTTAGTAGGAAGCAAAGTTTAGGACTTTATATCAGAACCTTAAGTTAACAATTATTATCATAATCATTAGAGGAATATTTTTTTCTCTTCACTTGGCCTATTGCAAGGCCCTGATAAATTCTGGTATTATGAAAGAATCACCACTAATCAATTGTTCCCATTTCTATCACTGCTTCATTATGTATAATATGGCAAGTTAAGGAAAATTCACCATTACTTGATTTAAGATTGACACTATCTACTGAATTTGTTGTGAGATTAACTTCGTAATAATTCACTTAAGCTACATATTTGCGAAGGCCATGACCCCTATAATATGTTTCCACTTTCGCAACCCATACTTTCATATACACATTTTTGAGTTTTCAATATGACTATCAAAGAAAGAATCACTTCAACGAATTGTTAGCCATCAACTGCTGATTATATTAAAATGTTGCAAAGTTGCATCAAAAGCATTTGATTCATATTAAATACTGTTACATAAAACAAAATTACCGCCGGAAAAGCTTATTGTGGTGGGAAACCATGAGTGCTACCTATGGTACTCTCTCATAGTTGCAAGAATTAATATGTTGCAGCTATGTTTTATGTACAAACTTTTATTTGATTTTACAGCCCCAGATTAATGAGAATCTCTCACAATAATAAGGAAAAAGACCATCAAGTCAGATACTATGCAAGAGGGAACAGAGAAATATGTTCCCACAGCTGTGAAATAAAACACTTTGTTTAATATAGCATAATAGATCTGAAAGCATTTACACACGATTCAACAAATGGATGGTGTACTAAAGCATGTACCTGAGCTCTCAATCTAATAACCTCTTGGCTTAGGCTCTCACTTATCCTACCAGCACCATCCAAAATAACTTCCGAGGAAGTTAGACCTGTTAGTGTTGGCGTTGGTGTCACAGAACGAGTAGGGCTTGCTCTTCTTGATGTGGGCGATGTCGCCCTAGAAGCTATTCTAGATCCAGGAACAGAAGCTGAGAAAAACTTTCTTGACGTTCCAAATACAGGATTGAAAGATTTTGAAATGTTGAGTCCACCCCAATTAGAATTCCCATTTGGGATAGGAGATACACGACTGCTATTGAATTCAAACTTCTTGTTTCTCTTGGAAGTTTTACCATCCATAGTCTTAAAGGACTCCATCGAAGACAATCTAGATATTTGTCCACTCGATCTTTGATCCGACTTCTCATCCATATCGATCGAACCCTGTATTGAGTTTCCTTTCCTATTAACTGTAGAATATGATAATGGGTCAGATTCTACTGCCTTAGTTAGCTTGTTATAGCAGCTGTCGCAGACACGATACGGTTTGTTAGGACTAGGAGCCATCGAAGCCCTAAGAGCTTTTCTGCTGCTGCAAGAATGACAAAACACAAGCGCACAGTTGTAACAATTGTGACGTTTCCTCTTAAAGTTGAATGGCATTCGGCAGCCTGAGCACATGGACTGATCAACACCAGAAACCCATTTATGAATACAGATTGCTGCAGTAAAGTTAGTCCCACAAACAACACTTCGGACTTGTTTATCTTTTAATGCTTCGACTAGTGTTGGTGAATTTCTATCATCAGTGTCGCCATGACCTAATCGGCCATTCGCACCTTTACCCCAAGTGTAGACCTCAGTCCTTGAAGTCAGGACTGCGACGTGGTAGGCCCCACATGAGATCTCCTCCACAAAGTTCCTAAGGAGCTTTCCTTCAACACGGACAGGAAGATTGCCCTCTGCTTGAGGGTTTCCTAGCTGACCATAAACAGTGCTACCCATTGTATATACATGGCCTGAGGTTGTAAGTGCCACCGTTAGGCTCTGGCCACAAGCCACTTGACAAAAGTTTGGCTCGACCAAAGCAGCCACACAAGTAGGCACAAGTTTCGGTTCTTTGTCTCCATGCCCTAGACGGCCTTTATCACTATCCCCCCATGTAAAAATCTTTCCAGAAGAGCAGTTGCTAGAGCTTGAGCTACCTACCATAACTTCTACCACTGCAGCAGTATGCCAAAAGCCACAAGCTGCCCGCACAGTACGAAGCCCTTTGAGGGATTCCACTTCCCTAGGAATCGAGACACTTCTGCGATCTCCATGACCTAGAATACCAAAAGTCCCATCCCCAAAGGTAAACAATTGCCCTGCAGAAGTTACCACAGTAGTATGCCAAGGCCCACAAGAAATCGATGAAACATGTATGCCCTCCAAAGGTCCATTAACCCTTTTGGGGACCCAGTGGCTAGCTTCATTCTCATGGCCAAGAAGCCCAAAGTTGAATGTTCCATCGCCCCAGGTGTACAAGTCTCCGGAGAGTGTAACAGCACACGTATGGTACTCTCCACATGCTACTAGTTCAATATTTGTATTAACAAGAGCATCGATGAGCTTCGGGTGCAATACATCAGAGTCTACACCATGTCCCAGCCGGCCCCCTGACTCTTCACCCCAAGTGTAGATCTCTCCTTGCTTGGTGACAAGTGCAGCATGCCCTCCACCACACGAGACATTTTGAACATCAAGTATAACAGCCGATTCTAGTGCTTTTGGCACAAAGGAATCCATTTTAGCACCACAACAGCTTCCAACTCTAGCATTTCCACCACCCAGAATTCCATCGCCAGTTCCTTCACCCCATATGAAAACATCTCCTAAAGCATCACCATCATCGTGACCAGAACCTTGGCTTGATGAGCTCACGGCACTTGATAAACTTACCCTGAAGCCATCCATTGTGACACCTTTTGGAAGCCCAGTTGCATTATCTGAATAGCTGGATGATAAAGAGTGAACCGAGGCAGTAGCAGAATCTGAAGGAAAGAAACCCTTAGGAGGGGCAGAATACAATACATTATCAGAAAAGGGCTTTTCATAACCATTCTTTGGTGGACTCCCATACGGGCTTTGAAGCCGAAAGTTGTCATTGCCATCCTGCATTAAATAAAAGATTGTGGACTTCCTGTTTTATGAAACTACTAAGCTCAAATGAAGAAAAGAATTTAAACTTGAGTTGGAGCACCTTCTGCGTATTATTGATGCTACCAAATGGAGAGCTTAGAGGTGAGCTTCTACGCGTGTATGTTCTTGGACTGCTTCTTCCAGAAGAGATTCCATCACTTCTTGATTCTGTTCGCAATTTTCGAGGATTGCTGCGTGAGATTAGTGTTTTTAGACCAGCAAACCAAACTTCAGCTTCATCTTTGTCCTTGCATATCTGGTGTCAATTAGTGTATGATACTCGGCTTCAGAATTGGATAAATTGAATAGGATGAAAGGAAAGTAAACTGTACAATGGCCTGTAAGTGTCACCTAAAGAAGCAAAAGATGACCATATGAATTACTGTTAGTAAAGCAAAACTTACAACATCCAATGATCTATCATTGTAGATCAGAGAAAATGACTGGCATTCCTTCTCTGGACGAGGATACCTCTGAAAAATTGCCTAAAAGAACAAAATAATTGTAACTCATTAATGCTTCTTAGTATGTAGGTAGGAGTAAGCATAAACTATAGTTGATTTCCTCCGCCTTACAGTTCAGATATCATGACTTCAGGAAAAAAGGAGTAGGGTGTCTCAGTATAGACATATACTGACATATGACACTAGAAAAAATTCTACTACGTGATTGGATGGATTTTGCAATCCTCCAGTTAACTATGAATTTCTAAATAAATCAAGAACAAATTTACACATTCCATGAAGTTCAAATTGCACAAGGGAGATACTTGTGCAGTCTTAAAATACAATATGGAATTCTTACAGTTCGTTGTCCAGGAATGATTCTGGATACATGGCTTAGCTTGAGGTGTTTCTCTTCTTTGCCTGAGAACCATATTAATACAGATTCATCCTGAGGAATAAAATTGGTTAGAGACTCATGATAAGTAAGATATGATTCGCAGCACATCACTAATTAAATATACAAGGACAAAGAAACAAATGCAGATAGAATCACCAGGCACATTCAAGACATTGAGTGATAAGAGAAAACATACGTAAAAACTAACCACTAAGCAAACACATGAAGAGACAAATTTGAATACATCTGCCAGCAAATTCTATGCAATCACACATAAATAACAATATAAGTGTGGAAAAGATATCAAGATCAACCACGCAATGTTTTTTTTAGATCAATCATGAATATAAGTGTGGCAGGTATATTTATTTAGTATATAATATATAAATAAATCAAGAATCAAAAGCCTAAATGGTTCAGATACTTTTAGAATAACTGATTGAGTGCACTGGAAAGGACAAATGATATTCTGTGATGATGGAGATTAGAGTCTCCAGCCAACATAGGTAGGTCAAATTGAAAAAGATGACAATCTTTTCTTTTTGGGTAGGGCATGGAGGCTGCTTCTGTAATTGCGTTACTTTATATATTATTTTGTGTTCACAATTTTCTATCTCTCTAGGATGTTTGTTCCATCTACATAACCTGCTCTCTTCTTCATACTTCTTTGATATTTTCTACTTCAAAACACTTTTCATAGTACAATTAAAAAAAAAGCCCAGATAACAAAGTTCTAAGTAATATTTCCTAAAGGAATCCAACAAAGCATTGATCCCTAGGAATGGAACTCGAATTCTACTAGATATTTTCCTCTAGGAGATACAGGGCTAAATAAGCACCCAAGCTGAATTCCAAGGGAAGTCAAATAAAAAAACAAACGATGCTAAAATGTTCTATCTCGGGTCGGCATGGAAGTACAAGATATAATAAGGATAGTCAAACTGTAATATTAATACTCATAGTGATCATATTAATTATAGGTCAGAATGACAACAAAAGTAGATAGAAATGCCTGATCAAGAAGACTGAAAAGGAATTGTTTTCCGTTTAGCCAAAAGGACCGAAAAGGAAATTGAATGGGAGAAATTCAAAGAGAAAGGCGAAAACCTGTTCCAGCAAGCTATGGACAAGAACGCTATCGGCTTGGGGTAGATACCCTATTAGCAGCACCAAATATCAAATGTATAACTATGGCAGGAAAGCATAGCCGTTCGAGAAGGTTCTCAAGATTCATGCCGACCTTCTTAATTTATGAATTTGGAGGTAAATTCTCACATGGATTATAAAATTAAAAACATCATTACTACAAAATATCATCACTGATCACTGATTAACATAATTTTACAGCTATGATAACGGGCAGTAATGCGTGTCCACAGTATAAAGGATTTATTACTTCACTAAATATCTATAACAACATAGACGAGGAAGCGTGGTAATGATTTGACAACCAGTGTATATTGTAAAATAACCTGGAAATTATGTTCCTATAAGTGGACATTCTGAAAACTAAAAGGCTGTTCGGCTAATCAACTAGGTCTATTGGGTACTCGTTAGATTTGGACCATGCCTGCAGGACTTGGTATAAGCTCAAGAACTGCATCAGAAAGATCCTATATTGACAAGAAAACAACAAACAATTGTTCACTGCAACTTATGTAATCTTGCAGTTGTGAAAAAACCAAAAAACAAAAATTAAAAAAAAAGAAGAAGTTAGAATCTGGAGCTCACATTGGAAAGCCTAAATGGACAAAATTTTGGCTTCCCTCTCCTCCCATACTTTAGTAAGTATGCCCCTTTTTTAAGAGCAGTGATAGCCTGTAAAAGTAGGGAAGAAAAAGAATATGTCAAGACTCCATAAAATGAAACACAAATAATACACGATGCAACATTGGGAGTGAATCAAAAAGTACACAAATCAAACAAACGACTAGAAATGTTGTAGAGCATTGGGACATAAGCAAATGTTAAGTACTTTTCTATCACCTCCATCTAAGAGATGCCTAACAATTTTTTGGCATTGTTAACTCAACACCCAATCTGTAGTTTATAATTTTCAGCTTCACTAGACCAACTTTGGAGTCTGGCCTTAGGTTCTTTCCCAAATAACAACAGATGATTCCCATATTATGTTCTATTATTATGTGTTGTTTCATATTGACCTCCTCTTTACTCGTTTTCTTCCGGCGTTGACTAATAATCCACCCTCTTCTGCCACAAAGAAGAATATTCAACTGGATCTCAGACTAGCTAACTTTTCAGTCAAGAGTATAAAACCAGTATTTACATTGTCCTGTAGAATTTTTCCTAGGTATTCCCATAAACTTTGACTATATTCATTTGAAAAACTTGCTAGTCTCTCATTCGATTGTACTGCAGAACTTAAGACAGCATAACAATCAACTAACTGAAAGTTCTTTTCCCTTGATTTAGACAAAACACCACCAGCTACTAAAGTGCTTAAACGAACCAGAAAATAAGTGAATTATCCTATACAACATTATGATGAATGATGGAAAGCAAACAAGAGCTAAGAAAGCAGTTACGAGTTTCTATAATTTAACAAACTTCCTAGCTTTTAAACCCTGAGGCAACACCAGCTTTTATCATCAAAGGATAGAAAATAGTTGTGGAAGATAATAAGATTTTTCTCTACAAATAGGTAAAATTGCTTGCAGTCTTGTTCAAGAAGAATGAGTGCAGCCACTGCAAGCAAGAGGACAAAAGCCCGTGATATCCTCAAAAGAGGAAATTAGTAGATCCCAAAATTTATGGGGAAATAAACACCAATTTTGATGATAACAACAATGGCAACAGCATGAAAACATTATTTGCATTGGGAATTCCAAAGTGCAATTTCAAAAGCTTTTTCAAAACATTAGCATTGACTAAGCTGTAGACTCAACTCATTAAACAAACTTAATATTACCAAATCCTCTGATGCATTCCCAATCCTGTTTTGCGATCAGTAAACCGTAATAAATAAACATACTTAGAAACTAGGGAGCCAATAAATCCTCAAGGACGCTGCTAAGTGATTACAAACCATTAACCATAGTCACAAGTTCGGAATTAAAATTAAATTCCTCAGTGTTGAAAAGTTTGAAGTTTGACGAAAATTTGGAGAATTTAGAAAAAAGATTCAGTAGTTCTTCAATAATCTTATGTAATCATTCTATCTTTTATCAACTTCAAGGTTTCTAGCGTATAAACTACTTGAGTTAGTTTGATTAATTCATACGTTATCCATATTTTCCCATACTTTTTTTCCTTTTTTTATACCAAGAAAATACTAAGACAACAAATTACGTTCATGACAAATTAGCATTTTTTTTTCAAAAAATAAGAGAATGTTAGTGATCACAAACCATTACCTGCTCGATATCCCTCTCCACCGGCCCCGGCCTACCGAGATCCGAAGCCCCCACCGCCGCCGCCGACGACGACATCCCCTCCTCCGCCGCGGCGACCACACATTAATATCCGACCCTCCCAACACCGATCAAAACCACTTCAAATCCCCAAAGATAAAGCCCTATCAACGATACGATCCAATCCACATACCACTTCAAATCCTTCAAAATATGCTCACTCGACCGCGAATTGCACCTTAGATCGCACTAGGGGTTAAGTTCGGGGGCTTCGTTCGATGCTCCGACTCTTCGATTTTGGGGTTTCGATCGAAAATGGTGCGAAAGAGGAGTTCGAGAGTCGAGGGAGTAGTCGAAGGAGAGAGAGAGAGAGAGAGAGAGAGAGAGAGGATTTTACCCTTTTTTTTTTCTGGGGGTGTTTACAGATTTACTATCACCGAAATATCCCAAATGCTTTTTTAAAGCGGAGCTGGATATTTCTGGAAATGAGCCCATCTTTCCGGTTATTTACGAAAATACCACATTTGAGAGAATTATTGCATGGACCTGGTCTATACACCGAATATTTAAAATAGCCCCCCAGTGATGTATAGGGAATTTTAATATAGCAAAATTTGACATTAGACTAAACCCATGAAATAGTTTCTAAATGAATAGCCATCATTTATCATTTATTTGCCTACTTTTTTAATAATTAAGTATTATATTCTATACATTTCTAATTTTTGGTTTTCTTAATAAACCCACGTGTAAGAATGGTTGGTCCAGATATAAATTCATTGCTATATCGTAAAGTCAAAATTACTCAGAATGAATGTTTCTGTCAAATTGGAGATGTTAACTAGTTCTGCATGTTATAAAATTAAAAATTCAATCACTATCAGTGAAATACTAATCAACTTTCGTTTTCAAACGACAATCAGAATCAGACATAAAATAGACAAGAAAACAATGATTAATGTCCTGCAACTAATCCCAATAGGCCCCTCTAAAAATTCAAGAACTTTTTTTTTTACACTTCTTTTTAGCTCCATGAGGTAGGGCGATCGTACGAATAGTGTGGCTATGTGGGCTATCTACAAGGAAGTAGGTGAACCATGCTAGCTCATTTGATGTTGTGGGTTGGGCAAAACATCAACACTCTCCCTTTCCATGGCCCTCAAAAAAGTTGAGCTTTTTGATCATGTGGAAGTGCTTTTGGTGGATGGCCTTATCACTTGCCAACCAACTGTTCAAAAGAGCAAAGGATTAAAAAAAAAAAGGTGGAGCTAGGGCATGTATCTTCTTCATGTCCATAATTGATCTGTGCCAAAGATAGGGATTTTATCGGGTCGGCTCTGAGCCGAATCTATACATAAATCAAAATCAAATTCAGATATCTCGAATATGTATTGTATCAAATAAAAAATTCACGATACAAATCTACTCTCGAATCCAATAAGTTGGTGCATTCGAAATTTTATGATCTAAATATGAAACTTTGAATATAGTAATGAGCTAAATGATGTTACTTGACACTCGTATAAATTAGGCAATCTAAAAGTTGAGTCCAAGGGAAGTGAACACGGTGTGAAAACAGGCGCGTGCATAAGTCGGTGTGAAAACAGGCGCGTGCATAAGTTTCCAGCTTTTTTAGCCCTAAGTTCAAATTAATGGATAAGGGGTGAATGGTTTAGTCTTGGTTTTCTTTATAAAAAACTTTGTTTGGGCTTAATATATATCAAACTACAAGATTACAATAATAAGTGATCTTATTTTGAGTTATTTTAATCCTATTGTAGCAATGGTTAAATAGTCTAATTAATTGTAATATCATTATCAAAAAAGTTAATGTCTACGAAATCATTGTAGATTCAGTTATTTTGGATTATTTCGCTTTCGCACTTCCCAATTCTCCATGTTTAGAAATTTGATTTGGATTGAGTACTAATCGCTACATACGGATTTTTTTTAGGTTAAAATGTATAAAACTTACTTCAACTATCACCTATTTAGATTTGATTACCAACCCTTAAAAATTTTGATTTTTCGCTATGTGACCATTTAATTTATTTGATGTGAGCTAATTAGTGACTCTTTAATTTTAGAATTTGAACGTAACATTTATTTTCATGGATATAGTATATTTTATATAATTTATGTAACTATAAATTATTAAAATAAATAATTAGCATAAATTTTGTATTTGAAGAGCTTCCAAGTCACTTAAATTAAACAATTTAAAAGAATAATTACTAAAATTAAAATTTAAAGAAAATAGATATTCCAATCAAAATGAGCTACACTAGATAAGCCGTCCAGTGGCATAAACGATATTATCACCCAAAACAGTGGTTGATATCGGAACTTCGGACTGCAGTTCCAAGTGGCATTCTCGAGGATTTCTCCAACTATTGGCCCATTCATTTGTGTCCGAGTAAGCGCTATGGTAAAATCGTAAAATACTGGATAAAAAAATGAAAAAAGCAATGATATAAATACTCCTTTTTTAAGCCTTTCCGAAGTGCCACGTGGACCTACAAGATTAAAAACCCACCTAAAACCGAAAAATGAGGCGTGAGTTTAGGAGCTTCCATACATACGGATCGATCCCTCTTTCCACTTTTCACCCCCCGTTTTTTTTTTCTTTTTTTTTTTTCTTTTTTAACCCCGCATACTCATTCCATGTTACTTTTCGCCACGTGTGGGCGCGGCGAGAACCGTTAGAGATAACGGCGGCGCCGTCGACCTGGTCTAACCGACCGTTAGGATGGCGCCGCCACGTCGGATACCGTCCACGTGTGGGGCCCCACGTGCGCCCGGGTTGGGGTCGTGGAGAAATTATTGAGTGAACTGCGTTCACGAAAAAGCCGTACCAGGATTTACAATATCGAAGAACAAGAACAAAGTTGTTTTGGCATTGTTCTATAATAAAACTTTTATCATTTTGATTTTGTGGTTTAAAAAAAATTATTTAATTATTTTATAACTCTATATTTATTTTACTGTAAGGATCTACTATCAAATAAAATGATAAAGTATAAAATAATTAAGAATAATTTATTTGAATTATTATAAGATGATAAAGTAAAAAATATGCTAAGTTGACAAATTTAAGTTACCTCAAAATTTTATAAGGTGTAAATTATATACGAAATACATGATAAAAAAATTTATTTGGCCCAAGATAGAGTTCTCATAAAGTTTTATGAGTGATAGATGTGACGCAACAGGACCGAAAGGTTGACATGTTGGAGTACTACTACGGTATCAAAAAGATGATCCTACTGATCATTAATATGCTTGTCTCATTAATATATTAGCCATGATGTTAGGGGCCCTAAACATTTTTTGTGGTCTTTTGTTTTTTTCTTTGGAGGATTATTTGTTTCAGTAAAATACCTTAGTTCATACTCTTAGGTATTGTTTGGTTCGGGGATAAGAAAAAAATGACTATTCCAGAAATAGGTATAAATTGAGGTATAAGCGGGAATTAGATCAATTTTGCGTTTGGATGAAAATTGGGTTATTCCCGCGAACAAAAAAAATGTTTAGGGTTAAATAAAAACTAGTTATTTCAAGGATAGTGTTAAGTTCAGAATTAAGGTAGGGTTAGAGTGATTTTTTGTTTGGTTGAAAATTGGGTTCTAAAGATAGGGTTAAGTTCAGGATTAAGATGGGGTTAGAGTAATTTTTTGTTTGGTTGAGAATTGGGTTTAGTCCAGATATAAGTAAAATAGTGTTTGGTTGAAGTAGGTGGGATAAGAAGAATAGTGGGTTATTATAAATAAAAAATAATGATTTTTCCATAATTTTTATATTTGAATTTAAATGTAAAATTTAAATAATTAAAAATAATAATTTTAAATTTAAAATTAAAATCTATATTTTTAAATCTCAAATTAAAAAATTTAAGTTACAAATATAAAATATCAAATTTAAAATTTAAATAATTAAAAATAATAATTTTAAATTTTAAAATTTAAAAAATAAATATTAATTTTAAAATTTAAATATATAATTTTTCTAAATTTTAAATTTTAAAATTTAATTTTAAATTTATATTAAAAAATTAAATAGGAGTTGGATTAACTTAATTTCACTTCTATTCCTGAATTCCTGGGTGGGATGGGGTTAACTAACCCCATTTCATAAATTTTTTGTTTCGGGTTAAAGGGCAGGAGATAACCCCTTATCTTCTCCTCTTGAACTCCCAACCAAACAGGGGCTTATTGAATAAAATAAATATTAAATTATTTTTAAAATCCGACTATAATATTATTATTATGAGTATAATTATTTTTATATACATAAATTATTTTTTATGACGTAATTTTGAATTGATGATCCATATCATTGAAAATAATCTAAAGCATTTAAAGCTTCTAAAAATTAAATTTTATTAATTTTTTGCATCATATATTTACGATCAAAGGGCATCAAAATTAATATCTTTAAAGCCAGTATGGGACGTTTTCTAATTAACGGTGTAGAAGAATTAAGTTTGGTTAAATTTGCGATAGAAAATTCAATTCACTATATAAATCAATGATAAATAATATTTGATTTTAAGAATTGTAACTTCTATTTTTCAGAAGATCATTGGATTTTGTTTTTTTATTTTATATTGACCTTACGAACTTCATTATAAATTCAAAAAATAATAAAATTTGATTTTTAGATACTTCAAATGCTATACATCATGTCTAGCGGTATGAATCGCCGATTATGAAACTCTATTAATTATTGAAAGCGACTTATAATTTATGAGTACGAAGCTTTCTGTACTTATGAGAATATAGTAGGCATACTTCTATTTTTGTCTCAGAAAAATAGAAATTATAATCTTTATATAGAGTGCCGATATAACAACATCAACTTGTCAACTTTATCCTCACAAGTAAATTATTACTTTCCGCGGAACAAAATTATAACATTAAATAGATAATTAAATATTTGAAGATATCAAGAATTGTTATTTCCAATTCCCCTTATACGTACATAAAACTTAACACACCTAAATTATTTACTATTTTAATTTGACTATTCAACATTTTAAAATTTTAATTTTACTATCTAACCTTTCAATCTGTTTGATTTGAGTTAGTCAACAATATTTTGACTTAAAAATTTGAATTCGTGGTTTATTTTCACAATTTTAGTTTATATATTTGATATAATTTCTGCAACTATAAATTTATTAAAGTAAGTAATTAGCTTAAATTGTGAAGTTAAAGTATCGTCCATTGATTCAAATTAAATAAATTAAAAGGTTGAATAATAAAATTAAAATTTCGGAAGATTTGTGGCCAAACGTTTTTTACCTATAGATAAATTATTTAGATTGGGAAAATAGGCATGTCCCTGTTTGACTTGGTGGACCGGGTCCACGCAACACTCTCTGCCGCGTGCGCCGACCATTGCCGCATGTCGTGGACCGGCTTCGCCCAGGGCACAAGCGACGCGAGAGTCCGGACGTAAACATCAAATCAAAAAAAAGTTGTGATGGGGGATTATCGATTAATTAATTGGATTTATTTAACATTTAAAAGCAGGGTATATATTGTTATTATTAGATATTTAATTTGTGAATACTTTAAAATTTAACAATAATTTGTTATTTAATACGCGCTTCGAAACGGAGACGAGGCGATGGAGATTCGAGAAAAGCAAAGGGACGTGGAAAGAGACGGGTGTGATGGTGATGTCCGAGACGTGAACCACTAACTACTCCCCCAACATCTTGCATGCTAGCGAATCCACTCACAGTGGTGGGGGCCACATTAGCCCACATTGCATCAACAAAACTTAATTAGGCCATTAATCCTACAATTAAGTGTTGTTATGATTAGACTATTTGATTCTGAACCAGACCACAATGATCCGAGGTCAGAGGTTTGATTCTCCGTCTTAGCGTAAATTTTGACACAAAATTGGCATCGTGTTTTAGGCTTCGGGCTTTTAATCTGATATATCTCAAGCTTCAAGTTAACTTTATAAAATCAACCAACTGCACTAGTCAGCGGTGGTACCGGCATCTACAATAAAGTTGTTACTAGAGAAATCTCTCTATCTAGTATCTACGTGGCCATGGAACAAGCCCATTATAAACGCAACCAAGTAATTAGAGTTTCAATGGGCTTAAGAAAATCTCATTAGCTGGATTTTGGGCCGGCCCAGGCCCAGTACTGATTACTTGGTCTGACAATGCACATCTTTATATATTGGGCTTTGTAGGCCAATTAAGATATGCAAGTAATTATCCCGTGGGTACATTACAATTTTGGTCCTCAAACTATGAGGCCTCGATACTTTAGTCTTCAAACTTTAATTCTTTGTAATTTTTGACTTCAACTTTATAAATTGTCGCAATCAAGTCCTACAATCTTATTTAGGATGTTGCCAAAATATTAACAATTTGTCGACATAGAAGTGCTCCAGCATCTTAATTATTATCGTATCATCAATTACAATATTTTCATATTATTTCGATATTAACAATTTATAAATATTATCAACTGTCTCTAGCCGAAAAAATAAAGGGCTTAATGATTGGTACCTAAGGTTATAAGTTCCGAAGCCTCGTTGTTTTACATGTCCAATTAATTTTATTCCTAAAAAATAAAGGGTCAAAACAGTAATATTAAAGTTTGAAGATCAAAATGTCACCACTCTAGTTTGAGAACCACAAAAAAGTTACACCGTAATTAAGGTTATAAGTTCAAAGTTTTGTTGTTTCACATGTCCAATTAATTTTATTTATGAAAAAAATTGGTCAAAATGGTAACATTAAATTAAAGTCCGAAGATCAAAATATCACAACTCTAGTTTGAGAACCACCAAAAAGTTACACTGCAATTTTTTTTTTTTTTTTTTTTTACGTGATCTACTTTATTTTGTAGATTTCGGGATAAAATAGTTTAATTTAATGGCCGAACGAATTTTTAAATGATAAACACATTATTTTCGTAAAAATCATGTATTCAAATAGTTAATAGCTTTTTAAAAATCATATTTTAAAATTAAAATATAAATTTTATTTGTTTATATTCGTACCAAATTTTTGGCGTAATCCAAATTAACTAATCAAGGTTCAAAAAGGAATATAGTTGATGGGACTCCGCAGAGATTATTCGTTAATATCCTATCCCCTCACACTTGGACGGTGGGATTTAGTTTGAATAAATTTTGTCCTTCGCTTGTGACTCTCTAATCTCTATCTAATATGCGAATCACCACCTCATCTCCAGCACAGCACTTGGTCAGAGATCGTAGATCACGATCGGCTTCCCTGCGAAGCGCTCCCTCTTCTCATCACTCTCGCAGCTTCTGGGTAATTAATTAATCATCCTTCAATCCCCTCTCACAAATCCCACCGAATCCATCCCTCCCAATCGCAGCGGCGAAAAATAATCACACATTTATTGCTGGTTTTCTTACGAAATCATTCATTTAGAAGCTAGATTATAATAATCCTTTTTTTAATTTTTTTTGATGTGCAGGAAATAAGATGCTTGTTGACACTTCGTGTTGAAAACAATTAAAGAAGGGATTATTATAATCTTTAATAACTAGAATGGCGATGGTTTCTTCGATTGGGCTACTCTCTCCCGCGAACAATTCGTATAAATTTTGGGAGGATCCATCGTTCATTAAGTGGAGGAAGCGCGACTCGCACGTGCCACTGCGCTCGCACGATTCACTTGAAGGTGAAACTACCTAAGCGAGTGTGCTGTTAATTTCGCGTAAATTAACTTCTCCTTTTAAGCCTGCTCCACAGGATTTTCTTTTATGATTGCAAGCTACGAGTCTGATTTGTTATGATAGTGTATTTCAACCTCGAGGTGATTTATTTTGTTATGATATTTGAGAATATCACAGAACGAGGTTATCTTTTCAATTATAATTGTAAGCTATGAGTGTAATTTGTTAGGATAGCGTATTTCACGGCCTACGAAATAATTTATCTTGATTGCAAGCTATGAGTCTGATTTGTTAGGATAGTGTATTTTACTTACGAGATGATTTATCTTATTCTGAGAATATTATGATAGAAAAAGACTTGGAGGTCGCATATAAATAATATGCTTGTTGAATAATACGAAACAACCATTTATCTCTAGCAACTTAAACCGGTGGAGAACAGTGTTTTTGCCTGACATGACTCGAACTTAGGATTTCCTGTTCTGATGTCATGTTATATAATACTAAATAACCATTTATCTCTTCCAACTTAAGGTAGTAGAGAACAGTATTTTCATATTTTTATATTTGTATTTACCATGGCTGTTTTCTGTATGTAGGATCTCTTAGGTATTGGTACGAACGTAGCAATGTGAATTTTCTCAATTCCAATGATGCTGTATGGAATGACGATGCTGTGGTTGGCGCTCTCGAGTGTGCCGCTTGCTGGGTCAAGGGCTTACCTTTCTTGCAATCTTTAAGTGGGTCCTGGAAGTTCTTTTTGTCTTCTTCACCTGAAAATGTTCCTGCAAACTTCTTTGATGGTAACTTTGATGATTCAGCTTGGGATACGCTACCAGGCAAGATTTTTTCGTTTCCCTTAGCATTTTAATCAAGAACTGCATAAGCATGGCATTGTTTCTTGTTTTGTTTGTAAACAATTATTCTTTCTCATTTTTCATTATTTTCGTCTATTTGAATGTGCAATCAATTGATAAATGTTTGCCGGCCGAATAGCATAAGAAATTATGTTGATTGTTAGTAAAATGCTTGGTGAATTCAGGGACCATAGACATGCATCGATATTAGCATTTCCTTTTAATAGGACAAAACTTATCACTCGACTCGTCAACTTTCATTTAATTGATTTCTAAAGTCAACTCGTTGTAGAACTTTTGAGTCTTTCTTTAGTTCATTGAACTTCATTTTCTCATCATTTGTCAAAAATGGAAACATTTACTAGCTTATAAAGTGTCAGGATGTACAATATGTGGGTTCTATTTATTGTAAAAAGGCAAAGTTGCTAGTCTCTAGAATGTTTCCTTTTATAATTGTAGGTTGTATAAGTATAGAATCTGCATCTTGTCATCTTCTATTATTAAACGTTAAAGTTCATCTCTGCTGTCCAATTTTAATTAGAGATGGAATTTTCCATCTCTCTCTCTCTCTCTCTCTCTCTCTCTGAATATCTTCTAACATTATTATGCATTTGAAGCAGTTCCATCAAACTGGCAAATGCATGGTTTTGACCGTCCGATTTACACGAATGTAATTTATCCATTTCCGTTGAATCCGCCATATGTTCCTTCAGAGAATCCCACTGGCTGTTATAGGAAAAGTTTTCGCATTCCAAGAGAATGGAAAGGTATGTCCGGTAGAACTCCATTGGTATCTTTCCTTTAATGTTGGGGTAAATGTTTTCCCTTTATGTTGTTTGTTGCAATTATTTGTTGGTGATTATTAAAATGTACTTGCTTAGATAGAATGAGCCAAGCTATGTTCACATTTCTCTGCACATTAGAGCTCTTCAATAGGTTAGGCGGTGTTAGAGCTGGCAACAATGCCGTTCAAATTTTAGAGAGTTCTTGCTGTGCATTATCATCTATTTACTTGCATTTATGAAGCTAAGTTTGATTCTTTGGTATGGTCATGGTTCTTGTTATTTGTCTATTTAATATTTATTTGTATTATATTCACCACTGTATGTGAATAATGATTTTTGGCATTTGCGGTACTTAGTTGTTCTTTTGATCTATAAGTTGCAAGTGATAGGTCGCAGGATCCTCTTGCATTTTGAAGCTGTTGATTCCGCATTCCTTGCTTGGGTGAATGGAGTTCATATTGGATATAGGTATATATAATGCTGACCTTTCTCTTCAAATTCCTTTTTTGTAAAATTTTTAACTTTTGTTGTCTTACCATGATGGCCGAATTTATTGTGGTTGTATTAAAAAAAAAAAGTTTCCTGAAATGCCAACTTTTTTAACCTCCTGTCTCCAATTATTATATTGATCATCTACAGCATTTGCCATTCATAGTTTGGTAGTGGCATTATGTTAGATGAAGTGCTTATGAGTTCTGAGAGAAATATGGGAAGCTACTGAAGTAAGCTTGTATTAATCCGTTGTTGTTATGCCTATGCATGCTGTTTGGTAGGATGCGGTAAGGCTCTAGATAATATTTGACATTTTCATATGAGATGAGAAGACTAATACAGAGAAAGATTCAGAAAATCCCTTTTGAGTGCTCTTATAGAAATTCAATATGCATTTGTGCCATTTCAATGGGGAAAATCTTATTGATGTCTTTAATACAGCCAAGACAGCAGGCTGCCAGCTGAGTTTGAAATCACTGACTGCTGCCATCCGTGTGACTCCGACAAGGAAAATGTTCTTGCCGTTCAAGTGATGAGATGGAGTGACGGTTCCTATTTAGAAGATCAAGACCATTGGTGGCTATCTGGTATTCACCGAGATGTTATCCTTCTTTCAAAGCCACAGGTTTGTTTGTCTTAGTTTCCCTCCTGTGCATATATATTTAAGGCGCCGTTTGTTCTACCGATTTGTAACATTCCCAGAAGGCTTCAGATTTTGTGCTTGAAAAATGAGATTGTCATCTCACAACTCAAGTCAGAAAGGCATAAGGCACTTACAGAGAAGACGGGGGAAGGCGGGTAAAGTGATTAATCTAGATCCTTGACCTGTAGACATCTTACCTTATGATGATGGTGGGGGGTTTCATCAGTCCCATATCTGATGGTTATAAGATTTCCATTAGGCTATAAAGTAGACCAATACAAAGAATCTATAAGTCCCTTGTCCCCTTCTGATCCAAGTTTCACGATAATAATCTCACATTTCAATTAGCATATATAGAGCATTCCCAAAATGTTACTAGTCGGTTCATATTCATTACTAATTTGCCTTCATATACTCTCGGTGCGCTTATTAAAAGTTTCCTTCGACCATTCTCCTTTTAAAGAGCACCAACCATATATATTGTTTATAACATTTGGATGGGATAATTTGCTTTGTAGGTCTTTATAACCGATTACTTCTTCAAAGCAAGCCTGGATGAAAAGTTTCTTGTGGCTGATGTCCAGGTAAATACCTTTGGAGTGACTAGAAACTTTGATATTGAGGGGCAAATTTAAGAAAATGAATTATTTATCCTAGCTATCTTTGCATTACCATCTGCTGCTAATACTTATAGAAATTGAAGTATTTGGATCATCATAGAAAAGGTCATCTAGCAGTTTCAAGTGAAATGAGGAATTTCATTTTGAACTGAAAAAATTACACTATTAACATTTTTTTGTTGTATATGCAGTAGCTGGTAGATTTCTTTCTGCATGAAAAGGTACCCTTTATTCACATATTATTGTGTAACATGGATCCATCTAATATTTAACCTTATATATGTCCAGGTTGAGGTGAAAATTGATGGGCCGAAGGACAGCCCAGAAGATGTTTCAAGTATTTTGATAGAAGCTTCATTGTATGACAATGAAGGATGGCATGATTGTGCAACCAATGAAGGCAAAGTTGACTTGACTTCTTTTAATGTGGCAAACATGGAGCTCAAGTCACCACCGGCTGGAAGTCTTGGCTTTCATGGTTATCATCTTTCAGGGAAACTAGAAGGGCCGAAACTATGGTCCAGCGAGCATGTGAGCCTTCTTGCTTGAAAAGATTAAAAAAGAAAAAAACAAGAAAGTAAAACAGCTGAGAAGAATCTTCATTCTTTTTTATTATCTCACAATTGTGAATGCTATCAGCAAATCATTTATGCTTATTTCTTCTTCTTCTTCTTCTTTTTTTGGGTTATATTCCATAAACAGCCAAACTTATACACTCTCGTCATCCTCCTGAAAGATGCAGCTGGAAAGTTACTCGACTGTGAATCATGCCAAGTAGGCATAAGGCAAGTATCACGAGTTCACAAGCAGATGCTTGTTAATGGGCTACCTGTTGTAATACGAGGTGTCAATAGGCACGAGCATCATCCACGTGTAGGGAAGACAAATTTGGAAGCTTGCATGATTAAGGTCATTCTCTTACTCGTGTATTCTTTCTCATGTACCATCATTAACATATGACCATCAGTGCATTAAAATTGACAAGTTAAATAATTTTGTTTGGAGCCTTTATATATGTATATCCTTGCGAAATATTATATTTACATATATGCCACTATAAGATCAGAGTTTTCATACTACCACTTGACACTGTATTTTCTTACCAAAATACCCTTGAATTGGAGAGTTACCTAACTTGCAACTGGGAGGGAGGGGTTTTGAAAGTTTTAGAGGATTGGGCATTTATGTAGTACGAGGGCATATGTCTGAGAAAATTTTTTGGAAGGGCACATGTGAAAATTTAGATTTTGCCAGGGTACATATGTACATAGATATTTCTAGGGTACGTATATTAAGTATCTTCCTTTTCCTTTATCCTGATAGAAACATCGTTTATTTATGTCTGACTATAGGATTTGGTCCTAATGAAGCAAAACAATATAAATGCTGTGAGAAACAGCCATTACCCTCAACACCCAAGATGGTATGAGTTGTGCGACCTCTTTGGTGTCTACATGATAGATGAAGCCAATATCGAGACACATGGCTTCGATCTTTCCAGCCGTTTCAAACATCCTACACAAGAGCCAATTTGGGCTAATTCTATGCTTGATCGTGCTATTGGCATGGTGGAGAGAGACAAGAATCATGCTTGCATTATTGCATGGTCCTTGGGAAATGAGTCTGGATATGGGGCCAATCATTCTGCTATGGCTGGTAACAGACCTTTTTTTCTCGCCACTTGACATTTTATATGGTCTTCTGATATGTAATTGCTGATTCAATGCAGGGTGGATACGAGGAAAGGATTCAACGAGGATTTTGCATTATGAAGGAGGTGGATCGAGGACTTCGTCGACAGATATCATTTGCCCGATGTATATGCGCGTATGGGACATTCTGAAAATTGCTAAAGATCCAACTGAAGATAGACCGCTTATTTTGTGCGAGTATGTTGTTCATTTGCCTTGCATATTCAATTGAGTTCGCTTTGATTTTTTATCTCTTTTTTTCTTTTAATATATATGTATATTAGCGAAGTATTTATTTATTTTTTTCTTGTTAAGATATTCACATGCTATGGGAAATAGTAATGGGAATATTCATGAGTACTGGAAAGCTATTGATAACACTTTTGGACTTCAAGGAGGTTTCATATGGGATTGGGTTGATCAGGTGAGTAGCTCTTCTGCATATCTTCATAGCCTACAGCCACGCTTAACTTGTAAAGTACCAAACTACCAACTAAACATTTTTATAGTTTTAGTCAAGACCCTTCTCTTCTAAAGGCGACTCTTCTATTTACCTTAAACAAAATAATATTTCTTTCAGGGATTACTGAAGGAGGCAAATGATGGAACTAAACACTGGGCATATGGTGGTGACTTTGGTGATATGCCTAATGACTTGAACTTTTGTTTAAATGGTCTCACATGGCCTGATCGTACACCTCACCCAGCTATGCATGGTAACTAAGAATCAGATTCTTACTTCTTTGAGTAATAATTGAAACTATATATTCCACAAAAATGGTCCCAAGCTAAACTTTGTCTTATATTTCATCAAGTTTGTTGCTGTTTTCAGAAGTTAAATATTGTTATCAGCCTCTGAAGACCTTTCTACTGGAAAACATGGCTGTTAAGGTACTCCTGTAATCAGTGTTATCTAACTTCCCACAAGAGGAAGATATGCATAACGCGTAATTTTCTTATGTATCATGTAGATACAAAATGCACAATTCTTTGACTCAACCCGAGCAATAGAGTTCAGCTGGGTTCTGCAAGGAGATGGATGCAGCGTTGGTTCAGGAATACTCGACCTCCCTGCAATTGCACCCCAATGTAGTCATCTTATTGAATTGCAGTCATCACCTTGGTATCCTCTGTGGGAAGCATGTGCAGCAAAAGAAATATTTTTGATGGTAACTGCGAAATTGAAGTATTCAACACGATGGACAAAAGATGGACATGTTCTTGCTTCTACTCAACTTTGTTTACCTGCCAAGAATGCTGTCACTCCCCATGTATGCATCCATTAGACTCAACTTTTTGTTTTTTTTGTTTTGTTTTGTTTTTTTTTAAATGTAACCGTTACTGGAATTATCTTCGTGCATGTCATCCTTTCTAGGTAATCAATTTGGATAAAGGCACCTTGCTTTCTGAGCGCGTTAGTGAGAGCTTAATCATTACAAAACAGAACAGTTGGCAGATCAAAGTGAACACACGCACAGGAACAATTGATAGTTGGAAGGTAAGTGTGATGATGTTATTTATGGCTTTCTTGAACATTTTTGCAACTATCACAATTTCCTGGTTAATGTAAAGGTAGCTACAACTTATTTAACTTCTCCTTGAGTCTTCTGTCCTCTCTTGGACTAACATTAACAGTCTATGAGGGCCTGCCGCCCACCACTGCCAAGTGTGCATGCAGTGCTACTCCCATACAAAGAGAATTGTTTCAATCAATTGTTCAAATCCATGATCCCCTCATACAATAAGTTTGATATGCTTTATTGATAATTTGTACTCTGGCTTATGCCAGATTTCATAAGAAGCTTACCTACTTTCATTGATTCATGATTCATCTAGTGTTTTATTTTTATTATAATTAAACAGGAATAACAGGTTACTTTGTTCTGAATGAGCTGCAGGTTAATGACAATGTAGTTGTAACTCAGGGTGTATTTCCCTGCTTCTGGCGTGCACCCACTGATAACGACAAAGGAGGAGGTCCAAACAGTTACTTTTCCAAGTGGAAGGCCGCCTTTCTTGATAATATATCATTTCAGACCAGCCACTTTTCTACGAAAGAACTCACAGACAATACTATTCAGATCTCAACTGTATATTATGGCTTACCAAAGGATTTGCTGAAATCTGACGATTTTGAGAAAGTATCTGAAGACTCAAATTCCATTTTATTTAAAGTTGATGTCTCCTACTTAATATATGAATCTGGTGATGTGATTTTGCACTACAAAGTTAGCCCTAATATTGACCTTCCTCCACTTCCACGTGTCGGTGTCGTATTCCATGTAGACAAATCGCTAGATTGCGTCAAATGGTACGGAAAGGGACCATTTGAATGCTATCCGGATAGGAAAGAATCTGCACATGTTGGAATATACGAAAGCAGTGTAGAAGATATGCATGTGCCTTACATTGTTCCTGGGGAGTGTTCCGGCCGAGCAGATGTCAGATGGGTTGCTTTTCAAAACAAGGATGGAGTTGGCCTATTCGCTTCCACTTATGATGACTCCCCACCTATGCAAATGAGTGCAAGTTACTACAGCACTGAAGAGCTTGACAGGGCAACTCGTAACGAAGACTTAGTTAAAGGACATGACATCGAGGTTCTCTCTCTCTCTCTCTCTCTCTCTCTCTCTCATGTTACATTGGTTGGTATACATCTTACATTCATATTAGGTTTTTCAATTGCCTTGATGCATTCTGAAATTATGATTCTCTTAGCCTAGATTTTAAAAAATATTTTTAAGACCAGAATAAGAAGCGAAACAGAAAGGCATGCGATTTAGTCTAAACAGGTCCAATCTACCGGATTAAGAAGCTTGGTTATTAAACAGCTACTGCATTTAATTTCGACACTTAATTTAGCTGAGGTTCAGCGCTTGATCTTGTTATACAGGTGCATCTTGACCACAAGCACATGGGAATTGGCGGAGACGATAGTTGGTCACCGTCCGTGCACGAACAATACCTGGTTCCTCCAGTTCCTTACTCCTTTTCCATAAGATTGTGTCCTATCTCTCCGTCTAGCTCGTGCCAGGACATTTATCGATCTCAGCTTCCTCGGTGATATTCTTATGTGGTAATGGGGAGTACGAGTTTTGAGATCCTCTGTTGTCATACCTGGTCATTTGCTAGTCGTTTGCAATGAATAATGGAAATCAAGCATTGCCATATGTAGTTAATGCTTGTAGCAGTTTGAACGTGGATTGTTCCACAAACATTTGTAACAAAATTCGGGGCATTTCTGATGGCTTTTTTTGGTATTTCGTTGTGTAAGTTGAATTTTCTTGTATTTTGTATTTAGTTTGTGATCAACATGAATGCAGCATGAATATTCTATTTATTTTAGCAAGAAATAGAGTTGGCTAAAATGTAATTGTAGTTTCACTAGAATTGAAAAAAGTATATCTCTCCGCACTTCTGTTCGGACTCCTCTAATCAAATCAGCTAAAGGTGTTTCTGGAAGTAGTAACTTTTAACTTGTTGGACTTCTAAATTTATAACAAAATTACCACCAAATTATTAATAAGAGTCAAAAAGTTGAAAGTATGCTATTTTTAAGGGCCTTTTTGGCATGAGCCCCTGTCAATTTTTTTTTTTTACATTTCGACTCATCAAATTTATAATTACAAATTTCATCCTATCTCCCTTAAGCAGGCGCCACATCAGCGCTATGGAAGTTGGAGGGGTGTTAAGTTGAATACGGTGACGTGTTCAAACACGATGAATGAATTATTCACCGTGTTCAAACACAGTGTTTCGTATTTATATCACCATTCACCATATTTAGACATGGTGAATAATTTACCGTGTCCAACTTATTCCAGTACATTTCCTTGTTTGTGGCACTTACGTGACATCTGCGTGATAGGAATAGGACCAAAATTATAATTATAAATTTGATAAGATTATTTATAAAAATAAATTTTTTGAGAGGGCAAATGCAAAAATAGCCCTATTTTGAATTAAAAGTTGTTTAATATGCTGCAGTTGATAATGACGTGGCATCCAATTCCTCTCTCATTTTTTATCTCTCTTGATTCCCTCGCGCAATAAGCAAATCGCCCACCCAAAAAAAAAAAAAAAAAAACCTATGGCCACCGGAGGGAATCTTCTCATCTTCCTCTCCGCCGCCGCCGCCGCTCTCTCCGCCGTCATCCTCTTTCCGGCCATCAATTCCTCCTGTAAGCAAAGAGCTTCTTCCTTTTTCTCAACATCCAACTCCAACACAACCCTAACAAACAAGCCTGTGGGAATCGTCGTTTGCAGTCGCAGGGAGCGTTTTGAAATGGGGGAGGACGTACGCGGACGTCGTCGTCACCAACGCCACCATCTACACCTGCGACTCCGCTCTTCCTTTCGCAGACTCCATGGCCATCCGCAGCGGCCGGATTCTGCGTCTCGGAACCTATTCTTCTCTCAAGGTTTTTCTTTACAAAGTTATATTCTCAATTCTTTTTAAAGTATTGCTATCTTATTGATGCCATTGAGCTGCTATGCAATCTTTAATTCAGGACTTAGTGGGTTGCAACACAAATGAGCTGAATCTTAATGGGAAGGTTGTGATGCCCGGGTTTATCGATTCTCACGTGCACTTGATATTTGGTGGTCTGCAGGTATAGTCCGCGCAATAGTTTAGTAATCATCAGAGCAATTTATGCCGAGTTACGTAGTCTATGTTTCGTTTATATATTGAGCTATTTATTTATATTTATATAGATCACCTCTGTCTGAATCAACATCATCACACGAATTCTGTGATCTTTCTGGAAAATACCTAAGTGACGATTTTTATGTGTTGTGATAGTTTTAGGGTGGAAGAGGTTCACCCTGCATGTTATCTTTTGAAGTTGTAAAAGTCGTCTTACGCAGATGCAGAATGCTGCTAACAGTTTTACAGCTAATGCCGTGTTTTTATTAAAGAATCGCACAGTTGAACTCGTTTTTTTTTTATCTGTTGGATCTTGCTTTATTACTTCTTAGTGGGACTTACTGATCCTTCTTTTTGTCTCGTTTGCTTACTGGAAATCAGATGGGGCAGGTGGAACTTCGAAACATCAAACACAAAGATGATTTTGTCAGAAAAGTCAAGCAAGCTGTCAGAGGTTTACATCCTGTTTACTCTCTTATTCTGCCGGAGTGCAACTGTTTATTCAACTTGTAGTTCAAGAAAATAAAGGAAAAGTTGCTAAGCATTGCATATCGTTATTGTGGCATACCTGACTGTTATTTCAATAAGTTTATAACGTTTTCGTCACGAATTCTTTCTGAGAAATTTCATAAACGGATTGTTTATTGAAGGGTTATGAAATGTTGGTCCAGTTGAGTTTGAAATGTTAGAGCAGTAAAACTTGGTTCTTAGGCGAGTACTGAGCTAAAGTCCCAAATCTGGCTTATCGGGATTCCTTTCAAGTCTTAATAATGATTAGAATGGATTTAGTTAATCCTGTTATATATGTGGGATAGCCCGTTCGACATGTTCTTGTGCATGAGAATTAACAGTGTCCGTTGCTTGCCTGCATGTTACAGTATAGTGCCTCAAACTTCTCTAACCTGTTCAATGATACTGGGATTACTTGTTTGCTGTGCATTGCGTAATGAAATCCTTTGTTCATGTGCAACTTATTTTAGGTTAGCACACCCGTCCTTGTGTAGCTCTCCGAAAAACTTTGATTTGAATAAACCTTTAATTATCCTCATGGTGTCCTCAAGTATGGATTCGCTTTGGTCCTTGGGTTCTTGCATATGGTGGGAAACTGATGTCTCAAAGAGTGTACAATAGCTTGCGTACAGTGTTTGATCATCTTGCATGTAACTATTAAAATGTATCGTGCAGGTTAAGTTGGATTTCACAATTTGACTGCTTTTGTAATCAACTATGCTTACTATTTTGGTTCATTTGCACTTATAATTGAAACATATTCTGGCAGATAAGCTTCCTGGCCAGTGGATCTTAGGCGGTGGTTGGAACAATGACTTTTGGGGAGGTGACTTACCTAATGCTTCTTGGCTAGATGATATTACACCAAACAACCCTGTGTGTTTATCAAACATGTACTGATTTAGTTTCCAAACTGGTAGTACAGCTAGCTGACGTTATGGTATTCTTTCTCTACAGGTTTGGCTTTCGCGCATGGATGGCCACATGGGAGTGGCAAATTCGCTCGCTCTCAAGATTGCTGGGATTACTAGAAACTCCGACGATCCAGTTGGTGGAAGCATTATCAAGACAACTGAAGGAGGTAAAGTTGTGTATTCAGTTTGTTTAATTTCTTTAAATAATTGTCACCGTGTTGGATAAGTAAGAAACTTTTTTAAATCCTGTAAAGAGCGAAGTTTGCTACCTAAATTGGGAAGGAAAAATAACTTTTGCTCTTGTTATTATTTTACAAGTTAATCACGTTTTTTTTTAATCTATTTCAGTTTCTTTCACATGATTACCCTCCGATCATGATGTAAAATCATACTAATATAAAATGTCAGTTAAATTTTGAATCCGATTCTGATGGCTTTAATAAAAGTTTTGGTTCAGTATGTAGCTCAAATAGCTTCAGATTTAGTAAAAGATTTTTTTTAATGGAAGTTTGCTCTTATTGATTGCATGAAAGGCTGTCCTTGTTCTTTTGCAGCAGTTACTAGCTCGATGTCTTGATATGAAAAATGTTTTTCCTCATTGTGGTCTCCATATGCAAGTCTTATTATTCCTTCTTAGTTTTCTTCTTTTTCCTTTTTCTTTTTTGTCTGAGCTTTATTTGGTTCTGATGTGTCTTTAACTGTTCTGTTCACATGGTAGAGGACAAGGTGCAAAACTTTAGAACTTATTAGTTCATATGAAACTCAAACCAGGAAATCAAATTTCATTTAAAAGTTAATACTTTCATATTTACATACAGTACCTACTGGTCTGCTGGTTGATTCCGCAATGAAACTTGTTCGCTTTGTAATTCCTGAGGTTTCAATCCATGAAAAAAGAGATGCCCTGATGAGAGCAAGCAGGCATGCACTGATGAGGGGGGTGACAACTGTAGTTGACATGGGAAGATATTTACCGGGTGCATCAGCTGATCCTGTTTGGCATGATCTTTCAGGTTAGTTTTGGACCTTTCAATCCTCTTGTGCTTAAAATCACATTCTTGGTCTCTTCTAGTATTAGTTAGGAATTTTCTACATGCATACTTGTTGACTTTTATCAGGATTTGCAGTAGTTTCTAGTTTCCACCTAGTTCTGAAATATGTGTAATTCTCAGAGATAGTATCATACTAGTAGTAAACGAAAAGCTGCTTTTTACCTGGTTTAAAGTTGAGCAATATTTTGGAAGGTTGTGATCCTTATTTATGATCAAAAGAAAGGGAAATTTGTAAAGAATTTGAGGTGCTTAAATTTCAAGCTTTTTGCTGACCTCACTATGGCACTCATATGTCTACAGATGTTTACAGGTGGGCTGATTCTTCTGAAAAAATGATGATAAGAGTTTGTTTATTCTTCCCTTTGCCATCATGGTCACGGCTAGTTGTAGGTTCCTTCCACAGTAATTGTATGTGTAATTCTATTATTTGATTACATCCTTAATGAATATCAACAGTATGTTATCTTAATAGTATCATATTGTTCTTTTACCAAAATTATCTAAATTGAGACGTATAGTCGTTTGTTCAGCATGTAAGATCAATTAAAAAGTTAATAGAAAGGAATACTTTAAATGACCCCTTTGTGGTTTAGTGCATTTGCACTTCGCTACATTGTGTTTTCATTTGTTACGCTTAATTAACCTGTGGTTGTTTGCTGGTCTATGCAACTATATATCATATTTTTGTAAGGACCAATATTAGAATACTTTGCTTTGGAGTTTTCGATTTTTTATCGAGTATTTTCAGAAAGTCTCCAAATTTCAGCAGCCAAAGAACTTTTGTTGAATAAATTCTGATATAGTATAGTTTCCTAATGTAGTGCAATGCCAGTATACTTTTGACGGCTATGCATGATTAATCCTGAGAAAATTCATGAGCTCACCACAAAATGGAAAGTACAAGCAGCTAATGAACTTTGGAAGAACTTTATACCTCATATGTGTTAAGTGAAAACACTAGGCCCTGAAAGCAAAAGCACTACTGATAGGGTTCACACTCTTTTGGAATTACTTCTGTTGATAGTTATATGTTAGCTAATTTTATCTTGTATAAAATCAGTTGTAAACTCACCTTTTTGAACTGATGAACTTGGTCACAAATTAGCTTTTGTGAATCCTTTCATTAAATGATATTCTGCTTATAAGCATTGTTTCATGATACATTTAGGATCTTATGCAAGAAACAGGTCATGCAATAAGTCAATGGGTACACCTTGGTGGTGTTAAAGCCTTTTTAGATGGTTCGGTGGGTTCCAACAGTGCACTGTTCTATGAGGTGAGAATATATTTATGAATGTTCTATCCTTCTGTCCATTAATACAATATTGTGTTCTATTTATTTCAATTTAGGTTTTGGACATAATTTTTGTTAACTTACTGAGATGAACGACTCACACCAAATGTCGCTATAGTTATGTATAGAGGGGTAACTTCTCTTGAGTACTTATTCTCTGTTAATAATTTCGTCTTCTGAAGACGTGAGATTTACATGTGTGAAAAACTTTCCCTGTAGACAAGTAATAGAATTCTAATTTTCTGCCTTTTTCCCATAGTAAATTATTCTTGATTTAGTTGCTTTTCTTTTATCCTAGAATTGAAATCCTCTCAATAATTTGTAGATTAGACATTCCCCAGTAGCCATGGAGAAGCATGCTGATTAAGCAATTATGTTTCTAGTTTTTCTGCTGTTGTATCTAAAACTTGGACTTCCCTATTTTCGGATGAGTTAATCAGTATCGTTTGTCTTTCTCCAAATTTCTCCTGCACTTCTAATTTCTTTAGTAAAGATGGGCTTCTCTAACAAAGCATATTCGATGAGTGATTATAGCCTTATGAAGATGACACCAGTAATAGTGGTTTAAAAGTGACAAATTTGGATTGGCTTCTTAATGCAACCCTAGAATCAGACAGATCTGGACTTCAGGTACTTTGCTTGTGGAATATTATTATTTTTAGATGTACACATGTTAGCGAGGATGTCACTTGTTATCATCTATTCTAATTCCTGTTTTCAAGGTGGCAATCCATGCAATTGGAGACAAAGCAAATGACATGGTGCTGGATATGTTCAACTCAGTGGCTTCTGTACATGGAATGAGAGATCGCAGATTTAGGGTAATCATTCAATTTGCTGTGTCCCATATGTTGTTGTTCTTTAACTGAGTTACTAGTTGTCTGTTACTGAATAATCAATAAGGATGCTTATTATGAACAACAACATGGTAATGGTGATACAAAACTTCCAGATTGAACATGCACAACATCTAGCTCCAGGAACAGCAAAGCGTTTTGGTCAACAAAGGGTTATTGCATCTGTGCAGGTAAAGTGCAGGCTCTTTTTTTTTTTTTTTTTTAATCTCTGTTTCTTCTCTATGATTTTCCTTATTACGCTTGTTTTAAGCTAGTCAACTTGATTAAGTTATTTGAGTAGCTAGTCAACCTAATCAAGTGGTGCTTTCTTTCTATCTCGGTATCTTGGAAAAGGAAATAACCAAGCTAGAACAAAATAAACTAATCCTAAGTAACGGATATACCCGAAGTAACCAATTTTGTCTGCCAGACCTAAGAGATGAAACTGAGAAAAATAAACTCAAGCTCACACTCTGTACAGGTTTGGATTGCATCAAAAGTTTCCACTGTCCAATATAGGGTCATGGTGTGATATGTTCCATTGGCTGAATTAGCTAGTTTACTGTTGTTAACAGCCAGATCATCTCTTGGATGATGCTAATTCAGCTGGGAAAAAACTTGGGGAAGACCGCGCTTTGCGAAGTTCGTATTTATTCAAGTCACTTTTAGATGCCGGTACACATTTAGCTTTTGGTTCGGACTGGCCGGTGAGCTTTCTCAACATTTGTACTTCTAATTTTCAATGCTTATATTTTTTGGCTCATACAATAATGTACTATCTGGCTATCTGCCTTTTGTTTTGGTAGGTAGCAGATGTTAATCCATTAGGAAGTATCAGAACTGCGCTGTACCGTGTACCCCCAGGATGGGAAAGTGCTTGGAATCCCAGTGAGAGTGTTGCATTGAATGATGCTATAAAAGCGTAAGGCCTTCATGTTCATTACCTTCGCTAGTTAATATCGGCCAACCAAAGCTCCCATTGAAATCATTTTGATATGAATTTTGTTCTAAATTTCTAAGCTTACTAGCTAAGTTGGAGACTGCCCATTGCTACTTCTACACAAGACTTGAGTGGCCCAAGCGGATGGAAAAACTAGAATTATTGTATATTATTATCTCAATATGGTAGAGTGTGAATATATAATAAGATGAATTTACTAGTGAAGCGGTACGGTTTTCTCATTTCTGAAGAAGTTCCAAGGCTAGCATTGTGATTCAGTGCCAGCAGAAAATTTTGCGCAGTTCAAAGTTGTTTAGCAAGCGCCTTGTAAGTTCCTTTATTAAATATGATAGAGGATAAAAGGTTGGTGAAGGTTAATCGATCGGATATCACAGATATACTGTGACAAAGCATAGGAACAAAAACATGAGACATATGCTTACAGAATACAATTTCGTGATCACGAAAGCCAACTGTTTACAAGATTCAACTGCCTGATTGATGGATATCCGTTGACCATTTCTTTCATTCATCCTCTGTAGAATACATATTAGAGGGACCTAGACTTCTCATCCTGAAATCAGAGGCAGAACTTCGAATAACTTCCCTATCATTTAGTGCATTTGCACTTCACTACAAGTGGTTTCTTTTGTTGCTTTTAAAGTACCTTCAAAGACCTTCGGAAATCCTCATTTCGTTGCTATGTCAATCTATTCTGTTACTAAAAGAACTTGATAATCCTCTCTGTAGATATCTTTATATTTTTTTTTCACTCAATTATTGTTTATTTGAGATTAAAAAAACCATTACGTATTGTTTAATCAAATGTGGCAGGCAAACCATATCAGCAGCATATGCTTGCTTCCTTGACCATAGTTTGGGCAGTTTGTCGCCTGGAAAGTATGCAGATTTTGTGGTTTTGCCTGCCGGTTCGTGGGATGAGCTTGTCAATGAGTTACCATCTTCCGTCTTAGCTACTTATGTGAACGGCAAACAGGCGTACCCATGATATTGTAAATACTTCTGCTGGGCAAGCACTTCGTATATTTGCCTGTATTATACGGTGATGCTGCTTGTTTCTAGCATCACATAAAGTAATCAACTGCATAGTACGCATCTCAGATTTGTAGCTCCAGCAAATTGTAGAAACAAAACCTAGTCAGTGTTGTTGTTTCGATTTCAGATGTATATTTAATGGGAACATTGGTAATATATGTAAGTGAATGGTTTTAATTATGAAGTATAATTTTTTTTATGCTTATGGCTGAACCAGCAAGCCACTTCGGCTTCATGATTCATTACTGTTAGTAGCCAAATTGCTAAACCTCTCTCTGTCTTTGTATGCTACCAATGTTTGTTTACTACCACGAGTAAGATCGAAAGTTGGGTTTTAAGTTTGCTAGGCTAGTTTTCAATTTTGAGTTTTCGGTCACATGTGTGCGCATGCGCGAGCATTCGCAACACTGCCTTGAATTTTTGTTCATGCTTGATAATTATTACTCAGGAGCCTATCCAAGGCCGTTTTACTTCCACACCTGAAGGATTTGTACTACTCATGATGTGGATCTTTCAATCTTTGATGCAAAAAGGTTTTACATCTGCAATGACATTTGGACAATTTGTGTCACGTGGAAAGCGGATTTCGTTATATAAAAATTAGCTCGTGTACTATTACGAAAGGTGCGAGCATGCAAAGCGTTTGTACCCTTGCTCTCTTCCGCGGCATTTCTATGCATGTTTAATCTCTTTTCGTTTGTGTTAATCTTCATTATGTAACATAGAAGTTTGAGGTTAGCTATCAAAGTAATATACTAGAGACCAAATTTTGGTCTCTAGGCATATGGTTTGGATATGAAATCCTTATTTGTTATCAGAGATTGTATACTATATTATACAGGAAATATGACTAAATTCTCCATCAGATAAATTAATTATGTGATCTATTAATAGATAGATAAATTAATTATGTGATCTATTGATAGATAAGTGTTCTCTCTTGATGGGGAAATGTTTGAGAATCTACAACAGGTTGTGCTGAGAGGTACCTTAGTAGCTTAAAAAAGAAAAGAAAAAAAGCAACAACTACTATGAATTAATTACTGATGTTCCTGCATAATATTTTTGCGTAGGGATGATAAGAAGAACTAAAATTTCTCATTATGTGTATTTTTCGCATATCCTGGTTGTAGAGTTTTTGACTCATCTGCTACTGGAAAATATTTGGGGAAATTTGGAAATAAAATGCTTGTCATCAAATGCATTTATCTTAATTACAAACATTGTGGTGGATTAATTATCCAGATAATGTTTTTCAGGAGTCCGCATGAATCAACACACCAAAATTCCAGAATTGAATTCCTCAAAAAAGTAGAAAAACTAAGATCTTTCCAAGCCCATAATGTACGATAATTTTGTTAATCATATCGTTAATCCGGAAATTCTCCTATAAACAACTTTTTCGCCTTCGAAAATTAGCCCAAACATTAATCACTGTATGCTGGAGTAATCATCCCTTCCTTTCTCTTTAATAACTTTCACAAGATGCTCACAGAAGATCTGACCCTCCATTCCTGTGCATCTCTTAATCTGTCCAAATAACACCTACTAAGTATTTAAAAATGAATCACACATAGTACAAATAGCGAAAATTACAACAATTTGGAGCACATACCTGAAAATGGAGGTTGTAAAATGTTTTATCTCCAAAGCTTGTTAAAGTTGAGGCATTCATTAGTTGAAGCCCCTCTCCCTCCAAAACCTTCAAAAACTTAGAGAGAGGGAGACTAATGTTCTTGTTCAAAACAGTGATGTGAACCATTACCTCCTCACTATTTAGACAAGTAGCAGAGACATTGATAAGGAACTCTATGCCCTCTTTTGTTGGTGATCCTTCTTTTCTCTTCGCGATTTCTGCTAAAACCTCTTCCTTTCTTCGCGACAGCCTTGCGACTTGGCTTTGCAGCTCGGGTATGTACTTCACGATGCGGGAAACCGTCGATGGAATGCTCATTTTCTTCTGCTACGTACACAAGATATCGAAGTGAGTACTACGGAGTTTGATTGTAAGTGCAACGTGAGCAAGTGTGTAGCTAAAGTTCGCGGGACGTTACGGTTCGATCAGATTCAGGGAGCAATGTGCGGAGAGACGAGTAGAAGCTGTTGAGCTTCTTTCTGCGGTCGCGCTCGTAGGCGTTGTGGCTCAACTTCTTGTGGCTTCTTGGGGAGTCCTTTGCGCTGTTGCTGGCACGACTCTGGTCGTCGAACTCGAGCTCGGGATGCGGCGGAGAAGGGAAAAGGAGAGACTGCTGGAGCATGCCATCTTCATGTTGGATGCGGTTGCTTGCGAAGATCCGATCATCGGAGCGGAGTTCGTTGCTCATCACGTTGTTCTCTAACGGCGAAGAGAACAACGGCGGCGAGAGGGCTAACATGATGGTATGAGGCTAGAAAATGTTGGTGCAACTTGCTAGGCTCAAATCTATATACTGAGGATTCAATACAAATTAATCATCAAAATTAACAATGGTTTACTTAATAATGACATGGCTCATATTGTTTAATATATCTCTGCTGTGGATTACGTGAGCAAGCGATCGTGGCATAATTAATGAAAAATTACTATAGATATCACACGGAAAGAGTTAAATATGATCAACTGGGCTCATTTAAATTACTACCTTATTAAGCACGGAGGGAGCACACGAATTTGTGGTGCAAGAACGAGCTCTAGTCGTGTTGGCATGCGACTAAGTGTACTCTCCTCGTGTAGTTCACACTCCCATCTCAAGCATTTGTTTAAGCTTCTGTTCTTGCTTTGGGAATCAACCAAGTATTTTGTAACTTATCTTCGTAAGCAAATGTATTATTCTAAGCAAATTTTTTAATACCAAACAATTTTAAATTCTTTCCAGTGTTATATATATATATATATATATATAATACTTACTAGTTATGTAATGAAGCAATTTGATATCAGTACGTGATGGTATATGAGTTTGACAATATATCAGTAACACATAAAAAATATTGAGTAAATTGGTATACCACTTTAAACTATTCACACAAATCAATTGAAGTTTTCTATGCACAATAATAGCATTATGAAAGATTCGTAGAAATTAATATTATAAGAAATAATTTAATAATTATTTTAATCAATACTCTTACGTGACTGCACAGAAATTCAGACCACGTGTTATGACAAGAGAGGAGTTTGTAAACAAATTTTACACCTTTCTACACATATGCAATTCAATAGATAGATTTCTTCCTAAATCAGATATGCACATTCGTATGTGCAACATTTTTGAAAAAGAGACAACTAAAAGAATGTACAAACGAGAATTATGCCAGTAATAAAGGATAAATGCAGAGATGAAACTCGAAACTTTTTAAGATTTTGTTTGAATGTTGGAATAAGTTATTCCACGTAAATATTTTTTGTGTGATGGAAGATAAAAAGTTCAATTTATATGTTTCGCAAAACCGACACAGGGTGGAATACAATTCCAGGAAATCTTGACTTTGACAATTTTGTTGCCAAATTAAAAGACCACGCGTGAAATCTCTTTCCTCTGCTGCTGCTGCTGCTGCTGCTGCATGAGCCACAGTACAGGAGCCCCATGGCCATGCTCCTCCTCCACCCCTCTCCTCCTCCCCCCACCCTTCGCAAACCCATCGTCGTCTCCCTCCTCAAAACACCCTCCTCCTCCTCCTCCTCCTCCTCGTCGCCGCCAAACCCTAGCACCTCCTCCTCCCTCGCCCGCCGCACCAACCTCCTCTTCTCCGCCATCGCCGAGTCCCAGCCCCTCGACCGCGCCCTCGCCCTCTTCCGCCTCCTCCCCGCCCGCGACGCCGCCGCCTGGAACGCCGCCGCACCCGATCCCCTCACTCTCCGCTCGGTCCTAAACGCTTGCTCCAATCTAAACGACCTTGATTTGTTGATCCAGATTCATTCTTACGTCNCTCCTCCTCCTCGTCGCCGCCAAACCCTAGCACCTCCTCCTCCCTCGCCCGCCGCACCAACCTCCTCTTCTCCGCCATCGCCGAGTCCCAGCCCCTCGGCCCCGCCGCCGCCCTCCGCCTCTTCCTCGACATGCTCCTCTCCCCCGGCTCCGCCTCCGCCGCACCCGATCCCCTCACTCTCCGCTCGGTCCTAAACGCTTGCTCCAATCTAAACGACCTTGATTTGTTGATCCAGATTCATTCTTACGTCATCAAAACTAGTAGCTTGCATTCATTCTCCTCCGAAATTACTGTATTATACACTCATTTGCTTAACCTGTACGCGAAATTCGGGTTGGTCGAGGTTGCCCGCAAGTTGTTCGATGAAATTCCCGACATAGATGTCGTCGCGTTCACTTCGTTGTTGGCTCGATATGGTGAATCGGGTCGGCAGTTGGATGCTTTGAGGCTTTATCAAGAAATTGTCAAAAGCGATTACACAGAGATGAATGCGCACACTTATTCGTGCGCTTTACGTGCTTGTGTGAGCATCCGTGCGTTATTTGAGGGGCGGCAGATACATGCGCAGATCGTCAAATTGAGTATGGGATCCGATGTGTTCGTCGGCACGGGTTTGGTAGATTTATATGTTAAATGCGGTGAAATGGAGTGTGCAATGAGAGCCTTTTTGGAGATTGAGGAGCCCAGTGTTGTGTCGTGGAACTCTCTAATGGCCGGGGATTTAGGTGGGGAAGAGTGTTTTCAGCTTTTTGCGCAAATGCAGGAGAGTGGCCTGAGCCCTGATCATGTCACATTTGCTTGTGTTCTTCGATCTCTTAAAGATGCTGATTTGAGTGCTATCACAGTCCGGCAATTCCATGGTCTAATTGTGAAAATGATGGACATGAAATTGGATGTTTTTGTGAGCACTGCTCTTTTTGAAGCTTACATTGATCACAGTTGCGATGTCGAGGCTCAGCGAGTTCTTGCTGAGATGGAGGAGAAGGACGATGCGACTTTTAATGTGGTAATACAAGGGTGTCTTAGAAATGGGTATGCAGCTAAAGCTGTGGATGCATTTTTCGAGGCTTTGAAGGTCAGTGCGGAGCTACGAGAGGCGACTGTGTCGATGCTTTTGAGGGCAATAGGACTGTATAATGGGACACAGGTGCATGCTCTTGTTATTAAGCGTGGATGTTGTAATAGTAGCAGCGGTGCATCTGTTCTTAGCTCTCTTATAAGGATGTATGCTGAGCACCGCTGTTTAGACAAAGCTCTCCGCCTTTTTGAACAGATTCATAGTCCGGATGTTGTCCAATGGACTTCTCTCATAGCAGGATTTTCGCAGAGTGGTGAGAGCCATGAAGCTTTAAAATTGTATGTTAGAATGTTATCTGATGAATTGGGAGATGCTCCAAATCACTATACATTCTCAACTCTTCTGACTTCGTGTGCGGAGCTTGGAGCAGGTGAAGAAGGGAAACAGATTCATGCCCAGATAACCAAAGCAGGAATAAATGTTAGCCGCGACAAATTTGTCTCGAGTAGCTTGCTGTACATGTATGCATCATGTGGTTATATAGGGGAAGCAAGTAGGCTTTTTGATAAGATGCCGCAGAGAGACTTGGCCTCATGGAATGCGATGATTAACAGCTTATCTCAGCATGGTTATGCTCAAAAAGCCTTAGAAATGTTTCATGAATTATTGAACAAGAAGAATATGCAACCAAACCACATCACTTACATTGGAGTTCTCACCGCATGCAATCGAGGTGGAATGGTCGAAAAGGGGTACAAATATTTCAAGTCTATAGAAAAACCGACGATTGATCACTATGCTTGCCTCATCGACATGTTTGGCCGTGCAGGGAGGTTAAAGGAAGCGATGAGTTTTGTGGAGGAAATGCCATTTCAGCCCAATGAACTTATTTGGACTTCACTACTTGCGGCCAGTAGCATGCATGGCAACATTGAACTAGGAGAGTACTCAGCGAAACAGCTTCTGAAGTTGAATCCGAAGGATCCTGGAACTTACGTTGCTCTGTCGAATATTTACGCTGCTTCTAGGAGATGGAAGGATATGAAGGAAGTGAGGAGACTAATGGAATCTCAGGCAGATAGGAAACAAGCAGGAGTTAGCTGGGTAAGAAGCAAGAAGGGACAAAAGTATGTGTTCTCTGCAGATAAAAGAAGTTAATAATGCCAAAATATAATTGTTTAACAAGGTATCAGAGCAAATTAAACTACTACACAGATTAGAACAATCAATGGTTGAAGTTTTGGTGATTTTTGCTCTTAGCAGCTTGGTGATAGCAAGAGCAACCACTTTTTTTTTTTTTTTCCTCTCTTTTTGCTGAAAGTGTATAGAAGATTTTTCTTCTTATGTATATTTGCTAGATATTACATTATGGCAGAAGTTTTGCATGAGTGTATGTACCTTATGTACAAAATGAGTGAAAACGTTGCAAGATGCAAATTCGCAATTCACCGTTTATATCGATTTTGACTTAAATTCTTTTGTGCATAATTCACAACTCTGTTTCTTCTCTTAGGCAACCATTATAGAGATAAGTAACACAAGGAATTGGGCTTTATTGACAACTTGTTCAAATAACCAAACATGACACTCTTAAGCACAAAGAAACAGTCGAGTAAATCTAAAATCTGCGACGACCCTTTCAATGTGAGTTTGAGCAATAGAGTGTAAACAATAAACAGAGAATACCCCAAAATAAAACTTGTGTTTGTAGCCAAATGCAATGTTTTCCCATGATTCTGACGAATTTGACTTTTACTGTTGTAGTCGAAGAGTAAAAGCTTGCAGTGACAATAGGACTTGCTTAAGCCGCTCTTTAGTGTCTGGATCAATCAAATTTCCGTCACTGTCAAATTTTGGCGGAGGTTGGAATGCGTGGACAAATAGTTCCGGCTTATTGATGAAGTGAAGATCCAAAAAAACTCCGACCTGACGGAGATGGTATTGAGCTCGCCCTCCTCCGAAGTTCCCTCCTGCGCTCACGACAGCAGCAGGCTTGTCCGCCCAACAATTTGGGGCTCGAGATGCCCAGTCAATAGCATTCTTCAGAGGGCCTACATAAATAATTAAAAAGAAAAGATTTACAACAAAATATGAACAGCGTTGTATGCATCTAATCTTCAAGGCAGGTTTTAAGGTCTCAGATTGAGCATCATTGTTGTGATAACTACTTAAAAGATATTTGACAAAGGCATAAATGGATTTCTCAAGCGTCATAATCGATCCAACCAGAACAGTGCTCTAGGGAAGCTATTGAGTTAAGTCCCGTAGATCAAGCGTGAAAAATAAGTATATATAATGCAGATGTCTCGTAGATCAAGCTATTGAGTAAAACTCAGTGCAAAAAAACAAGAGAAAGAAGCACTTAGTAAATCTCAGTTAACCCTTTCTTCAAGGGCACCTTGCACCCTTTCTTCAAGGGCGCCCTCTCCTATCCTACACACATGTAGGAGCCAGAGGTAGGCATCCAACGGCTCTGTCTCGGGTAAGCCGTTGCACCTTACCAAGGTGCAAGATTCGTGATCTTACCGAGGTAAGGTAGAAGAAAACCGGATAGCACGTATGCATTTTGTGAAAAATATTACTCTTATTATCTTCCAAGCAACGAGCTTGAAAATGATGGGGTATAAAAAGGTACAACAACTAGCCTTTAATTTTCAATATAGGACTAACCTCACATATAGGCGCGGGCTCCCAGGCAAGATCCATAGGATGTTAGGCTCCCGAGGAAGCACAGACTAAAATAAAATTTTAAATCACTAAAATCAAAATGATACTAACATCTTACGCTTCTGGCTAACAAACCGGTTCTGCTACAAATGTATCGATTTAGTTTGCTATCACAAATAACTCGTTGGATCCAAACCATCGGCTCACAGTAATTTAAGTCTAATTATTATTATTATTATTAGAGCCTTTCATCCTTAACATATTTTCATTCACAATGAATTTCCACACTCTTGAGGATAGGTTGGCATAGTTTGGACCTGAGAGGGAGTAGTTGTACTCGGGAGAGGCGAAGAGGTAGGCGTTGGCTCGGAGGATCTTCTTGCGGAAGGCGTCGACGGGTGCCGGGAAGCCGCCGTCCACCTCGAGATCCGTGTTCAGGAACGGCAGCGGCGCGATGTCGACGAGCTCGATCTGCATTCCGGCCACCGGCCCATTCCCTCCGCACATCTCTATGGCTTCATTTTCATCCGCCCAAATTTCCAAATTCCCAACAACAGAGACGACGAGAATGAGTGAGCTAAAAATCCACAATTCAGAAATCTATATAATAAAATTATAATTTAGATATATTTTTTTTTTGTTTGTATCTTCAATAAAGAGGGTGGGGATTTATTAGGGTTTTACCGGAACGGATGAGGCCGCGGTTGTAGGAGCCTTTGCGGAGGGATCCGCAAACCGCCGCGACCTTAATCATCGGTTTCGCCGCCACCGCTAAACCCTCCATCTCGCTCTAGATATTGTAGCGAGGGCTTTTTTTGCAAATAGCCCCATAAAAAATTTTATTTTCGAAAATAGCCCTGTGTAAAAATTATTTACAAAAATGGCCCTGGCTCCGCCCCGTCAGCGCCACGCGGGCGGGGCTGGGCCAATTGTATAAGTTGAACACGGTGAATCATTCACCGTGTTCAATACAAGATTTTTGTATTGGACACGGTGAATGGTTCACCGTGTCCAATACAAATACATTCGACTTAGCCAAAAATGGCTAAGTTGTGGGATTTTGTATTGGACACGGTGAACCATTCACCGTGTCCAATACAAAAATTTTGTATTGAACACGGTGAATGGTTCACCGTGTTCAATATAAACACTTGGCCCATCCCGCCCGCGTGGCGCTGACGTGGCGCTGACGGGGCGGGACCAGGGCCATTTTTGCAAATAATTTTTACACAGGGCCAATTTAAAAAAAAAAAATTGTCAGGGGGCTATTTGCAAAAAAACCCCTTGTAGCGAAGTATACAATTGAGGCTCTATCAATTTAACAACATAATAATAAGAGCGGTTAGAAGATTTTGTGACCGTTAGATTTAATTTTTTAATTATTTTTATTCGTTGGATTATACAATTCAATCAACCATATACGCAACCGTAGGAGAAACACATCATTATAACTGTACATTTCTCAATCCAAGAACTATAAAACTAATAGTACCAACAGGTTGATGTTATTTGATGTTATTGATAGTATTCTGGTCTAATTCGGAGTTTTTTTTAGCTTAAATAATAAGTGGACGAAAACACAAAGTTCACCCACAAATTTTGGAACAAAATTTAATAGCAAAACTATAATAATCGAATAATTTTTAATCTATGTGATCAAAACGCTGTTTGGACCGAACTTATCAACAAAAATTGTAATCAAATTTAAACAAAAATTTATCTGTTTTTATTAAATTGTATCAGCTGATAATACAATCGTAAGTCCATCCAAATCTAAAGCTAAATAAATGGGTTTGATTAAATCAAAAATCATCTGTTTGGTGAATAAAATTACTATGCAATGTAGTGATTTTTTGAAATTTTTTAGAAATTAAAAAAGAAATCCAAAAATAATAACGTAAAATGAATTAAGATGCCCTCAACTCTAGACTATTTTGAAATATGCTCCTCAACTTTTTTTCCTTTTTTTGTTTTTAACATCCCCACTCAACTTTTTTGAAAAATTGATGACTTATAATTTTATTTGCTGAACAGTAATTAAAACCATAAGTTTAGCTATAGCTAGCTTTATTAGCTTTGGAAAAAAAAAAATTTAATTTATTTAACCAAACTACCCACATTAGACAAAAAAAATTCTAATATTGACAAAATGTTACAGGAGAAGAGAACTATGAGGTAAGGGCCCATTTAAAATGTAGCCTATAGATAGTTTCAAAATTGAAGGAACCGACCGGGACTTAACAGACTATATTTCAAATCATCTCAGCATAATAGCGCGGCAAAAATCTTTTTTTTTTTGAGAGGAAAAAAAGATAATATGTTACTTACTTTATTTATTTTTTTAAAAAAATAAAATTTACTAGAACATTAAAGCAATTAGATTTTGAATTTAAAACCTCACTTGCTAATTATGAAATCTTTTGGCACTTGCACTAAAAACTTGCAAATACCAAATCTTATAAAAAAGCTTGATGAGAACCATCAAAAAAGAAAAAAGTATAAGAATAAGAAAGCTATAAAGTATACAAAAAATTTACGTCGTTCAACCAACGATATGCCGATATATGCCTATGGTAAAAATCTCCACAATATATTTTTTAATTAATCCACAGCACAATAAATATAAGAAATAGTTTTGGATGCAAGAACCTCTCAATAGACTCTCCCTCGTTTTCTCTCTCAATTAGAGTTTGTTAATAAAACTCTAAACTCTAAAACAAGAATTACAAGGTTTATAAAACCCCCATAATTCAAAATAAGTAGAAAACAATCGTCTATCCAAATCTCTCAATTTACTTATAACCATTGATCTCCACTTAAAAATTCCTTACAAGGTGATATTGGATCATTTCTAATCTTGAAGCAACTTTAACTTGTCGGTCATGATCTCTGGTTTCTTTTTTTTTTTAGAGACAAGTAGCATGCTACCCGCTTCATTTATTTCATTTAGAAATAAATTTAGCTGGAAATGTGAATCAACTAGAATTCAAACTTGGATTTCGGTTATCAACTACCAAACCTTTTGCCACTTACTCTAGGAACGGTCGGTTTCGAAACTTATACGGGGTGGTTTCGGAATTTGACACTTTTCATAGTGTCATTAGTTAGAACGCAGACTAGGCGATTAACAGAAATCCAAACAAAGATATTTCCAAGCACAACCCTTCAAATCAGCTTCAACACCTTCGAATTTTATAGAACGTGCTCCCAAATTTCAGAATATTTTGACGTTTCGGAATACCCGTTACTAGGTTTTGAAACTTAACATCTAGAAATCCGTATCTTTGATGCTCAACAGAGGAATCGACTCGAAACGTGACTGTAATTTAATCCAGCAAAATAACTACACAATTTTTGCAAGAGCAATTTTTCTCAAAACTTTAAGTAGAAAATAAAATTCATACACAAGATAATTTATATACACGCTAGTCATTTCATTTATTTTATTTAAAAATAAATTTAGCTAAAAATATAAATTAATTAAAATTCAAACTTAAGATCTTAAATATCAGCTACCAAATTTTTTGTCATTTGTTTCAGAGAGGATCGGTGCGTACTCAACTACTCATTTGGTAGTTTGAATGGTAAATAAATAGCAGAATTTGGGGTGCACGAGACGATTCAGGCTTTTGACCATATGGCCGGCTTAGTCAACAGAACAAAGTTTTGGCAATAAATTCCCAGGTACGGTACCAAAAGTAACTAACCATTGATTACTAGTACCAGTAAGGATACCACAAAAAAAAAAAAAATAGAAAAAGAAAAGGTCAATACATATGTTCACTGACTCACGTGAAACATAACAAATAACAAATATATATTATTATAAAATTTAATTTTTAATTATTATACTAGTAAGGAACACTGCGTGATGGCGCGGAAAGTGATACAATAGTAAATATTAGAACTATTACTCTGAAGAATCAAACAGAAAAAGAAAGAGAACAAATAGAAATGCGAACTTAATTGTCTATTTTACCTGTATGAGTAGTAGTAGGAAAGGCAGAGGATGAAGAAGAGAGGAGCCAGAGTATGGCCTTGGGGGCCAAATTATAAGTTTACAAAAAAAAAAAAAAAACACCCGCGCGAGCTCGCGTTCGCGCCGGCTCACGCCCGCCTCGTGCTCGTGCCACCCGCTCGCGAGCACCATTTCGCAGGAAAAGAAACAGAAGATATATATCAATATATATGTGTAATTCATGCATGGAAAAATACAATATCTTTTTTAATGCTTAGTCCACAACAACAGTATAAATAATTGAGTAGGGCTGGCAAACGAGCGAGCCGGCTCGCGTCGACTCGTGTTCGCTCGATATTTGGCTCGCCTCGAGCTCTTGACTCGAAATTAAATGAGCGAGCTTGAACAAAAAAAAAAGCATCAAATTCAGTTTCAACCAGCCGAAGTCTGATATTACTCGCGCTCGTTCGATTAGGCTCGAAAAGACTGAAAAGCTCGAATATATATATATAGCTGGTGACTACTAACTCTTATAAGTATAAGACCCTCCTTCTGTACTCATAAATTTTTAACACCGTTGATTGATGAGAATGTGTGGTTAGGAATGATGTGGTCCCACTTAGAATGATAGTGTCCCCTTAGGTTGAGTGGGTGTTGGTTAAATATATGATCTAAACGGCATGAAAATGATAATGGAATAAATCTACGGGTCGACATAAACTTATGCCGACTCGTTTGTTGGGGTAAGGGTGGAATAACCCTGAACGCCCGCACATTATAACCGCAAACACCACTCCTTTTGGGTGGGTTTAGTAAACCCCACCGCAAAACGCGGGTTAGTGAGGTTTACGAACCACCACTCACCCCTCCAACTTTAACCGCAGTCCCGCAGCACCCCGAGCCCACCTTTTTCTCTTATCGAATCATTAAACCCGGCACTCTCCCCTCATCAACTTTACCCTGCCAGCAAATACCCGAGCTCCTCACTTTTTCTCTTTATCATCATTATCTCTATGCCCCGTACTCCATACCCAACAACACTTTTTTTCACTATCTAGACTAAACTCAACTCAACCTCGCCAACCCAAACACAAAAAATTTTACAACCATATACCTCTGAACTTAACCTATCCCTGGGAATAGGCTACTTTTTCTTAACCGCCCAGAACCAAACGGGGGCTATGATATAAAGACCACATATCCAAAAAATAGTAGCCGGACTCTATATAATAGAGATATATTATATATATATATAATATATTAATATATATAATATATAGTATTTTTCATTATAGATAGGCTTAATATTAATATTGGGCCATTACTTGTTGCCATAAAATAAACCCAAACAAGTAACAACTGTGGCAATAACCATAACTCTAAATTACATAACCACATCTCCGTCTTTCGACTGTCACTGTTGCAGCAATAATCCTAATAAACATGATAATCATTCAAATAACGCCTTATTAATAGCAGGAAAGTCAACCCTAAGCTTCAAATTTCCATTTAATTATTCTTGTATTTTGAACTATGAATGTTGCATCAAATGTAGGTAATTTCTATAAAAATTAAAACTATTGATTATATTAAGTTCAGAATTTCAAATCCGGACTGTTTAGAGCTCGCTCGACTCGACTCAATTGGCTCGTCGATGCCTCGGCCGAATTAATTCAAGCGAGCTTGAAGCCTAAATTTAGCTCGAAATATTTCAAGCTCAAATTTGAAGCTGACATATAGCTCTCTCGAGTCTCGCTCGTTTCCACCCCATAATTGAGATCATCGGAATTGTGATACAGAGAAAAATTGAAATAGAAAAAGAAAAGGTCAATACATATGTTCACCTGACCACGGAAACATAACAAATAACAAATATATATTATTATATTTAATTTTTAATTATTATACTAGTAAGGAAACTGCGTGATGGCGCGGAAAGTGGATACAATAGTAAATATTAGAACTATTACTGCTGAAGAACAAGACAGAAAAAGAAAGAGAACAAATAAGAAATGGAACTTAATTGTCTATTTTACCTGTATGAGTAGTATGTAGGAAAGGCAAGGATGAAGAATGAGGGAGCCAGATAAATGGCCTTGGGGGCCATAATTAAAGTTACCAAAAAAAAAAAAAAAAGCACCGCGCGCGAGCATCGCGTCGCGCCGGCTCAAACGCCCGCCCTTCGTGCTCGTGGCCAACCCGCTCGCAGAGCACCATTTCGCAGGAAAAGAAACAGAAGATATATACAATATATATGTGTAATTCATGCATGGAAAAGATTACAATATCTTTTTTAATGCTTAGTCCACAAACAAGCAGTATAAATAATTGAGTAGGGCTGCAAACGAGCGAGCCCGGCCGCGGTCGACTCGTGTTCGCTGCGATATTTGGCTCGCCCGACTCTTTGACTCGAAATTAAATGAGCCGAGCTTGAACAAAAGAAAAAGCTCAAATTTCATTTCAAAGCCGAAGGTCTTGATATTTTACTCGCGCTCTGTTCGTAATCTAGGCTCGGAAAAGCTCGAAAAGCTCGAATATATATATATAAGGCTGGAACTACTAACTCTATAAGTATAAAGACCCTCGCTTCTGTACTCATAAATTTTTAACACCGTTGATTGATGAGATGTGTTGTTAGGAATGAGTGGTCCCACTCTAGAATGATACGTGTCCCCTAGGTTGAGTGGGTTTGGTTAAAATATGATCTAAACGGCATGAAAATGATAATGGAATAAATCTACGGGTCGCACAAAACTTATGCCCGACTCGTTTGGTTGGGGTAAGGGTGGAATAACCTGAACGCCACGCACTTATACCCAAACACCACTCCATTTTGGGTGGGTTAGTAAGACCCCACCCAAAACGCGGGTTAGTGAGGTTTAGCGAACACCCCACTCCCCTCCAACTTTACCCGCAGTGTCCCCATGGGGCATTCCCGAGCCTTCACCTTTTCTCTTTATCGAATCATTAACCTCCACTCCCCCTCAACAACTTTACCCTGCCATGCAAATCCCGAGCTCCTCACCTTTTTCTTCTTATCATCATCATACTCTTATGCCCCTACTCCAACCAATACACTTTTTCAATATCTTAGACTAACTCACTCAACCTCGCAACCCAAACACAAAAATTTTAACAACCATATAACCCTGAACTTAAATCCATCCTGGAATAGGCTACTTTTTCTTAACCGCGAACCAAACGGGGCTATGAGTATAAAGAGCCAGTTCATACTCAAAAAATAGTAGCCGGACTCTATATAATAGAATATATATATATATATATATTAATATATTATATATATATAATAATGTATTTTTAATTATTGATAGGCTTTAATTTAATATTGGGCCATTACTTGTTGCCATAAAATAAACCCAAACAAGTAACAACTGTGGCAATAACCATAACTCTAAATTACATAACCACATCTCCGTCTTTCGACTGTCACTGTTGCAGCAATAATCCTAATAAACATGATAATCATTCAAATAACGCCTTATTAATAGCAGGAAAGTCAACCCTAAGCTTCAAATTTCCATTTAATTATTCTTGTATTTTGAACTATGAATGTTGCATCAAATGTAGGTAATTTCTATAAAAATTAAAACTATTGATTATATTAAGTTCAGAATTTCAAATCCGGACTGTTTAGAGCTCGCTCGACTCGACTCAATTGGCTCGTCGATGCCTCGGCCGAATTAATTCAAGCGAGCTTGAAGCCTAAATTTAGCTCGAAATATTTCAAGCTCAAATTTGAAGCTGACATATAGCTCTCTCGAGTCTCGCTCGTTTCCACCCCATAATTGAGATCATCGGAATTGTGATACAGAGAAAAATTGTACACAAATTCAGATACTGCAAAAAAATAGAAGAGTCGATCATTAGAGAAGAAAAGTTTGAATATTAAACTGCAGACTAAAGAAGGATATGGAAACGAATCAAATAGCATAGAAATAATACAGGTGGAAACAAACTACTTTGGAATGTAAAGTATCGACAAAATTCAAGAGCAAGGCATAAGAGGTGCAGATAAATTCCGAGAAAGTAAATGGACTAACATGCAGGGCAATCAAGAGGGAGGGCATGGAACTGTGTGACAAAAGTGTGGAACATAAAGTGCGCAAGAAATAAAACGTGGAATTAAAATCTACACCTTTTGGAGCCACTAATAATCAGGAATTGTGATAAATACCAAGACTCAAATGAGCAGTTGCAGGCAGACTCAAACCCTGCAAACAACAAAAACTGAAAATTTAAACAGATAATCAATGTTTGTAATCTTTGAAACACAATTCTGCATTGTAAATTTTAAGCTTTCAAGTGTTAACCTTTTAACCTTTGAATCCTGAATTCTAAAATGTTGTCGATGCAAGACAATATCCAAAACTGCAAATACAAAATTCAAAATTTTGCACCCCAATTTTTCATATGTAATTTTAACCTTTAAGAATGCAGAATTCAAAATTCTGGAACACCGCCGCCGCAATTTAGATTGCTGAATTTGAACCTTTCATATGCACCAAATACCCTTATGCAAATTAGGCCATAATTTTCAAATCGAAACTTTTATATGCACCAAGCACTTTACTGTGATTCTGAATCATGTCTTCTAATTTCTGAATTTAGAATTCAGCTAGAGAATTTAGAATTAAGCTAGAGAATTGAGAATTCAAATAGGCAACCCGGAATTCCACAAAGAATAGAAGGGAAACAAATATTCTGTGCTCAGATTCTCCATGAAATCGAACATCATTAGTTTGGCACCGAAGTATCGTTAGTTAGTAGTGCTAGTTGTATAAGAACTGCAAGCATTTCAACACAAATATGAGGAACTGGTTACCTATAGAAAGGCCATCCAAAGTACCCCATCAGCAGCGAAGGATGGTTGCGCCCATCTCAATCACCGCAATTATTTGATATTCAAGGAGGAGATCATCATAGCACGGAAATTCAGGATTAAGCTTTGCAATTTGAAATTCTATGAAGAATATAAGAAAAATAAATATCCTTTGTCCAGAGTTCGTATTCTGAATTCAGAACCCAAATTTCGAAACCTGGAAAGCAAACTCACATATATTGTTTCATATAAAAAGGAAGCTGTTGCAAAATTAAGAAACCCTTTTTCTTTACCTACTCTTAGTCTGATAGTGCAATTCAGATTCTGCAGACCTGAATTAGGAACACAGGATTCTGCTAGGCAATTGGGAATTCAGCTGGGCAATACAGAGAAGGGACTTCTATGGAATTTTCAGCCAGCAGAATTCAGCAAGGTAATTTAGAATTTAGCTAGCCAACTTAGATTCCAAATACATGCAGCATACAGTAAGGGCGAAAGATCGATACTTCGCATGTTATAAAATTTCAACAAGATGATTTAGAATTCAGTTAGACAACTTAGATTCCAAATAAATGCAGCATACAGTAGGGGTGAAAGATCGGCACTTCGCATGTTATAAAATCTTAGAATTAAACTGCAATGCTGACAGCCAAAAGCAAAGCACGTAAATTTCCAGAGAAAAATAGGACAAAAATTATTGACTCGTTAAATTCGAACCTCGCCAACACGAAGCAAATCGATGCGTATGGAAAGCATGACCAAGCAAAACAGCAAACCTGTCGAATAATTTAAACGAAGCAAAACAGGAAAGTTTCTATCATATGATTTGGCAACACAGTGTGAACTATAAGTAAGACTTTCACAGCGAGCAGAAAATTATTTAGTGTGTAGTAGAGCTACCAGCTATACAACAGGGCCCCTAGCAAAAAACCCAAAAAGAAAAGCCCGCCATTCTGTCAATTCCCACCACCATAATAACCCGGAGGCGCTGCAGGGTCCTCCTCAGAAGCACTCCCGCTACTACATGGGCGGACAACAGTAGTTTTCGGACGTTTCACCAAAGTAAAACACTTAACCAAATTCTCCTATCCTTTATATTGACTCAAAAAAGAAAAGGTTAGCATAAAAAACACAACAAATTCATGTATGCGAAAAAGAATAGCAGAAAAATAGCTAACAATTAATGGCTAAGGGAAAAAAATTGTATTTGGCTTGTCCACTGAACTTCAATTAGATTAGCTATATAATATTTTCAAATGTGTTACAATGGAGTTTTATTTCTTATCGAAACTTAATCTAAGAAAAACATAAAGTAAAAAAGGAATATAAACCAAAACATTACGAAATTATCGACAAATAAATAAAAGAATAATCAGGAAGCTCTACGAAGTGCGTAAAAAAAAAAAAGCAACAGTCGGCACAAAGCTACCAACTTGCTCCAAATAAAAAATTGGGAAAAAATTTCCAATTTTTACATCTGTTAAATGCTATTTTGTAGTAAATATTTCATCTTTTTTTTTTAAATTGACAAAAAAAAAATACCGATGCTAAATCTGGAAACCGAACAAAACTGCAAACAAACTCCCCAAAACCAAACAA